>NW_027171381.1:142500-492500 GCF_036898095.1 Palaemon carinicauda
TATTTAAGCTCGAGTTTACTTTGTGAATAAAGAAATATTTATCTAAGCTTAAGTTTCTATGATTAAATAGATACTTGTATAAGCTTAAGTTATATCTGAATAGATAGATTAATATGTATTTAAGCTTAAGTTTACTCTAGGAAAAAATAAATAATTATCTATGCTTAAGTTTAATCTGAATAGATAGATTAATATCAATCTAAGCTTAAGTTTACTCTAAGAATAAATAGATATTAATCTAAGCTTAAGTTTACTCTATGAATAAATAAATATTTATCTGAGCTTAAGTTTATTCTATGAATAAATGAGTACTTATCTCAGCTTAAGTCTACTCAATGAATAAATAAATATTCTATTAAAGCTTAAGTTTACTTCCTGAATAAATGAATATTTATCTAATCTTAAAATTCATCCTAATAGATAGATAGATATTTATCTAAGCTTAATTTCACTCTATGAATGAATAAATATTTATCTAAGCTTAAGCTTAATTTGAATAAATGATTGAATACTTATCTAAGCTTGAGTTTACTCTATGAATAGATTGAAATACTTATCTAAGCTTAAGTTCAAACTTTGAACAAATAGAAGTTTATTCCAGATTCAGTTTAATCTCTGGGTAAATAAAAACTTAGCCAAGCTTAAGATTACTCTGAATGAATAAATAACTAGTACTTTTCTGAGCTTAAGTTTATTCTTTAAAAAGATACTTGTCCAAGATGAAGTTTACTCTTTGGATAAATACAAACTTATTCAACATTAAGTTTAATCTTTGGGTAAATAAATATTTATCCAAGCTTAAGTTTACTCTAAATGAATAAATATTCATCCAAGCTTAAGTTTATTCTAAATAAATAAATACTTATCCAAGTTTAAGCTTACTCTTTAAATATATAAAACCTTATTCAAGCTTGAGTTTATTCTTTGAAAAATCAAAACTTATTCAATCAATTCTCTATGTTATCATAACTCTGCATTTTTCGTATTGGTAGAACAAATATTTCTATATTTTTATATTTATTATGAATAATCAAATAAATTATTTCTATCAAATATTTCTCTTTTTTTATATTTGTTATGAATAACCAAAGAAATTATTATCTTTATTTTCAAATGAAAAGGATAAATTATAAATTCAAAAATAACCAGATACGTTTTTTAGTGTACAATAAACTTGCTAACATTTCCATCTGAATGCAATTTTGAATATAAAAACATGAAATTACACTGACCAACACTATTTCGTTTCATGCTTGACATGAAATGGCTTAATTACCTCCACTGAATGACAATATTCACCCTCATGAATGTCATAATTACTGACAATAAAACCCTTGTTTAAGGTTGGCTTTCAAATTGAATAGGACATAACTTTCAAACCTACTTGTTCCTTTTTTTTCATTTATTCATTTATTCATTCATTCATTTGTTTATTTTTCTATTTCTCTCTCTATCTTTCTATATTTTTAGTTACTTATTTCTTTATTTATTGTATTGTCTAATTCAGGTTTTAATGAAGATAGGAAAAAGGAAAATTATCTAAAAATAATTAAAAAAGAAATTCTTTATGAAACATTTAGAAGGATAATTCACTGCTGTGCTGATATCACAGGCCTAGAAACGAAAATGAGATCCATTCATATATATATGTATATGTATATATATATATATATATATATATATATATATATATATATTATATATATATATACTGTGTATATATATGTGTGTGTGTGTGTGTGTGTGTGTGTATGTGGAGAGAGAGATAGAGGGGGAGATAGAGAGAGATGGAGAAAACAAAAAGTCTTCTTTTTACTTTTAGGCTTATAATTCTTAGTAACCAAAATCCCTCAATATTCATCCATAAGATTTTACCCCCAGCATCCTAATGTACTTCTATTGTCCAGAATCGTATTGTAAAAGAAAAAGGGGAAACGAAAATAGAAATAGAAACAAAAGATAAATCAAAAATTGCGTAGCAAAGGAAAAGAAACAATCACTGATCCTCAGATTACCGAGCCTGTTTTCAGTATATATAAAAAAAGAAACTAATCTTCCCTGAGAAGGATTTCGAAACTAATTCCGGAGAAAAGGGCGTAAAAAAACGCCATCAGAAACAGTAGAGGAAACAGCTTTTCCAGTTGTGGAGAAATATCCGAGGCTGTAAGATACTGCCATCTGTTGGCAGAAAAGGAAAGCTTCTTTTCTGAAATTGACGAGGAAATTACACAGTGCAGAGGACAGGAAATTACCTTTGGTGAGGGTACCGTGACAGGGATGGCGTTACCCAGAGAGAGAGAGAGAGAGAGAGAGAGAGAGAGGAGAGAGAGAGAGAGAGAGAGAGAGAAGAGAGAGAGAGAGAGGAGGCACTCAGATGAACTAGAAAGAAAAGACAATTCTTTTTTCTCTCTCTCGGCTTTTCCTTTTATCTCGATGTTTTAACAGAATTGTATCAGAAAGTTTGTTGGAATCGAAGGAAATGTTAAATATTTTCTAAGTTCTTTTCATATTAAGCCAATTTTTAAAAGATTACAATGACGATCGTTGCAAAAGGCTTTTATATATTTCTTTTATTTAAAGAAGTATGTTGGAGGGAAGAGTATTTTCGGGAAAATAGAATTTATAGAATATTTTCCTAAGCTACAAAACTTTAATCAAAGGTGAAGAAGATAATAAAACTTTGTTTTAGTGAATTTATTAAACTATCTGTTCATTCTCTTCTTAAGTTATTAATGAATAAGATAATCTTCGATAGCTTTCAAGGCTCCAGCCACCCGTTAAGATACTATCACCAGAGAGTTATTGCGCCCTTTGACTGGCCAGACAGTACTACATTGGATCCCTCTCTGGTTACAGTTTATTTTCCTTTGCCTACAAATACACCGAATAGGTTGGTCTGTTCTTTACGCGTTCTACTATTTCCTCATACACGTCAAAACACTAAGATAACCGAAAAATTCTCCTTCGTTCAAGGGGTTAACCACTGCTCTGTAATTGTTCAGTGGCTACTTTCCACTTCTTAAGGATAGAAGAGACCCTATAACTATGATAAGCAGCTTTTTTAGGAGAAGGACACTCCAAAATCAAACCAATGTTCTCTAGTCCTATATAGTGCCATAGCCTCTGTACCATGTTCTTCCACAGTCTTGGATTGGAGTTCTCTTGCTTGAGGGTTCACGCGGGCACACTATTCTATCTGTATCCTTATTTTCTTTCTTCACTGGGATATTTTCCCTGTTGGAGCCCTTGGGTTTATAGCAGCCTGCTTTTCCAACTAGGGTTGTAACCTAACTGTTAGTAATGATAATAATAATAATAATAATAATAACAACAATAATACGCTCTTATTAACTGTAATGAATAAAATATATTAGGTATTCGGTATTTTTCTAAATAAATTTACATTATTAAAATCTAATAAGAATTTCACCATTTCGAATATAAACGAAAGCCATATTTTTCTTCAAGAATTTTCCAAGGCAAAATATGCCAGAGTTAGACAATAACTGAACACCAAAACGGAGAGTTAGATAAGGGCAGGGTATTTCGAGGAGAAGACATTTTATAGTCATTAATTAAGCAGGGGAAGATATATCGGGATAGATGGGATACGTGAGTAATGGCTGAAATGAACATTGAAGAAGAGAGAGGTAAAAAGAAAAAATAAGATGGGAATGGGAAATGGTGAAGAAGAAGAAGAAGAAGAAGAAGAAGAAGAAGAAGAAGAAGAAAATGGGTAATTTAAGAAAAGGATGATAATATTATCATAAATCTTAGATTATTGAAGTTAAAAGAATCCTCGCAAGATAAATGACAGGTGACTTTAGTCAAATGAGGAACTTTAGTCAAATGAGTAGCTATTGTGATCAGGAGCCTGAAAGAATAACCAAGAGTAACATCGAAATTGAGACACTCTCTCTCTCTCTCTCTCTCTCTCTCTCTCTCTCTCTCTCTCTCTCTCTCTCTCTCTCTCTCTCTCTCTCTCAAAGACGAAAAAAAGAGAACTACGAGAAAAGTCAGTCGCACATGATAGAGCTTCTTTTCGCATGAAGCAATTCGAAGCGAAGACGGGTACCTTCCCCTTTTCTCTCTTCACCTCTCTCCCTCCCCCTCCCTCCCTTATCTCCTTCCCCCCTCGATCTATCGTCGAACACGACTGCCAATCAACAGTAGGATTAGAGTCGACGGGATTCATCACGGCCAATCACAAACGCCACTGACGGATGACCTAAACGAAATCGTCTGTGGGATGTGGCTTGAGGAAAGGAAGTATAATACAGAATTTTAATTATTATTATTATTATTATTATTATTATTATTATTATTATTTCCTTTCCTCACTGGGCTATTTTTTCCTTGTTGGAGCTCTTGGGCTTATAGCATCCAGCTTTTCCAACTTGGGGTGTAACTTAGCTAATAATTATAATAATAACAATAATTATAATAATAATAATAATAATAATAATAGTAGTATTAGTAGTAGTAGTAGTAGTAGTAGTAGTAGTAGTAGTAGTAGTAGTAGTAGTACATATATAGTTTAGAATACATTTTAAAAAGAGACAAAACCAACAAAGCCCAGACAGTGAGACCTGATGAAAAAAAAATAATAAACCAATTCAGTATATCTCAAAACATCAAAATAACTCCAAGCAAACTTGCCACTGTTCCTTTGATGTCCCCAAAGTTACAACATAAAATTACAAACATAAAGTTGTAAAGGGAAAGTTATACCTCGGATCCATCCATCTTTATTTTTGTCCTTCTTCTTCTCCCCGTTTTAAAAAATGAAGCCAAATAAAAGAAATGTGGATGACTTGCTCCCGGGAACTTCAGACGCAAGCCGCGTAACAGCGTGAGGGTATTTTTTAAGTTATTTGTCATCCGTGGAAAAAGTTTATGGGGAAAGAAGGAGAATAAGAAGACCAGGAGGAGAAGGATGAGTAGGAAGACGGGAGTAGGCGGGAGGACCTGTTCTTGTGGTAGCTAGGGTAATTTCATCGCAGAAAGTTAGGCTCCAATTGCGTCTCGCGATGGATGGCTGCGGTAAAAGTTCAAATGAAGTTACATTATGTCCGGTTTTCTCGTCCTGTTTGGATCTCGAAATACAGGTGAAGAGTAGGAGAACAGAAACAGCCGAGGAAAGCGGGTTTTTTTACGTTATACTAGTGCACGCGACACGTCAAAAATGATGGTTGAATATTTAAACATATGCACACACACTTGCATCCCCCTCTCACCAAGGTATGACCACTCCCTCTCCACCTATAGCCAGATATTTGCTCTCTATCATGTAGGGGAAATTAGAGGTGTCCTGTTGACCTACAGACACGGACACCAAGTTTTTATTCCTGTCAGCATTCGCATACATATAACACATAACGAACATACACCTGTCAAACTATGTATATTTATATATAAAAGAAGCTATTGTGCGGTGTGATTACGTGGATGTGTGGCACAGCACTTGACTCACGTTTGGTAAGTCCGCGGACCGCACATCAATCTAAGTTTTGATAGTTACCAATTTCTACAGGGATCAAGAAAAGGTACGGGGGGGTAGCGACTTCACCCCTTAAAGTTTGGTGAGAAACTCCTTCAAAATGGATAAAGGTGTACACTGAACACACACACACACACATATATATATATATATATATATATTATATATATATATACAAATGTATACACAAATATATATATATATATATATATATATATATATATACTGTATAAGAGATGACGATGGATTGACGAGCTGTTAAAGTTTGCAGGAATAAACTGGCATAGAAAGACCCTAAACAGACACGAGTGAAAGGACATATCTGAGGCCTTTATCTTGCAGTGGACTAGTTTCAGCTACTGATTATATGTATGTATATATATATATATATATATATATATATATATATATATATATATATATATACATATGTGTGTATGTATGTATGAGTGTATGTATGTGTCTATATATGTATCATAATGCTTAATCATCTTTCATTCATAATATATCCCTTTCACCAATAATTTTCTTTCCATAGAACCTTAAAAATAGTTATAACTGTCTTGTTTGTTACATGCCACCTTGCTACTCTTATCTAACGATATAATTTGACCTTCATACCTCTAGGAGTTTCACCGAGCAAAGGGTAACTAGACGAGAAGTGGACGACAGGATTGTTTACAGTTACAAAAAGGTCCTTGACTCCTTTATGGAGTTGGACGTCTATTCTGCTCTCCGTTCTTGTCTCCTGTGTGTGTGTGCCCGCGTGTTTGTGTGTGTGTGACCTGTTCACTTGGCTGTTTTTATTTCGTTAAGTTTAACTCTAGCTCTACAGACGATTACTTACTTTACTTTGATGCCTGCTTTTCCGGTTCCATACAGCAGGGGAACCCCACCCCTTCAGGACCTCCACTGTCGTTTTACCTTGTTCGTTCAGAGTATCTAATATTTCATATCACATATTGTTCATTTACTGTTAAATCGTCACTGTCAAAAGACTCATGAAATAAGAAAGTCTTCAGTTTCTTCTTGAAAGCTTTAATGTCTTCAATCATTCGAATGTTTCGTGGGAGCTTATTATATAGTCTCGAGGCCGCATATTTAAAGGCTCTGGAGCCTAAAGTAGACGTTAATCTAGGTTCCAACAGTTTGAAGCCATCTGTAACTATTCTCGTGTCGACACGATTTGTTGGCTGCGGAATGTGTAGTAATTCTCTTAAGTATTTTGGACAACCGGTTCTGATAACTTGGTGGGTTATTGTACATATTTTAAATTCAATTCTCACTTTAATCGGCAGCCAGTGTAAATCGATTAGTATAGGGGTGATCCTTTCTCTAGGTGGGACACCTTTTATCAGTCTTGCTCCTTTGTTTATTGTGTTTATTTCTTAAGTTGCACTTTTGGTAAATTATAGTAGATAGAGTTGCAGTAGTCAATCCTGGTAATAACACAGTTTATCACAATTTTCTTTACAGAATATTCGTCCAGGTACTTTTTTATAAATGAGATATTTCTAAGATGATAACCAGCAGTTTTCATCACGTTATTTATTTGGGCATTTAGAGACAGGTTACAGTCAAGAAATACACCTAGATCTCGAAGTTTACTAGATATCGGCACCGAGTCATTATTTATGTTCACTTGAATATCACATAAGTTTCTCGCACTGTTTCTCTTGCCCACCACCATAAATTCAGTTTTGTTCTCTTTTAATTTTAGTTGTTTAAATATCATCCATTCCCTAACACTATCAAGGATTCGGTTTAGAATTTCAGTAGTGTCATGTATATCATTTATGGAGAAGTAAAATTGTGTGTCATCTGCAAATAGTTTAAACTTCACGCCATGCCTTTGTATCATTTTCGATAGACCAATAGTATAGATGCAGAATAAGATTGGGCCAAGCACAATCCCCTGGGGTACCCCTCTGTTTAAGGGCTCATATGATGAATAAGAGTTTCCAATTTGTACACAGTAATTTCTACCAACCAAGTAGTCTTTTAGGTATTCGAAGGCCTGATCTTCAACGCCGATGGACCGTAGATAATTTAGTAGCAGTTCATGCACCACTGTATCAAAAGCAGCACTGAGATCGAGCAGTATTAAGATACCACATTTATTTTCATCCATCATTTCTAGAATATCATTTACAACAGAGCAGATGGCTGTCTCCGTAGAGTATAGTTTTCTTTAAGCAGATTGGTTGTCAGGCAAAACTTCTATTACTTCTAAGTAGCTGACTAGTTGTTCAAGAATCACATATTCAAGCACTTTTGAGACAAATGATAGATTTGAAGTAGGTCTATATGAGCTTAATTCCTGGTAGTTCAGTGCATTTTTCAGAACTGGTGAGACTATAACCATTTTCTCAGATTTAGGAAACTTACATTCATCAATGCTTGCATTTGCTATTCTCATTAGAAAAGTCTCTTTCTCCAATTACTTCAGATATTGGCATAGGATCGATCGAGCAGTTTGTCGTCTTTGCTCTCTTGATAATTCTGGTGATGTCATCTTGTGTTATGTTGTTAAATCGTATTAATTTTGTCTGTGTGCCTACTGTCTCATTAATCTGATGTTAAATATTTACAAATGACCTGGTTATGTATTCAATTTCGTTTTTAAAGAATACTAGAAAATTATTTGCTAGTTCCTGGTCACTGTATCCATCAGGTAGCTTCTTTTCTTTTACATTTCCCATTATACCATTCAGGCGACGATATAACTTATTCATATCTGTTGCTGCTTTGAGGATCTTTCTCTTATAGTATTCACTTTTTTTCCTTCTTAGTCGGTAGTTATATTGACACCCAGCAGTTTTGTATTCTACCTAAGTACTTTCAGTTTTCAACCTATTCCACTTTCTTTATTTACGTCTTTTTCCCCTCTTTCTTTACCAAAGTCTCTCCATCAGCTCTAACTCTTTCTTATATAGTGAACTTCGTGTCTTATTCTTCATGTTATATAAGGTCAAGTATTGAGATTTATTAATATATTACACTAGCAATAGTATCCAATTTATATTCATCTAATATCAATTTGATTCAGTTATTTCAGTAACTTTTGACTATATGTATTTATCAGTGCCGGACGTTCAAAATATCTAAGAGAATAGCTACATATTGTGTAGTCAACAAATCGTGTTGACAAGAGAATAGCTACAGACGGTTTCAAATTATTGGAACCTAGATACATGTCTACTGTAATCTCTAGCACTATTAAATACTCTGCCCCAAGAGAAATCCTTAGAAAGACTGAAGATATTAAGACTTTGGAGGGGAAACTGAAGACTTTCTTGTTCTCAAAGTGCTTCGATGGTGTGGATTTGACAATAAAAGAGCAATATGCAGTGAGTTCTTGAATACTTTCGAAAAAAAAAAAACTGATAAAATGACTGTAGGGGTCCTGTAGAGAGTAGGATTCCCCGTTGTATAGGACCAGAAAAGCAGTCCTTAAAGTGAAGTAAGCATATATGTGTATTTTGTAATTTGGTTGGCAGCTTTAAAAAAACACAATGAAACCAGTTTGGAATTCAAATTCTTAGGCTATTTGTCCTCATAAATCGTATCAAGAAATTTATTATTATGTTTGTAGTATATATCTTATTAAGCCATATAACGTCTATTAATTTCTGTTAAATGAAACATGCAATTTATGAATCACCCTTCCTCCATGTATTGGCCACTGTAGACAAAAAAAAACAAATATTGCAAAAAGTAACCCTATTGAGTAGATGTAGCTAAACATATTCATTCGTGTATGCATAAATATATAAATACTTACGCATATATTTACATATGACTACTATTATACAGTATACGCTTTATTATAATAAGTATGACATTGTATACGACTTTTATTTGCATTTGTTAACATGTACATGAATTTACAAAATATAGTTTAGCTAGACCATAAACGTTTTTTATCGTTTTCTCTAAACTAAATAACACGATGTTATAGAAAACTATTCATTACAGGGGTAACTATAAAATAGATATCGTGAATTTCCTTCGTTTGTTTTCATTGTAAACTATTTTTCTTTTTTCTCTTTTTTTAGAATATTGTCCCAATAGTATCTATAATTTTAGCCATTGGCAAAAGGGTGGCTGGCAAAATTATTAGATAAGCTCATTAAAGACATATTCTAACTTAAGATAACATATATTGCGATATGTTCAAAATCACGAACTCTCATTTGTCGGTTTAAAGACACCTCGCCATAAACTATATAGGTATATTGAAAATCTCTTTGAATACGTGGAAATCTTATAGAATATCTTATACGTAAATGCATTTTTATAGCATAAAATATTCATGACGAAATCATATTAAAATTCCTCGAAGCTTACAGAACTCTTTCTCTCAACTGTATGTATGTATGTATGTATGTATGTATGTATGTATGTATGTATGTATGTATGTATGTATGTATGTATGTATGTATGTATGTATGTAGAGAGAGAGAGAGAGAGAGAGAGAGAGAGAGAGAGAGAGAGAGAGAGAGAGAGAGAGAGAGAGAGAGAGAGAGAGAGAGAGAGAGAGAGAAGTAAGTTCAAATACTCATTATACACAAATTTTCACTCAAGCAAACTCGTAGAATAATTCCACTCTCGTAACAGCAACAGCCACTGCACTTCATAACAGCCCATGTTCTACTTAACACGAAACAGTAATTAGCGTCGGAGTGGATAAGGAGAGTGCGAGAATTAGTGCAATGATTAGTGCAAGAATTAGTTCATGGTGCAGAAATGTGGCTTTTTTCTGTAGGACTTGGATCCTTGGTCCTTATCTCATTTCACTTAGATGGAAAATGATAAAAATGGTAGGATAGAAGTTTTGAGTTTCTATAAGACTCATTCAAACTGTTGATTCTTAAGTTTGTCTTTCTTGCGATATGTATTTTCTATGCTAGATACTAATGTATAATCATTAATAGATATTCAGAGAATACTTGTGTACTTTTATTCAAGTTGAGATTATATTTCTGGAATTCTAAGCTTAGAATATATACGCACTATTTGTGAAAATTTAGATATGATTGTTTTCTATTTAATTAAGGACAAAAAAATGTATAAGACAATTAATAGAATATCTTAGATAAATATAAATTCTCTATAATACATAAATAAGGGATATTATCTAAGATGATGAAATATTAAACCAAAAAAATATAAGCAAGTAATTGAGGAGCTGTTATAAAGGTTAACCTTCTCAATTGTTGTGGTTGTTATTTTTTGTTTTCAATTCAATTTGTTTAATGTCATCTTCTGCGGCTTTTATATATCTCAAAACTACAAAAGGCACCATTTAAGAACAAGAAGCAGTATATTCAAATAGAAAATTATGAATATATACACAGGATGAAGCACAAATATATATGTAAGTTGCTCATTTCAAAATTCAAATAAGTTTTGAGAAAATTTGTGAACTTTTAAACTTTTTCAGTTTTAGTATATTTCTTCATCTAAAAACTTACATTTTAAGGTTAATTAAATATTCTCTCATTATTTGTTAGTCTCAATATACAATTTAGAGCACGGTAAATATATTGTACTTTAATTTATAGCCAAATATATTAACCATAAATTTGTTTAATCCATTTTTGTCCAGTCATTCGTAAGTTTTGCCCCCACCCCTCCCCCTATATAAAAATGATTATGAGGTATACCAATGGAAGCTATGGTTTTTCAAGATGAAAAACACAAAAAGACAATTATTTTCATCAATATTAATGGTCAGAAATGCATAATAAACACAAGAGACCCAGTTATGAAAATCATCTCAATTATCTATCATTTTTATTCATAGTTTACATATGATAAATCTATTTTAACATTTTCACTAATCTTGAGGATATTTTATGTTTTTTTTATTCATTACTTATGTATAATTAATTTATTTCCTTATTTCCTTTTCTCATGGGGCTATTTTTCATGTTGGGTCCTTTGGGCTTGTAGAATCCTGCTTTTCCAACTAGGGTTGCAGCTTAGCTAACAATGATAATAATAATAATTGTCACATCACTCAAATAGTTTGCTCTGCCGTAGCTCGCTTCGCTTGCAAATAAAAATTATTTTATTTCTCCTCCATTCCGGTAAGCAGTACATAGATGTGTAAGATATTATGCCCCAAACCCCATTAGTCATACAAAGAAAAATGCCAAAATAGCCAGCATTTGTTCATTTCTTATAGCCAATTCCAGTTTTTCTAGAAATTAAAACATATATTAACCCAAAGGATCCCTTTAGAAGAGATTTTAACTTAAGGAAGAGAATATGTATTCAATTAGGTTATGTACTCGGGAAGAGAATATTTATCAGTATGTGGTATTTCTCCTTTTAAAATATTAACGTATATTCTAAAAATATATTAAGAATTACTCTTTTGGAAATGTAGGATTTTACCTAAGGAATACAGAATCAAATATATGTAAGGATAGGGGGGAAACTCATTAAAAAACTTTTGTAGAACTTGCCAAAATATGTTGGAAGAGTTTTCGTAATGCCAAGAGGAGAATGGTAAAGGAAGCCAAATTATGTAAATTGAGATATCTAATTAGTTTGAAAGTGCAGAATAGTAATCAGTTGAAAAATGACGAGTTTTGTTTGAATAGAATAGTGCTTTCCACTGATATTAAATGTTAATAAGAAAGGAGAAATTATTAAATGATTCCTCCGATATTCATCAATTTGATATCCATTCCCATCAATATTGGCAGCTGAATATCTTCCTATGAGAAGTTCGCCATGGAATGCCTTGCAAGTAACTACTGTACAGTACATACCAGTGTCATGTGTATACATTTTAACATGACCTAGTATAACCTAGGGTGACATACCCTACCTGACCACATAAAGAGATACACCCTAACCTAAGCTGGGGTACTTTGACATATCTGCCTGGGGAGGGGAATACCTCATCTCCAAACAAACCCCCTTTACCTATTTTAATACCGTAAATGCATCTTATTGTATCTTAGTAACCCTTGTAACATTATTACTTCTATCATCTGTAACGTCTTCCCTCATTAAACCAACTGTTTCCTACCTCGGCTCTGATGCAATGTCGTTAAATGTTATTGCTAAACCTCACAGTTTCGGTTTTGATTTAACCCTGATGTTATAAGTATTGAGAGGTATTATCATCATCTCCCACGCCCCTCGACGCAAAGGGCCTCGGTTAGATTTCGCCAGTCGTCTCTATCTTGAGCTTTGAAATCAATACTTCTCCATTCATGATCTCCTATTTCACGTTTCATAGTCCTCAGCCATGTAGGTCTGAGTCTTCCAACACTCATAGTGCCTTGTGAGGTCCAGTTGAAAATTTGGTGAGCTAATCTCTCTTGGGGAGTGGGGAGTTAAAGGCATATAGATACAAAATGTTTTTTAAACATTAAAGAGAATACTGTATTGGTACAGTAGTTTATTGTTGGGTACAGTAGTCTTCTGTCATTAAGGAGAATTTTAGTACAGTAGTTTTTTTGTAGGCTACAGTAGTCCTCTGTTGTTAAGATAAGCCAGAGATGGATATATTTGTTGGACCTTAGGTTGGCTGCATAGAGCAGATATTTCAGGCTGGATACTAGCAGATAAGATTCATATCAAGGTTAAGTATAGGTTACTGTCATGGTGCTTGCTTTGATGAAGTGCACATGCACTCTCTCTCTCTCTCTCTCTCTCTCTCTCTCTCTCTCTCTCTCTCTCTCTCTCTCTCTCTCTCTCTCTCTCTCTCTCTCTCTCTTAACAAGTAGGAGGGTGGCAGTTAAGCTCTGCCTACCCAACAGGCTACTAAGCTCCTACTTTGTTTTCAGCTGCCAGATAGAATAGATGTACTGTACTTCTTGTGTCATATTCTGGTTGTTTTAACTTTTGGGGGGTTATAAGAATGTGATGGATATTTAGATGGAAAGAAGAATTTGTAGTTGTTTCCCAATAACTGTAGCTGTATGATAGTATCTGTGTAAGCCTGCCGATATCCACATTCTCATTACTATTAAACAACATTCCTGTTTGTTGTTTATTCTCTCGCTAGCGTGGCTATGTGACGACGATGCCAACTTAATTCTAAAGAGGTTGGCATTCCTTAAACATCAATATGCTCTGTCGGAAAAAGAATGTTTATTGATTCCGAGTTTGAAGCGGAGGGGAGCAACCCTTCTAATCATCAGAGTGTTCTCATTCCTGGAAAGACTCTAAGGACGTATCACCGGATTGTGCTGTCTTCAGAGTTCCTCTCTTCCCCCATGAGACTGTCATCATCAGACTGTACGATTCTACAGAAGTCGAACTTCAAGTTTCTCCTTCTCTGCTTGATCTTTGTGAGAGAGAGTTTTGGCTGCTACTTCGAGAGAACATGTAGAAGAGGTCATCAGAGAGGTCCAGGATGACCAATTGATAGGGGTCAAGTTTGCATGACTTACTGATTCTTTCCCCATTAGAGAGACACTGCTATACTGTATCAGGAACCTCCCTTATTGAGTTAGTGCCAAGCGTTGCCCCATAGCAAGAAGAACCATTGACATGTTCAACTCTCATACGCGCAAGGATTCCACACGCACCATCTCCCTACTCCGAATTGCCACATACACAGGCTCTACGCATACATACTCCATACACCGCACTGCCTTCCACATGTACTCGCAATGAGCAGAACAGTATATACTGGATTCATACCCAACACGGAATTTTTTCAATATTAAACTTACCCGATAATCATGTAGCTGTCAACTCCGTTGCCCGACAGAATTCTACGGAAGGGATACGCCAGCGATCGCTATACAAGAGGGGGGTGTACTCACAAGCGCCACCTGTGGCCAGGTACTGCAGTACTTCTTGTTGACACCACTTCAATTTTTCCTCTGTCGTGCTTCCGGCAAGACGTTCATGGATACGCTTATAATTTTGGAGTCTTGTTCACGGTTTTTGGTGAAGTATTGCTCTAAGATTTCAGCTTTCGCTATTCAGGAAGTTTTATTATTAGCTTAGCTAACTTTTGGAATTAATTTGATTAATTATGGTGACGAAGAGAGTATGAACTCTCTTTCACCTTTAAATGGCCGACCCTTCCCTTAGACGGAAGTGTTGGTGTCTAAGAGAGTATAGACTCTCTTTCTTAATTTAGCTTAACAAAAGTTATAGATTTATTTTATATCTCTCCGCCTTTTATAGGCCTCTTCGATTAACTTCCTTTTATTATAAACTTATTAAAATTAATTTTTATATTTGTTTATATTCGACCTTTCCTAATAGTAGGCGGTCTTTTCTTGGTACCGAAGTTAATTAACATTGAGCCCGTCATTTCGGTTTTACCTGTTAACATATTATGCTATTTTAATGTTTTTGAAAGAATTTCTTTGATAGTCTCGTACTGTTTTCAAAGTTGAACTAACGTTTTGTTTTGTCTCTGCAGTTGTTGACGTTCAGAACGTTCAACTTGCGCTCTATCGTTACGATAGAGAGAGAATTTTCACGGTGTCACGTTGCAGTAAGAGTAACCGTGTCTAGCGTTTTGTTCATTCTTTCTTAACTTAATGGTTTTAATTCTAATAAAGGAACTTTTCATTTTGGGAAATATTTCAGTTTTTTTCCTTTAACAATAATATGTTTTAACGATATATATGATTGGGCTCTTCTCTCAGGTTCTAAGTCAAGAGAGAGAGAGAGAGAGAGATAGAGACGGAGGGAGAAAGAGGAGGATAAACGTTTCGTTCAAGCGAGTAACGTTGTTATCGTTTTTGCTCTTCTCCCTAGTCTCTTTAGGGGAAGAAGGTAAACGTTTCTAGAGTTTTTTCTTGTTCTCAAGCTTTATGCGGTGAGAGATTTTAAACGTAGTTTATTTGATCTAGTGTTTAGTCTCTTTCCAGCCACTGAATTATTTATCTTTCATTAGATTTTTCTGTTACATTGTAATTCTGTTTTCGCAATTACTAACTTTTGAGAAAGGATAGAATTGCGTGTTTCAGGTACAAACCACTTAAAGTTTCGAGTTCAGTGAAATAAGTGCAAACAGAAAATCAAAAGTGATAAGTGATTAGCGCAAAGTGTGTCAGTGTTGTGCGTGAGGGTACTTCTGTGCGTGCCAGTCGTCCTCCCAGTCCGGGACCTCTTGCAAGCTCCCAAGCCCAGGGGAGAAGCAATGTCGAAGGGCAAAAGGGTTCGGCAGGCCTTGATCGGCGCACAGAAGTATCCTCGGTGGTTTCGGGCGTGTCTTACAGAGACCGTCACTCCCACCCGCAGACGATTGAGCCCTTATTTTGCTCGTCTGCAGAAGAAATTTCGGGGAGAAAACACTGGTCTCAGGTCTCAAGACCTCTTAAACGTAAAGTCCAGACCTATGCCAGACGTACGAAGTTAGAGTTCAACAACCCGGATGCAGTCATTGGGTTAGCTCTGACTCTCCTCAGTCATCAGGTGACTGCACACCTCCTCAGAGAGGTAAGGCGATGCCTCAACAGACCTCATCTTCTATTAAGGCTTTGCCTCAACAGACCTTATCGTCTGTTGATCCCAAGACGACTTTGCTGCAGTCCATGCAGTCGCAGCTTGCGGTCTTAATGCGTGAGTTTCAGGCTGAGAAGGTTACACCTCCTCCTGCGAACGCTCCGCCTCTCCGCAGTCCAGTCTGCCAGGCGTACGAAGTTGAGGTTCCTCAGGCTACCTTACCGCGTTCTGAGTTGCCAGTTACCAGCGGTGTGCAGCAACCTCCGCCTCCTCCTGCGAGAGCTCCGCCTCACCGCAGTCCAGTCTGCCAGGTGTACGATGTTGAGGTTCCTCAGGATACCTTACCGCGTACTGAGTTGCCAGTTACCAGCGGTGTGCAGCAACCACCGCCTTCCTTAAGGCAACCTCAGCAATGGGAGCAGGAATCTTATGCCTTACTTCCTCCGCTTCCGCTTGCGGTTCCACCAGCGAGGCAACAATCTCTTGAGGTACGACAACCTCTTCCATCAATGAGGCAGCCACCTCAGCACTCGCTGCAGCGACCTAAGCGCCGAGGTTACAAGGCAAGAGCCTCAACTCCATAGGCTAGCACCTCAGGAACCTCAACTCGCGAGACAAGAACTGCGTTCTGCGCAGCCGCTACCTCAACTCTCGCAGCTCACACCTCAGGAACCTTAACTCGTTCCTCAGGAACCTGCTACTGCGCATCCGCAACCCTTACAGCAAGCGCAACTCTTGAGGCAGCAACCTCATGCTATGAGTCAGCCACCTCAACGCATGCATCTGCCACTTTCTCCTCAACTTGAGCCTCTTCCCATTCAACTTGGAAACAAGCATGCATGAAGTAATGCAGTGTTGCCAACAGGGCGAGTTTCCCTTTCCTGAGGTGAAGTAGATTATAGTACATTTAGTGTAGCTTAATTCTACGATTATCATGCCGGCTATCAAATTCATCAACAAAACAGTCTAAATCAATTCCCTCGGCACGTGCACTTTCAATGGACGGTAATGCGATATTACTCACTCTAGCACTGGTCATGGAATTTCTGAGAAATGTTACACGCCATGCAACACGCTCTGCTTACCTTACAGCATGCTCTACATACAGCATGCTCTGCATACAGCATGCTCTGCATACAGCATGCTCTGCATACAACATGCTCTGTATACCTTACAGCATGCTCTGCATACAGCATGCTCTGCATACAGCATGCTCTGCATACAGCATGCTCTGCATACAGCATGCTCTGCATACAGCATGCTCTACATACAGCATGCTCTGCATACAGCATGCTCTGCATACAACATGCTCTGCATACCTTACCGCATGCTTCTCAGTCATACATCTTTGGTTGTTGCCAACTCACTAGACTGTCAAGCAGTTTCCTCCCTCCTTCTGATATTCCCTTGAGGACTCTGTCATTTGGAGAGGAGCCTTTAGCTGCGTAGCCTCCTATGGACTTTTATTTAAGCATAACATGCTTCCAGGGAAGGTAATGGTTCCACTTCAGTCGCTAACCCCGTCTGTTACCACACCTGCTCCCATAGACCTTGAGTTGTGTTGCAAGACATGCAGTCCAAGCTTAGTCCTTGTTAGAGGATTTTTTGTTTACGGAGTCAGTGTGTCACTGGGAAGACGTTCAACAACCAGCAGAAGTGACTTGTTGTGACGCAGTGCGGCAACCTCAGCAACCCGATAAGGAGTTGTCTGTACGACCCAGACAGTCTAGACAGCTTCGGCTTGTCACTGTACTTCCTCGCTTCCCCTTGGTTGACAGTTCACAGACTGTGCAGCAGTACCATGATCTTATGTCCGGCTCCGTCAGACGACTGGCTTTTAAGAGCTCCCACAAGTCGTCGCTGTCTGGAGATTCTCAGATGGACTATGGATCTGACCAAGGAACTGGGCCTCCTGGTCAATTTTGAGGAGTCTCAGCTCGTCCCATCCCAGACCATTGTCTCCCTGGGTATGGATCTTCAGAGTCGAGCTTTTCGGGTTTTTCCGTCGGCCCCAAGGATCTTCCAAGCCCTAGAATGCATCCAGAGCATGCTGAGAAGGAACCGATGCTCAGTCAGGTAGTGGATGAGTCTAACAGGGACACTTTCATCGCTGGCCCTGTTCATCGTGTTAGGGAGACTCCACCTCCCCCCCTTCAGTATCATCTAGCTGCTCACTGGATAAAGGACATGACGCTAGAGACGGTCTCAGTTCCTGTTTCCGAAGAGAGGAGGTCTTCTCTCGCATGGTGTAAGAACAGCTTTCTTCTCAAGGAAGTCTACCTTTGGCTGTTCAGAAACCCGACCGCCGTCTCCTCTCGGACGCATCAGACACGGGCTGGGGTGCGACTTTGGACGGACAGGAATGCTCGGGAACATGGAATCAGGAGCAAAGGACACTTCACATCAATTGCAAGGAGTTGTTGGCGGTTCTTCTGGCCTTGATAACTTCAAGTCCCTCCAGCTTAACAAAGTGGTGGAGGTGGACTCTGACAACACCACAGCCCTGGCTTACATCTTCAAGCAGGGAGGGACTCTTTCGTGAAGTTGTTCTAGATCGCAAGGGACCTCCTCATCTGGTCTAAAGATCGAAAGCTCACGCTGGTAACGAGGTTCATTCAGGGCGGTATGAATGTCATGGCAGATCACCTCAGCCGGAAGGGTCAGGTCATCCCCACAGAGTGGACCCTTCACAAGAATGTTTGCAGCAGACTTTGGGCCCTGTGGGGTCAGCCAACCATAGATCTGTTCGCTACCTCGATAACCTAGAGACTCCTGTTGTATTGTTCTCCGATTCCAGACCCAGCAGCAGTTCACGTGGATGCTTTTCTGCTGGATTGGTTCCATCTCGACCTGTATGCATTCCCGCCGTTCAAGATTGTCAACAGGGTACTTCAGAAGTTCTCCTCTCGCAAAGGGACACGGCTGACGTTGGTTGGCTCCGCTCTGGCCCGCGAGAGAATGGTTCTTAGAGGTACTGCAATGGCTGGTCGACATTCCCAGGACTCTTCCTCTAGGAGTGAACCTTCTACGTCTACCTCACGTAAAGAAGGTACACCCAAACCTCCACGCTCTTCGTCTGACTGCCTTCAGACTTTCGAAAGACTCTCAAGAGCTAGGGGCTTTTCTAAGGAAGCAGCCAGAGCGATTGCCAAAGCAAGGAGAACATCCACTCTCAGAATCTATCAGTCTCAAGGGGAAGTCTTCCGTAGCTGGTACAAGACCAATGCAGTTTCCTCAACCAGTACCACTGTAACCCAGATTGCTGACTTCCTGTTATATTTAAGGAAAGTAAGATCCCTTTCAGCTCCTACGATCAAGGGTTACAGAAGTATGTTGGCAGCGGTTTTCCGCCACAGAGGCTTGGATCTTTCCATCAACAAAGATCTACAGGACCTCCCTAGGTCTTTTGAGACCTCAAAGGAACGTCAGTTGTCCACTCCAGGCTGGAATCTAGACGTGGTCCTAAGGTTCCTTATGTCATCAAGATTTGAACCTCTCCAATCAGCCTCTTTTTAGGACCTCACATTAAAAACTCTTTTCCTCGTGTGCTTGACAACAGCTAAAAGAGTAAGTGAGATCCACGCCTTCAGCAGGATCATTGTTTTCACATCTGAAACGGCTACATGTTCCTTGCAGCTCGGTTTTTGCTAAACGAGCTTCCTTCACGTCCTTGGCCTAAGTCGTTCGAGATCCCAAGCCTGTCCAACTTGGTGGGGAATGAACTGGAGAGAGTACTTTGCCCAGTTAGAGCTCTTAGGTACTATCTAAAAAGGTCTTAACCTTTACGAGGACAATCAGAAGCCTTATGGTGTGCTATCAAGAAACCTTCTTTTCCAAGTTCTAAGAACTCAGTTTCTTACTATTCAGGCTTCTGATTAGGGAAGCACATTCTCATCTGAAGGAAGAAGACCTTGCTTTGCTGAAGGTAAGGACACATGAAGTAGGAGCTGTGGCTACTTCAGTGGCCTTCAAACAGAGCCATTCTCTGCAGAGTGTTATGGATGCAACCTATTGGAGAAGCAAGTCAGTGTTCGCATCATTCTATCTCAAAGATGTCCAGTCTCTTTACGAGTACTGCTACACCCTGGGACCATTCGTAGCAACGAATGCAGTAGTAGGCGAGGGCTCAGCCACTACATTCCCATAATCCTATAGCCTTTTAACCTTTCTCTTGAATACTTTTTATGGGTTGTACGGTCGGCTAAGAAGCCTTCCACATCCTTGTTGATTTGGCGGGTGGTCAATTCTTTCTTGAGAAGCGCCGAGGTTAAAGGTTGTGATGAGGTCCTTTAGTATGGGTTGCAGCCCTTGATACTTCAGCACCTTAGAGTTGTTCAGCCTCCTAAGAGGAACGCTGCGCTCAGTAAGGAAGACGAACTTATTTAAGGCAGAGTAATGGTTCAAGTCGACTTCCTTACCAGGTACTTGTAATTTCATTGTTATTTTGAATAACTGATAATATGAAATACGGGATACTTAGCTTCTTGATATACATGTACACTGGTTTTCACCCACCTCCCTGGGTGTGAATCAGCTACATGATTATCGGGTAAGTTTAATATTGAAAAATGTTATTTTCATTAGTAAAATAAATTTTTGAATATACTTACCCGATAATCATGATTTAATTGACCCACCCTTCCTCCCCATAGAACCAGTGGACCGAGGAAAAATTGAAGTGGTGTCAACAAGAAGTACTGCAGTACCTGGCCACAGGTGGCGCTTGTGAGTACACCCCCCTCTTGTATAGCGATCGCTGGCGTATCCCTTCCGTAGAATTCTGTCGGGCAACGGAGTTGACAGCTACATGATTATCGGGTAAGTATATTCAAAAATTTATTTTACTAATGAAAATAACATGTTTCACTGTATATCCCCCGCAAGTTCTAAGTCTAGCAAGAGACCGAGCACTTGCTCCTTCGTCAGTAAGTCTGGCTTTACTCTCTTCCTTTCTCCATTTTCAGAAAGTGTCCGAAGTCTTCTAGTTAGACGATATCCTATTATAGAGTGAGACATTCTCATTTCTCAGTCGGGGTTCATTGGTCCTACTAAGACAGTCAAAAGCCAAACTTCCTTGAGAACATTACTGTACATCTAGTTAGTACTTTGGTGGCTCACCACCTGGAGATATCAGATGCGGTAGGTCTCTCCGTGACCTTCAATTCACGGCAAGGAACATTTTGAATCACTGGGTAGTTGTCCCATATTGTCACATATTTCCTTTTAGTGCTACAAGGGAGTAATAACATTTCCTTCCTAAGCAGTACCATTACCTCAGGGCAGCCTAGTATGGTAATTCCAACTCCTTCCAAGCAATGGAATCACTTACATCCTTGTGATTAATAGGATCCTGATCCCAAGGTTTCTAGCCAACAGCCTCCCCAGTCAATCAAACCAGCAAAGTCCACAAGGAGGGCAGGTACTCAGATGCAGACTCAAGCACAAGTACAAGATGTCCCAACACCCGAGTTTACGACCATGGAGGCTGCTTCTATGGCCACCCTTCAAACGTCATCATTGTTTGGTCTGTCGGACGGTCGCAGTCACATACGAAACATAATGGTATGAGGTCTGCAGCCAGGTTCCTGAGGAGGGAACAAACATCATAGAGTAATAATGGAAGAAGGAACAAATGGGTCTCCATTTGTTCCTACACTAAATACAAACCCTCATTCTTTACTATAGGAGATATTCTAGTGCGAGCTGGAAAATACAGCAGAAAAATGAACAAGGTAGTTAACGATCGGGCCGGTAGTTATCCACCTATTAGGGGTGGGGGACTGCCTGCCGGTAGCTACTGAATACCTTCAATCGAATTCTAGCCGTCGCAGTGGTAACACCGCTGCTCCTGCTTTTGTTTGACTGGCAGACTAGCCTTTCTTTAGTGTTTTTGATTAACTTTTTCTTTTTCTTTCTTTATTAGATGTAATGTCCTCTAATATGAGGAAGTGTCCCTGGATTCCCACGAAATCTTGTGGCACATTCATGTCACCACCGGAGGTAGATCCTCATTCCCTATGCCCTTCATGTAGAGGTCATAGGTGTTCTGAAGGTTCCCCCTGCCAAGTATGTAGAGAATGGTCGCCATCGCAGTGGGATAAGTTCATGAAGAGGAGGAAGAAGAAATCCAAGAAGGATTCGTTACCTCCAGGTTCGCCGTCGAAAGGTAAGGAGTCTCGGGCCCCTTCTTCGGCCTCTCGATCTCTTCCTTCAGATTCTTCCTTGCCTCCTTCTTCTGGGGGGAAGTCAAGGAAGAGCAGCACCATTGACTTAACCCCCATTTCCCCGGGTCAGGCGGATCAAGTTGCCCCTCCCTGTGGGACATTTTCTTCCATCATCGGAAATAATTCTTTTACCGCTTCTATTCCAGATCATGAACGAGCGGTATGGCCTGCCCTTGGACTTCCTGGTTCTCCTTCGGTGGAAGTGTGGAACCAGTTCCTCGCGGGTACAGTTTTACCTCAGGTCCCTTCTGTTTTGGAACCTTCGGGAGTTCCGGACCTCGCCTACATCCCGTCAGCCCAATCGGCGGCCGCTGAAGTGTCGGCAGATGTAATAACTTCAGCTCCCGCGGCGCCTACTTCGCTCCTCGCTTGCGCTTCTACAAAACAACGTCGCAAGCGCAATCATCGCGATACCCCCCCTCCTCCTCCTCCTCCTCCTCATCGTCTTCATCCTCCTCGGAGGATAGGAGGGAGAGAGAGAAGAGGAAAAGGAGAGCTCGCTCTCCTTCGCCCAGACGTTCTCGTCGGAGAGAGAGGCGACATAGGAAGAGACATCATCGTTCTCGCTCTTCCTCACCTTCTATCTCTTCACGAAATGTTTCGCTGAGAAGCGATAAGCGCTCTCGTCATAAACATAAGAAGAGTACATCCTCGCGTCATCATTCTGCTTCGCGATCATCTTCCTCTCGCAACGGGTCATCTAGGCGCTATAAGCAGAAGAGCTCTACGATACGTTCTCGCTCTTCGTCACGAGAGAGTTCTCATAAGCGCAATGAGCGCTCTCGTTGGGGCGATTTTTCATCTAATCGCGCCCGGAGCGCGACCAAGGAAAGAGAGCACTCTGAGCGCGATTCCTCCTTCACATATTATCTTTAGGAGCTCAGATCGCTCTAGGGAAGGGAGAAAGAACACTTCTTCTCGCCGTCATTTCATATCAACAGAGAGAGAGCGCTCCCGTCCTTCAACCTCCCGATCGCGCAAGTCTCCGGACATATCCGCGCGGGGTCATTCACCTCACCCTCGCGTTTCAAATAGAACAGCTCCCGTTCCCATACTTTCTAACAAGTTACGGAATATGAGCTTCACGAGAACTTCAGAAGAAGACGCAGGGGTTCAACCTTCTTCTCTTCGGCTGCGAACAGAGGAGAAAGGCCAGACTGCCGATCAATGCAACCTCTTATAGAGACAGTACAGTACCGTTAATTCGGTCGCCTACGCCTAAACCATCAACTTCCAGGCAAGATCAGGTGCGCGCGGTGCCATAAGCCAGCGCCCAGCCTTACCTTGGAATATCGGCAATGGAGTATGCTACTTCGCTGTTACCTTCAGACACTCGGGCTTCTATCGCCCTCCCTCGCGAGGAGTTAGCGCAACCAGAAGATTCCTCGGAAGAACAACCATCAAAAGATTTAGTCCTCCTATCTGAGGGCTCTAAGAACGATGTGTAATATCTCAGGCCTCGGAGATTTACATCTGTCACCTCGACATACCGACGTTCCAGCTTTAGACAGACTATGTCGTCCTCCACCAAACCCTAAGACCAGAATCGAACTTCCCTGGTCTATTCACACTGCAGGCCGTCTGAGGAAGGTCTCGCAGGAAACGGGTTCCTTGAAGTCTCAAGGATCCCATAAACTTCTGCAATTTCCTTTTTCGAGGCAAAAGCGTTTTTACAAGGTCAGAGATACCAACCCTTCTCCTCTGACCCTGGATCCCCTCACAGCAAGGCTCACACCTGGCTGCTCTGCAGAGACTCTCTTCTCTTTCAGTCTCCTTCACCGCCACAGAAGCGTTGGCAATGGAAGCAGCGTCAATGTCCCTTCTGGAGGCATTATCCTGGTTTGACACGTGGTCAGGCACAGATAGGCTACCTAGCAAGTCACAAAGACCTTTCAAACCAAAACTCCATGCAGTCTGTGCAGGAAGTCCTTGCTGCTGGGGCCAAAACAATGGACTTCCTAACTGCTATGGCTGCAACGATGTGGGGCAACTGGATTCTCAAAAGGAGGGAATCAGTAGTCTCCAGACTTCATAAGAGCATCGGTAAGACTGAGAAGTCTGATTTGAGGAACTCTGATCTTCTGCAACCTCTCCTCTTTTTCTAAGCAGGCAGTCTCCTCTGCCTTAGATACTTGGAGGAAAGAGACGCAGGACACCGCGATGCAAAAGGCTGCTTCCTTTCGCCCAATGCAACAGCAGCCAACTCCACAGCCCAAAGCAACAATCGCAACTCCACTGCCAGCCAATACCCTCAGCCGCCCCTCTTTTACACCCAAACCTATGGGCAGAGGAAAGTTGGCTCCTCCTAAGGCTGAAGGCAGAGGGAGGAACCCTAGACAGAAATAGGGTCACGGCTCCCCCCTCACAGTGCGTAGGGGGTTGCCTGCAGGGGAGTTGGAGGAGGTGGAAGGCTATGGGGGCCATGCAATGGACCATCAAGATGCTTCGTTGGGGGTACCGCATCCCCTTCATAGACTCTCCTCCTCCTCTAATTCCTCCCCCGATCTTGTCCTCCCAGGTCCCTCGGGATCCCAGGAAACAGTAAGCCCTAGCTCGGGAGATCCAGAGCATGCTTCTAAAAGATGCCATTCAAGAGGTCTCTAACGCTTCCCCGGGGTTTTTCAGTCGCCTCTTTCTGGTAGAGAAAGCCTCGGGAGGTTGGAGACCAGTAATCGATCTTTCGACCTTGAACCAGTTTGTGAAGCAAACTCCATTCAAAATGGAGTCAGTTGCCTCCGTGACCCAAGCGGTGCGTCCAGGAGACTTTATGGCATCTGTGGACTTTAAAGATGCATATTTCCAAGTGCCGATCCATTGCACATCTCGGAAATTCCTGCGCTTTCTGGTTCAGCGTCGAATCTTCAAGTTCAAAGTCCTGTGCTTCGGCCTCTCGACCGCCCCACAGGTCTTTACAAAGGTTTTCGAACTCATATCTTCGTGGGTTCACAAGCACGGAATTCGTCTGCTAAGATACCTGGACGATTGGCTACTCCTGGCCTCGTCCAGGGAGCTAGCTCTGGATCACCTGAGAAGACTTCTGGGCCTTTGCAAGGACCTGGGGATCCTTGTAAATGCAGAGAAGTCGTGCTTGACTCCAACCCAAGTCTTAAACTATCTGGGTATGTCCATCAACACCCAGGTAGGGAGAGTTTTCCCTTCGGAAGACAGGCTTCGGAGACTGGATCAGTCCATCGCCCTCTCTTGTCTCCACTACCGCCTTCAGCTAAGACGTGGTAGTGTCTTCTGGGCCATCTTTCCTCCCTGGAAAAACTAGTTCCAGGCGGAAGATCGAGAATGAGAAGTCTCCAATGGCATCTGAAGACCTATTGGTCTCAAAAGATAGATTCCTCATTCTTGGCAGTGGAGGTTCCAAATCTGGTGTTATAAGATCTTCATTGGTGGTCGACCAGAGAGAATACCCAAAAGGGCATTCCCCTCCAAAGCCCCAGTCCATAGTTAAAACTCTTTTCGGACGCATCGCTACGGGGCTGGGGTTCCCACCTAGGCCCGAAATTAGCATCAGGAGTTTGGTCTCTGGTAGAGCAGTCTCTCCACATAAATCACCTGGAATTATTAGCAGCCTGGAAAGGCCTAAAATTCTTTGTAGAAGATCTACAAGGACGAGAGGTGGTTCTGATGAGTGCCAACTCCACAGCCGTCTCGTACATCAACAAGCAAAGGGTACTCTGGCAAGAGACCTCTGTCTGCTAGCGGTCCAGATTTGCCAGTGGGTGGAAAGTCACAACATTTCTCTCACAGCCAGTTTTATTTCGGGCCGGAGAAACATCGTGGTGGATCAACTGGGCAGGCATCACCAAGTGCTGAGTGGCGAATGGTCTTTGGATCCTCGAGTAGCGAAGACAGTAATAGCTTTGTGGGGTTTCCCCACAAGAGACCTGTTCGCCACCTCTCTGAATGCGAAACTTCCCCGCAACGGGTCCCCAGTTCCAGACCATCAGGCAGTGATCCAAGACGCCCTTCAACACTCCTGGGACAACCTGGACGCATATACCTTTCCACCCTTTTGCCTGCTCAGAAGGGTGATCAACAAACTCAGGACCTCCCGGAACTGCAAAGTAACGCTAATAGCTCCAGCATGGCCAAGCAGAGAGTGGTACGCAGACCTTCTTTCCCTGCTGGTTCAAGTGCCGAAGTTTCTACCTCCAGAACCCCTTCTGTTGACGCAGCCACAAAGTGGTATCCCCCACGAGAGAATCCACTTCCTGAAGCTTCATGCCTGGAGGCTGTCCAGTCTCTCCTCAGAAGCAGAGGCTTTTCAGGGAAGATGGCTGACCACATGTCCAGGCACCTGCGCCAATCTTCCACAAACCTCTACCAAGCAAAATGGAGAGTGTTTGCAGCTTGATGTAGAGGGCGAGACGTGTCTCCACTCGATCCCTCTCTTCCATTAGTGGCAGACTTCCTGGTGTACCTCAGGGAGGAGAAACTCCTATCAGTCTCGGCAATTAAGGGCTATCGTTCAGCCTTAAGCCTCATCTGTAGACTGAAAGGAGTTGACCTTTCCACCTCAGAAGATATCACCTTGTTGATTCAAGGTTTGTTCTGTAACCGAAATACAAACCACGCTATTTACACAGGGTTTACCTTTCAGCGCAGCTGAAATGGCGAGCCATTAGAATTTAACGAGGGTGTATTACCCCCGCGCTAGTTAGCGGGGGGGGGGGGGTAGGGGAGTGGTAGCTAGCTACCCCTCCCCTCCCTCACACACAGATGAATGCTCACTTTCACTTTTGGCTCAGACTGTGACAGACGTCTCTGTCTTGGTCCTCTCTTGGCAGCCATTGTTTGTTTTGTCTTTACTTAATCGCTTACTTTTCATTTACTCAATATATATGTAAACATGTTTTCATGTTTGTATACATATTTGAGTATAGAAATCAGTAAGTTTCCTTTTCAGATTTGTGTGTGTAGTGTACTTATCTACGTGGTGTCCTCGGCAGTTGGCCGCCACGGCGTTATGGGTGGCGATCGAGTTTGACTTATGTCTTTCTCTCTCTCTCTCTCTCTTGAGGTCGTTCACCCTTTTACTACGTGTTACTACGCCCTTGTAGCTTCCTTTCCGTGTGGGGGGGTTGCTACGCCGTACGTTTGTCTCAATTAGTTTATGAATCTAATTGTATTTGTTGATTTTTCAGCTTTGTAGAACGATTCCTTTCGGGGTTTTCGTTCTTTCTTTAGTGTTCATTCATTTTTAGATTACATAATTACATAGTTACATAATTATAATTGTTATAATTCTGTTTTGGTTACAGCTCTCCTTCCGTGAGTGTAAGTGGTTGTGAGGGCACGTGCCTGTTGTGTAATTCTTGTTTCCTTTCACTCGGGATTCCTCTTCGGAGCCTTCCCGGGGGAATGAATGTGTACTAATGTTTTTTTGTTTTATTTTTTTACAGTTACCGATCTAGTTCGTTTCTGTAATATGGCAACGGTGTGAGCTGTCTTGTTGAGTCCTGGGGATTCGGCTGTTGCTGCCTCCCCCCTTGTGTTTTCGTCAGGGGCGTGTCTCCTTCTACTGGAAGTACTCCCGTGACGACGGACAGCTCTCCAGTTCATTTTAGAACTCTCAGGAGGCTTGCCTCCTTGGGCAGGTAACTTTCCTTCCGAGGGAAGTTTTTCCTGTCCAGGCTTGAGTTTTTCCCCTTATGGAGGGTTCTCTTCTTGCCTTTTTTTCGTGCGACTATGCTCTTGGTGCTGAGCGGTCACACCTGCAGTTTCGCTCAAAGGGCTGGGCAACTGCAGGAGCTCCTCTTCGGAGGATTGCTCCTTTTAGGTCACTGCTGACCAGTCTCTTCTACGAAGTGTTTCTCTTTCGTTCGCGAGAGAGTACACTCATAGAGACTCCTCTTCGGAGGTTTCTTCTGTTGCTGTTGCTGTTGGCCTCCCTCGCCGTAAGGCCCACCGTCCGCCTCGTCGTAAGGGCCTCTCATCTCTCTATAAGGGTGCTTGAGGCGCCTTTTTGAATCACCGTTTGCAGCCTACAACTCCTTTTTCTCGATCTTCCGCCTTGGTGCAAATGGACAGCAGTCTGATCTCGTCTTCCGACGGGCAACGGTCTTCCCGACGGACAACGGTCTTCCCGATGGACAGCGGTCTTCCGACGGACATCAGTCTCCCGGCGGACAACGATCCCTTCGGGGCAAAGGGTTGCCTCCCACGGGGGTTCTTCCCTTGCGTGTCAGGGTTTCCCTGCGCGCCCTTCTGCTGTGTTCTCTCCTGCTCCTGCTCAGTGTTAGCGCACAGGCGCTCTTCTGCTCATCAGCGCTCTCCTGTTCGTCAGCGCTTTCATGATGATCATCCCTGCTGTTCCTGTTGGTTCCTGTTACGCGCCCACGTTCGCCCTCGCGATCTAGAACTTCGGTTCAGGTCGGGGTCAAGGACTCTTCTTCTATACGCAGGCTTCCACGCGTAGCCTTCTGCTCGTCAGCGATCATCAGCTCGCCAGCGATCTCCGGATCGCCCACGTGTGTTACAGCCGGCACGCCAACGTTTTCCAACTCTTCTGAAGGAACATGGTTCGCCAGCTACTAGCTCACCTGCGCATGCTGATCGCCATCGCGCGACCCTCAACTGCGGATGCTGATCGCCATCGCGCGACCCTCAACTGCGGATGCTGATCGCCATCGCGCGACCCTCAACTGCGGATGCTGATCGCCATCGCGCGACCCTCAACTGCGGATGCTGATCGCCATCGCGCGACCCTCAACTGCGGATGCTGATCGCCATCGCGCGACCCTCAACTGCGGATGCTGATCGCCATCGCGCGACCCTCAACTGCGGATGCTGATCGCCATCGCGCGACCCTCAACTGCGGATGCTGATCGCCATCGCGCGACCCTCAACTGCGGATGCTGATCGCCATCGCGCGACCGCACACCTGCGGATGCTGATCACCATCGCGCGACCCTGCGCATGCTGATAGCCATCGCGCGATCGCCCACCTGCAGAGGCTGCTCGCCATCGCGCGACCGCCCATCTGCGCATGCTGATCACCATCGCGCGATCGCCCTCCTGCACATCCTGCTCGCGATCGCTCACCTTCGCATATTGCTCGCCAACGCACGATCGCTCACCTGCGCATGCTGCTCGACCATCGCGTCGGCATAACACAACGCGCCATCGCCAACCTGCGCGTTAGCGCTCACCACCGATCGCTTGTCGATCCATATCGCCAGCGGTCTTCCTCGCCCACGCGGCAGCGCGTTTCCTCGCCCACGCGGCAGCGCGTTTCCTCGCCATCGCGCTAACGCTTGCGTTCCCCGCCTCGGACTCGCACTCATCCACCTGCCCGCCCGCGCGACCGCTCGCCTGCGCGCCCCGCTCGCCCGCTCGCCTGCGCGCCCGCTCGCCTGCGCGCCCGCGCGACCGCTTGCCTGTGCGCCCGCGCGACCATTCGCCTGCGCGCCCACACGCCGACGTGCCTGCACGTCTACGCTCATGCGCGTCCGCGCCCATGCTCTCCAATGTTCGCCCACGCGCGAATCAACGGTTTTCCATCGCGCGGACGGATGATGTTCCGTCGCGTGAACCTACAGTGTTTCTTCCCACAAACGTCGGCTTATTTCTTGCAGTATCCATTGCTCGTCTATGGGTTATCGCCCGCCGACCACCAGCTCTCGCCCTTCCTACCACGCTCGCCCTCCTTCGCTCACCTTCGTTTGCGTTACCGCGCATGGGTGCTTCCACGTTCGCCCACGCGAAGATCTTTGAATTACCGTCGCGCGAGCTCCAGGGCGATTGCGACCACGATTCCCAATGGGGTTTTCGCAGCATGGCCACCCTGGCGAGTTCTTCTGGAGCGTATTTCCAGAACACGGCCTCACCCCGTAAACGCAGAGCATGGCACTTGCAAGAATAGGAGAAACTTAAGGGAGATCTGAGCAACACTCCTCTTTCCTGAACCTGGGTTAGCCCTTCCCCGTCATTCCCTGGAAGGATTTTTGGCGGGGGGGCTTTCCGTTCGAGATTTCTCCATCGGACAAGGGGTGACTGCTTACCCCTTCCTCTGGGAGCTTACCAGGTTCTTTCCTTCCTCGGTTACAGCCTGAGGTTTGGTTCAAGGAAGCTACAGGAAGAGCATGGGTACTTTCCTCCTCTCGAGCTCAGGCACCTTGGCCTTTCGTCGTTAAGTATCTAACTTGCGGACAAGCTCGATGTTGTACCATCTGGACGCGCTGACTGAGGGCTTCCTTCGGGTGTCATCTGTGGAGGTCGACGACCTCAGACACCCTTCCATCCTTGAGAAGAGTTTGTTTGTGCCCAAGGACAGAGACTTAGACAGCGGCTGTGCGGAGGAAATCGACTTCCGTTTTCACTCCTCCAAGGCGCTTTCTTCCAGACTCTGCAGGGCTCCAGCGCCCTTTTCTTTCAACCACGTCGGCCTAAGTTATCGGCTACGACAACTGGGACAAGGTGTCCAATTGCAGTTTCCTCCTGTCAGGAACAGATGGCATGGGAGACTCCCCCGGGGGGGCATAGTCCTAAAAGGAGTTCACGAACTCTAGGATTGCAGGTTTTTTTCTGGGAGGATGCTTAAGGTTACTCATCCGAATGACAGCTTCCCGATGCCCATTCCCGCACAATCTCTGTGATCAGCCAAGGATATCGCGCCTGCCGTCTCTGTCAGCGAATTCAGTGTCTGAACCTCTATGCCATAGCGTCAGCAGAGTTGCCCGGTTGGGCAGAATGATCCATACCTTAGGCGAAGGTCTTCCTTAGGATCATCGACGGCTTCACCCCCGGCCTCCTCAGTCGATCCTTTCTTGTAAGAAAGGATCTGAGAGGGGATGTCCTTAGTCGACCTCTCAGCCCTGATCAAGTTTGTCGAACAAACTTTGGCCAGCGTAGACCAGCAGAATCGATCAGACTGGTAACGAGGCGACAGGACTCCTTAAACCCTGGATCGGAAGGACGGGTACTTTCAGTTTCCATTCCATCCATCTTCCAGGGTGCTCGTCGAATTCAGCTTAGACTGCAAGTATTCCTGCTTATGATGCAGTGTGGCTATCCCGCCGTGGCATAGCAGGTTTGTTTCCCCAGAGAACTCTCCCTGCCTTCCTCTTGGCCGCTCAGGTGCAGGCTTCCGCCTCCTCTGCTGTTTGGAGGGCTGGTCAACTCCGGTAGGCTCGGGTTCGACCTACTTCAGCGCCGGGGCAAGCTTCCGGATGCTTACCATGAGTGTGGGCTCATGGTATTTTGCTTGGAGCCTTCTCTTCCTCTGCCTCAACATCTGGAGTATCTGGCCATGATATTGAGTCAACGGCCTTACCACGTTGGAAACCCCGCTTCTCGTCCGTCCAGCAAGGTTAAGCAACGTCGGTACTTGGATGGGTGACCACCTGGGGACGCCAGATTCTGTTACCACATCCTCCGAGCCTTCCTTTCGGTTGACTGTGGCAAGACTGAGGAGAGTCGCAGTACCTGTTCTCAGTCAAGCAGAGCTTTCAGCCCTACCTTGGAACGTTTCCTAGTTCTCCTTTCCTCATTGACCCGTCTATAGTCCGAACGGTCGCCTCAGGATAAGTTCCATGTGGGGCGATCCAAGTTCCGGTGGCTTCAGGCAATGTTTAACCGGACTTCCTGGCCCCTATGGGACCAGCGGAACTATTAGACCTGCAATGGGTGTTGACCTATGGAGCCTCTTGATGGTAGTGGATATTCTCGTCCTTTCCCCACATTCTTGATGCGGTTCTCGGACTCGTCAAAGGAAAGGGGGGGCATGTTCCGGTCCAGGCCTATGGTCAAGACCTGAAGGATACCTCTCCATCATTCAGGCAGGCTTAGGGGCCTTAGTCTGGCCCCTCTACAGATCCTACAGCTCCTGCCGAGTCGCCCCGTGCGCGTCGACTTCATGATTCTGGCGTATTCTAACCAGCACGGGACGCATTTTCACACCTTCACATCTTGCAGTAGAGATACCGGGATGATTGAGATTCTCTCAATACCACCATCGGCTCTCTCATTCCAGGCTGGGGAATGTTCTCTCAGACTATCCGAGCAGAGCCTCGTAGAGAGAGTGTACCTGGGGGTCTTTGACCTTGGGTAACCAGCAAGTACTGGTCTGGGGGACCTGATCGCGACAGCTTGGAACCTCAAGCTTCCGCTATTCTTCCCCCCAGTCTCAGACCCCGAGACTCTGGCAAGATGCATTCCGGTGATGGTGGGACAACTTCGACGCCTGCGTCTTCCCTCCTTTTTGTCTGCGGACAATGGGTCTCAACAAGACCAGGTTGTCTGTCAACCTTTCAATAGGAGAGCTCCACTGGGACTATGCGCAGAACGGTTTCTGGACCCTCTGCTTCCCCTGACGGAACTCCCGGGAGAGCTTCTCCCACGGCGCAGACTACTCAAGCAACCACACTGCGACATCTCTCCCGAACCGGGGCGTCATGCCTGGAGACACTACGCCTCCTCCTCAAGAAGAGACAACCCGCTACAGTCGCGGTACGGAGATCGCGTCATCTGCGATAGTCATCCACAGGGGTCTCCCAGGCAAAGTGAAGAGTCTAAGGTGGTTGGTGCCGTGGGAGATATACCTCTTCCCTTGAGGCCTCTTCTCCAGCAATAACGGTCTTATTGCCTTTCGGCGGGAGGAAACTCCTTTCCGCTCTCGGCAATGAAGCCTGTCGCTCAGCCTTTCCCTGACCTTCAGGCTTAAAGGAATACCTTTTTCCTGCCCGCTGGATCTATCCTCGCTCATGCGAAGCTACAATCGTCCCTGCCCTAGTCGGAGGAAGACCTCCAACTTGGAGCATGGCTCAGACTTTTAGTCCTTTAAGAGATCTTCTCAAGACCCTTTACGACAGGCCTCGGATTGTATTCCGCCTTTGGTCTCCTGCTCACTCTGGCCACGGCCAGTGTGTAAGCAATCTTCTTGGTCTCTTACGACCCTTTCTAAGGAAGAGGGGAAGGCAACATTCAGGCTCGCTCCTGAGTTGTTGGCTAGACTCAGAATCTGGGGGTCCCGGCCCTTCGGTCCGATTCATTCAAGATTTCGAGTCTCCATTCTGTATCTGATGTCCCAAGACCTTCTCTTTCTTGCCAGTAAAGGAATCGAGAGGTTAGCGCTGGGAACAGCTGCAGTTTGTCCTCAGTTGCAGCCGATTTGGGAGCACAAGGAGGACATGGGGGAGAGTCACCAGTATACCTCTTCAGCCCGGACTCAAGGACATTCATCTCGACCTGTCTCCAGACCCTCCCCCGTCACGTCGCCCTACAGCACGATGTTGGATACATCGCCCCTCGCCTTCGAGTAATACTACTCTGTGACGCAGGTGCTACAAGCTGGAGTCTGGAAGCGTCTAATGACCTTCTCAGCCCGCTTCCTGCAGGGCGTGACCCACAGGAGTCTCGATACGTTTTCTATCGCTCTGTGGTGGCTACACAACAGCTGGTCTAACCTCAGGCTCCTTTTTGGACAGGTAGCAGAAGGTTGAGGGCATTGTTATCAGGTTTTAGTCTGCATGAACGAAAGAAGTATGTCTGGCCCTTACTTCTTTCTTCATCATCCCCTCTACGGGGAAGCAGCATCCTGGTCTCTGCATAGCTGACCTCGAACCTCTGCAGGTAAACCATGCTTCCTTGTGTTCCGAGTATTGAGTCAATACTGTCGCGTCCCCCATACCCTGACGAGGTGGTATTGGGAACGTCCTAACCCAGAGTTCCTTCTGGAACTCCAGGTCAACTGCCTAGGACGGGTCACACTTCTTCCTTCACACACAAGCTTACGTAGGCCACATGGTTCCTTGCGGAGCAAGGAACTTGTGAGGTGCAGGGACTCCTTTTATCGAGTGCTACTCACTCAGGTTCTGAGTCCCCGGGTAAAGCCAAAGCCAGTATGGCTGGGGACTTTCCACCCTACCTAAGGGGTAAGTCACCCTGTGTAAATAGCGTGGTTTGTATTTCGGTTACGGAACAAATGACAAATTCGAAGATAATTTGTATTTTTCCTAACCATACAAACCTTAGCTATTTACACACATTTGCCCGCCAGCCCTGTCCCCCAAGACAAGTCCTACCTCTAAGTGAAAGTGAGCATTCATCTGTGTGTGAGGGAGGAGAGGGGTAGCTAGCTACCACTCCCCTACTCCCCCGTTAACTAGCGCGGGGGTAATACACCCTCGTTAAATTCTAATGGCTCGCCATTTCAGCTGCGCTAAAAGGTAAACCCTGTGTAAATAGCTAAGGTTTTTATGGTTAGGAAAAATACAAATTATCTTCGAATTTGTCATTTTGAGAGATCTTGCCCCCCCATTGGAGATTAGACCACCACCTTGGGAAGTGTCCCTGGTCTTACGTTCCTTGAAGGGACCACCCTATGAGCCCTTAAATAGGGCCTCTGGCTACTTCCTAACCCTTAAGACCATCTTCCTAGTAGCTCTGGCCTCGGCAAAAAAGGTTGGTGAACTTCTAGGTCTATCCTGCGAAGTCACCCATTCTAGAGGATGGGGGGAAGTCTCGCTCAACTTCGTGCTAGGCTTTGTGGCCAAAACTCAGAATCCTTTATCGGCCGATGAGAGGTTTAGAGAATTTCAATTTTCCAGCCTCAATAGGGTAACACAGGATACTGACCAATTGCTACTGTGCCCAGTCAGGGCGCTAAGGAAATACCTGAAGCGCACCAGACCTTTCAGACCACACCTCCGTCATATCTTCCTCAGTACCAACAAGGTAAAGAAGACAGTCTCTCGTAACACCATCTCTTTCTGGCTCAAGAAAGTTATTGCGAGAACCATTCACAGAGACTCAGAGGCAGCTCAACCCAAAGCCCATCAAGTTACGGGAGTGGCTGCCTCACTGGCATTTAAGAAGAATTTTTCAGTCTCCCAAGTCTTAAGAACTGGAGTCTGGAAATGCCAATCTACATTCACCACTCACTATTTAACCAATGTGACACATAGGTCTCTAAACACCTTTTCTATAGGGCCTATTGTGGCAGGGCAACAGGTGCTGTAGCTACCTTTACACCCTTTCAGGGGACAGTAGCCATTGGTCGAGGAGTCTGTGTTATACTAGGTTTTAGAAGAACATCCATCTATCTTCTGCTCCTTTCTTCTTCCTCCCATCTGGGTATCCTAGTCTGTAACCAGTTTCAGCTGGACTCGCCAATGGAAATTAGGTATGAAACTCATCTGACTCCTCTCACAGGGTATAAGTTATACTCATAGTCACGAGGATTCCCCTTTTCAAGGTCAGGGGAATCCTAGGTATGAAAGGGTCCAAGTCATTGTTCCCAACCTTCTTCATACTGAAACATTTGTTTCCACGTACAGTAATTACAAACCTTCAGTCGTGCTAAGATTATGGGAATCTACAAAGAAAAGTTAATGGGAGATTTGTTCATCCAAAGAGTCTAGTCTGAGGACTACCTTCCCTAGGAATAGGGAACCCTTCGTCCACCCTGACCTCAAGACTAAGTCTCCTATGGTAAAGAATGAGGGTTTCTATTTAGTGTAGGAACAAATGACAAACTTATAACAGAGTTTGTATTTTTCCTAACATACAAACCCGAATTCTTTACTCAAATCTTCCTTCCGTCACCGCCCCCTAAAATAGTCCTAGCTAGAATCCGATTGAAGGTATTCAGTAGCTACCGGCCGGCAGTCCCCCACCCCTAACAGGTGGATAACTACCGGCCCGGTCGTTAACGACCTTGCTAAGGTTTTTCTGCCGTATTTTCCAGCTCGCGCTAGAATATCTCCTATAGTAAAGAATTCGGGTTTGTATGTTAGGAAAAATAAAAACTCTGTTATAAGTTTGTAATTTTTCATCAATCAATTACCGCTAAGGGTCCAGACCCTTTGAGGGTATTTATTCCAAGATCCCCATTGCACTGTTAGTGGGCGGGCGATAAAGAAGACTCTTGCGACCTTCAGATCCAATAGGCTCTACCAGACTGTCTCCCTTGGAAAGGCTCGGACAGTGCTTCATCCTTTTACCCTCAACCTGGCTTCCAGGTAGAGAGATAGGGTAAACTAAGATAAGGAGCTCAGATTTCAGTGACTTCTTGCAGCTCTTACAAGCGAGGATGTGTTGTTCAGGATGTTTAGCAATACACCGACAACTTTCCATACATGCTTACGGAGATTACATGTTATTTAACAGAATTTGCCCTCCAAGCGGCATGTACAGAGGTAACAAGAGGGCTTTCAAGAAAGTATATAAACTTTTACAGTCTACGCTTGCAAATGGAATAGTCGACAGGGAACTGGAAAACAGTCTTTGGTCTCTTGCTTAGTCTTCTTGCTTGTTCCTTGAATGCCATTCCAGATAGTAATGGCTAGCATCATATAGTCCATCGTAAGAATAAAGTCCGCTCCGTTCACGTGGACCTGAAAGACACATACCCTTGGATCCATAAACTCTATCATACTGGAAGCTTTCTCTGTTGTATCCATGGGCAAAGTGGCTACTATTGCAAAGCCTGGTATTTCAGACTGGTTGTCAACTATTCTTGCAAGTGTTCACACTAGCCTCTTTTAATTCAACTATTCTTGCAAGTGTTCACACTAGCCTCTTTTAAGCACTTTAATTCAGCACTCGTTTAACGACAGATCTCGCCGATTACCTCTTCCTACCGGGGAGTTGCTTCACCATTGAAATGGATATCTTTCTCATGTCTCGATCTGTGGATTGTGATGTATCGAAGAAAGTTCTTTAGGACTTACCAGAAAAAGGTTGGAATATTTTACAGCATCATGATAGCTACGGGAGTCTCCTTAGCAAACGGTAACAACAGCAGAGTTAATGCAAGGGTTCCTACATTGCCTTCCGGATCAACAAGGACAATGCCTCTGAAGAATTCCTTCACCGACAAGAAGGCTAGGCCTGCACAACTGCCTTCCTTCTCAGTGATCGCTATAATAGCTCCTGAGGCTTAACAGTTAGCAACTAAGTGGCAACAGGAATACGAGCATGAATTTAGACCTCGACTCCTCCCAAGAATTGACAGGCCTCTTGACATCCTTGCCATCCTAGAAAGCTCAAGTCACACGTAGCGTTTCACGAGCTTTCGGGTGTCTTAAACCCACTCAAGCCCGTGGTACCCCGAGCGAAGCGAGTAGGAAAATGGCATATCTTATCCCACAATGCTAGTCATTGGGTTGGGGTCTCACGACTACTATCGAGAATCCAGTCAGCCACGACTTCAATCCTTCTTCATCTAGCTTGGACCAGGATACCTTGTCTTCCTTTACCGTAAGTAGGACGTTACGACTACAGTATTCCTACAGGACAAAAGGAAAGCGAAAAGAGATCCTAAAACTTTTCTTTCTGGCTCCATATATGGGCTCCCCAAGGGAGACGAGAGAACCACTCCGGATTCCATCACAGGAAGCCAGAATATCAGATCTACCCTAGCCTTCAGGAAGAATCTGTCAGTTGCACAAGTTAACTGTTAAAGACCGGAATTTGGAAGTAAAATCTTTACAACCCACTATCTACGGTGATATACCCACAAGTATCTAATTACTATTTTTGTTGGGACCTATAGTAGCTTAACTAGCTTCTTAACTAGCTTCCTGGTCAGGCGAGACGGTCGCTCCTTCATACACAACACTCTCTCTCCTTCACTAACTCCGCTAATATCGCCGATATTACCCACTTCTGAACTCTCATTAGAGAAAATTTTCTTCTTTCTTATGTTAGAAATATTTTGAAATTGTCTTTTTCTCTCTGACATGATGAAATTATTGCCCAAACCAAGAAAAACAGACATAAATGTCAAGTGTCAGAGGTCAAACTCAAATGTTTACTCTCTTTGAGGTTTATGCTAGCTCTGAAGGATGTAATCATAATTTCTTGTCTTGTGACGCATGGAATCGATACAGATGCCATAGCTCACAATCGCCGCCTTTGGCAGAGGTTGATCCTCTGTCAATTGTCGACGTTGTGGTGTCAGAGGTATCCAATGCGGTATCTCCTAATACCTCTGCCTCTTCACATCCCGCAGTAGCTGAAGGCTTAGTTTCTCCCGTTCCTGCTCAACCAACGAGGGAGAAACTAAGTCCAACAGTCTCTCCTGCTGGTGTTTCTCTCCCTCGAGGGAGTTCACTTACGGAGACTCCTCTTCAGGGCACTGCAGAAGGTTAGCTTGCTGATCCAACGGCCCCCAGAGGGCGCATCCGTCGCAAGGCTCGCCTTCCTCTTCACCAGAGAGGCCTTCCTTCACCTGCGGTGAGGAGGCGCCTCTTTGGTTCACCATCTTCGTTGCAGTCTGCCGCAGAGGAGCCTCGTCAGTGTACACCGACTGTTCCTGCTATGGTCCTGGACCTCTCAGCGAATCGTTCGCGATCCCCTTCGGTGGAAGGTCGTCCTTGCAAAGGACACGTCAACCTTCCACCCGACAGACCTGCTGACCTGCCGTCACCTTTCCTGAGAGCTGATGCGTGCTACATGCCTATGAAACCTGACTTACATGCTCGTCAGGCATTGAACCCTGTTTCAGGGCATCAACTGCTGTCTCCAACGCGCCAGCGCTCGTCATTGCGCGTTCACGCGCAGTCACCCTCTCGCGCCCGCGAGGATATGCGCACGCGCCTCTTCTCTCCTACAGTTGTGCGCCACCATACTGACGCGCGCCCACACGCACAGGCTCCAGCTGCGCGCCCGCGCGCCAGGGGTATCTCTCCTGTGCGCGTGCGCCCTACAACATCTACTGGGGCGCGCGAACTGTCGCCCGCACGCCCGCGTGTTCAACGACCTGATCCTGCGCGCCCAAGCGCGTGAACATTCACCCGCGCGCGTGCAATCAGTCTCCTGCGCGCTCTCCTGTGGACCCACAGTCTCCCGTGCGCGCCTACGCGCGCCCTTGCAATCGCCCCCCCCGCGACCCCTGTTATTCTCCATTGCGCGAGCACCATTACGCGCCCTCACAATCGCCCGCCCGCGACCCCTGGTATTCTCCATTGCGTGAGCACCATTACGCCCCCCCGCGCGAGCGTCAATACCCTCCCGCGCGCAAGGCTGCTGGACAACGCACGGCAAGGTCGCCATCGCCGCATTCCCCTCCCCGCAAGCGCATAACAGCGCGCACTGCGGCGGAAGGGAAGCATCCAGAAAGGTCCAGGATCTCTTCTTCTTCTTTTCAGGCGAACCCCCCTATGGAAACTCCTCCTAGGGATCCGTCGATTCCTGTCCCTCCAGAGGGAGTGTCTGACAGAGTCAACAGCCATGGTTCGGGCCGCTAATCAGAGCAGTTATGCAGGCTTTCAAGTCTGTTCTCTCTTAGTTGGGGCACAGATCCTTGGCTGTCTCTACCCCTCTGAAGAGAAAAAGAGGAGTTCCGGACGCGGTGACTTCTCCGAGAGCTAAGTTGACTCCCCCATCGCACCAATGAGGGAAATCCCACCTCGCGTTGAAAAGTCTTCCCGGGTAGGGGCTGGAAAGAATTTGCCACCGTCTATGTTAGAGTCCTACATCCCTCCCAGAAGTGAGTCGAAGGACTCGAAGACGATACCAAAATCCTCGACAAGACTTAGGACGGAGCTAGCTAGCCACTCGGAGGATGTCCGCTAATCTCCCCAAGAAGAGCCTTTTGGGACAGGAGACTTCGCTGCAAGTCCAACATCCGGAGGAGAACTACAAGAGTCAGAGCATGTATTTTGGCAGGTGCTGACTCTTATGATGGCTCTCAATGGGTTTGCCAACCCAGAGATCCCCCCTCGAGAGGGCAAATACACGGTCTTGTACCGCATATTTGGGACTCAAAATCCCTCTAAGGCCAGTGCGGCTCTGCCTTGGTCTCAGGGGGTTAAGAGTACCAGGGACAAGATCGCTGTTCAGCTCTCTGAGTTGTCCTCCTCCAACCGTTCCAGTGCCGGCAACAAGCTTCTCCCACCTCCTCGTGTACAGCAAAGGAGGTACTTTGAGATCTTGGAGGAGCCTTGTTTAGCTCTTCCTCTCCACTATTCGTTGGAAGAGCTTACCAGGGGAGTCCCTCTTGAGAGACTCTCCAACCGGCAGGTCTCGTTCTTGGCAACCGAGATCCTTAACCAGGAGAAGGTTACGAAGTGTGCTATGCAAGCCACTTCGTGGCTGGATATCTGGTTAGGGACCTTACGTATCCTGATACGCTCTGAGGACTTCTCCAAAGAACGTACCAGGAAAGCTATGGAGACGTTCCTCCTCTCAGGCACTCGCACGATTGAGTTTCTGGCCCACCAAATCTCGAACTTGTGGGCAAACACCATCCTGAAATGTCGGGATCCGGTGGCTGAGAGGTTCCATCAGAAGGTCTCTAGCACCGAGATAAATAGGCTCAGGCATTCTTCCTTAGAAGGAACAAATTTGTTTGAGCCTAAGGATGTGGAACAGGCCGCTGAGAGGTGGAGGAAGCCCCACCAAGACTCCCTCCTGCATAGGGCTTTCATATCAAAGCCCTATAAGCCTCCAGCACCCCAGCAGTCCCGTCCAATCAAGACCACAAAACCGACGGCAGCAGCGAAGACAGTGGTGTCTAAGCCCTTTCCTGTCAAGGACAGGAAAGGCAAAAAGTCCTCCAGAGGAGGTAAGAATCCAAGAGGGAGCAGCCGAGGCCACAAATGCTAGGATTGGCAGTCCCCCTGCATGTCCACCAGTGGGGAGATGCCTACAAAGTTGCGCAGACAGGTGGCAGCAACTCGGGGCCGATTCCTTGACAATTTCCGTAATCAGTCAGGGATATCGCGTCCCATTCACAACATCTCTACCTCCCCTGATGACGAATCCAGTGTCTCATTTAGCTCCCTTGCTATGGGATCGGCAAAGGGGCAAGCCCTTCGAACAGAAGTCCAGACCCTGTTGAAGAAGGGCGCTCTCCAAGATATCCTCGACGGATCCCCAAGGCTTCTTCAGTCGACTCTTTCTTGTAAAGAAGGCATCTGGAGACTGGAGACCACTCATCGACCACTCGGCTCTGAACAAGTTTGTCAAACAAACTCCGTTCAGCATGGAGACCACAGACACGGTCAGACTGGCAGTGAGACCGCAAGACTTCATGTGTACTGTACACTGGATCTGAAGGACGCGTACTTCCAGATCCCAGTCCATCCGTCTTCAAGGAAGTACTTAAGATTCAACCTAGACAACAAGGAGTACCAGTTCAAGGTGCTGTGTTTTGGTCTCTCCACAGCACCGCAGGTTTTCACCAGAGTGTTCATCCTAATATCTTCGTGGGCACACAGGATCGGCATCCATCTCCTCCGTCATCTGGACGACTGGCTGATCCTAGCAGACTCGGTGTCATCCCTTCTTCAACACCGGGACAAACTTCTGGGACTTTGCCAGGATCTAGGGATCATGGTAAATCTCAAGAAGTCCTCTCTGCTTCCCACTCAAAGACTGGTATATCTAGGCGTGGTTATAGACACCAATCTCCACAAAGCCTTCCCATCAGACGACAGGATAGCAAGGCTGAGGAAGGTCGCAAGCCCTTTTCTCAGACGAGAAGAACTTCCAGCCCAATCGTGGTTACGTCTCCTCGGTCACCTTTCTTCTTTGGCTCGTCTAGTTCCAACGGTCGCCTCAGGATGAGATCCCTCCAGTGGCGGCTCAAGTCCCGGTGGAATCAAGGTTACGATTCCCCGGATATCATGATCCCTATGGGACCTGCGGAACGGACGGAGCTCCAGTGGTGGGTGACAGACGAGAACCTACGAAAAGGAGTGGATCTTCTCGTCCTCCCCCCAAATTTGATGCTGTTTTCGGATGCCTCAAAGAAAGGGTGGGGGCCCCACGTACTGCACCACACGACCTCAGGCCTGTGGTCAGAATCAGAAAAGTGCCTCCATATAAATCTTCTAGAGATGAAGGCCATCTTTCTGGCCCTTCAACAGTTCCAACAGTACCTGGCGGGTCACTCTGTGGTGGTGATGAGCGACAACACCACAGTAGTGGCTTACATCAGCAAACAAGGAGGTACCTTTTCAAAGCAGCTATCCCATCTTGCAGTAGAGATGCTGAGATAGACCGAAATCCACTCGATTCCGCTATCAGCTCGTTTCATTCCAGGCAAGAGGAATGTGCTCACCGACAATCTGAGCAGAGCGTCTCAGATAGTGAGTACCGAGTGGTCTTTGGATCATCTTGTAGCCAACAAAGTCCTGACTTTGTGGGGTTCTCCGACTGTGGATCTGTTCGCAACAGCTCTGAACTTCAAGCTTCCGCTGTACTGCTCCCCAGTCCCAGACCCCAAGGCTCTCTGGCAAGATGCCTTCCAACAACGGTGGGACAACATCGACATTTACGCCTTTCCCCCGTTCTGTCTGATGAGGAGGGTGCTCAACAAGACCAGAACATTGGTCAATCTTTCGATGACCCTCATAGCTCCGCTATGGCATCACGCGGAATGGTTTCCGGACCTTCTGCAACTCCTAACGGAGCTACCGAGAGAGCTCCCTCCACGGCACAATCTACTCAAACAACCACATGCCAACATCTTCCACAAAGCCGTAGCTTCGCTACGGCTTCACGCCTGGAGACTATCCAGCATCTCCTCGATGAGAGGATTTTCGCAACAACTTGCGATTAGGATGTCTGGACATCTGCGAAAGTCATCCGCAGCTGTCTACCAGGCAAAGTGGAAAGTCTTCTGTGGTTGGTGTCGCGGAAGGGGTATCTCTCCACTCGATGCCACTATTCCAACAATACTGTAGCGGAGTTCCTCGTGTATTTGTGGGAAGAAATGCGCCTTTCAGTCTCAGCAGTGAAAGCCTATCGCTCAGCCTTAAGTCTAGCCTTCATGCTCAAAGGAATGGACATTTCTTCTTCGCTGGAACTTTCCCTACTCATACGAAGTTATGAACTTACCTGCCCTCAGTCGGAAGTGAGACCTCCTCCATGGAAAGTGGTTCGAGTTCTCAGGTCTCTTAAGAGACCTCCCTATGAACCATTACGCCAGGCTTCAGATCGCCACCTAACCTGGAAGACGGTGTTCCTACTAGCTTTGGCTTCGGCCAAGCGTGTTAGCGAACTTCATGGTCTCTCGTATGACATCGCCCATTCAAGGGGATGGGGGAGGTAACGTTCAGATTCGTCCCTGAGTTCATTGCTAAGACTCAGAATCCTGGAGTAGCGGATCCTCGATTCGACTCCTTCCGAATTTCTAGTCTCCGTTCTGTAACAGATGACCCAGACCATCTCCTACTATGCCCAGTAAGGAGTTTGAGGCTATATCTTAAAAGAACAGCTGCAGTTCGTCCTCATGTGTCAGCCTTATTCGTTAGCACAGGGAGGACTAAGAGGAGGGTCACCAAGAACCCCATCTCGGCATGGATTCGTAGGGTGATTCATCTGTCCCTGAATCCAGATCCTCCTCCGTCACGTCGCCCTAGAGCACATGATGTCAGGGGCGTAGCTACGTCCCTGGCCTTCAAAAATAATTTTTCAGTGACGCAGGTCCTTCAAGCTGGGGTGTGGAAGCGTCAGACAATCTTCAGAGCCCACTACCTGCAAGACGTGACCCACAGGAGGCTCGATAGGTTCTCTATCGGCCCTGTGGTGGCTGCACAACAGCTGGTTTAAAACCTCATGCTCCTTATTGGGCAAGTAGCAGAAGGTTGAGGGCATTGTTACCCGGTTTTAGTCTGCATGAATGAAAAGGTTTGACTGGCCGTTATTCTTTTCTTCATCATCTCCTTTCTTGGGGAAAGCAGCATCCTGGGTTCTCTGCATAGCTGACCTCAAACCACTGCAGGTAAACCATGTTTCCTTGTGTCCCTAGTATTAAGTTAATACTGTCATGTCCCCATACCTCGACGAGGTGGTATTGGGAGAGTCCTAGTCTACAAGTTTCCATCTAAAGAATTCCAGATCAACTTCCTAGGATGAGTCACACTTCGTTATGCCTTCACACACAGCAAGGTCCTAGCGAGGTGCAGGGATTCCTTATTTCTTGGGTGCTGACACACTCAAATAACAAGCCCCCGGGCAAAGCCAAAAAGCCAGTACTGGCTGGGACATCCACCCTTCCTATGGGTGAGTCACCCCTATTAAATAGCGTGGTTTGTATGTCAGTTACAGAACAAATGACAAATTTGTAGATGATTTGTATTTTTCCTAACTATATAAACCTTAGCTATTTAATCAAACTTGCCCGCCAGCCCTATCCCTCTTGAAGTCCTCCCTCCAAGCAAAGTGAGCTCAAGCACAGGTGTGTGTGAGGGGGGAGTGGGGATAGCAAGCTACCCTCCCCTACCCCCGCTAACTAGCGGTTTGGGTAGTAAACAATTGTTAAATTTTAATGGCTCGTCATTTCAGCTACGCCGAAAGTAATACCCCCCTATTAAATAGCTAAGGTTTGTATACTGTAGTTAGGAAAAATACAAATTATCTACGAATTTGTCTTATTAAAATGTAATGATTACCGAATTCACAATAACAAAAGAAATACTGCATTTTCTTGTAGGGATCAATGTTTTTGGCATATTGAGTTACAGTACTTTTACTTATTACCCTGTAACTATGAAAGTAAGAGGAATTTTGACAAAATATTTTGTGTACGCATTCTCCATTGACATACGAAGCTCAATTAATTTTTTCAGGATTTTGCGTTTTTTGTCCTATACTGTACCCTCATATATTGGCTTACCGGCCGGGTCCCTAAAAGGACAAAAGTTTGTGTGTTCCGTCACTAATTACAAACCATGTCGCACTTTGTCGGGAATATACTTTCGGCGAAGCTGGAAACTATCCATAAGACTTTTAATTAGGTATAACTAGCCATCACTAGTTAGCGGGGTATAAGGGGTAGTATCGGCTACCCGCTCACACACACGCGCCTGTGCTATATCATCACTTTTGCCTTTGGCTCAGGGGAGTGAGGACATTCCGTTCTCTCTCCCACATTAATAAACTGGCTATGACTTTCTTGTTCTAGACCGTCCTGCATGCAGTCTCTCTCTGCTTGTAAGACTCCTGGTATTAAGTGTCGGGAGTGACCATCCTCCCAGTGGGTAAGATTGGTAGGTGGTGAAGAGGAAGTCTAAAGGTATTCTTCTCCTTCAGTGTCTTCCTCGAAGGCGAGAAAACCGCGCTTTCCTTCGCCGTTGGCGATCCCTCCTCTCTTACTTTGCTCGCTAGTTCTCCTCTGGAAGACAGTTGAGTACGAATGATGAGCGTTCTAGAGGTAATGCACCAATAGAACTCGCGACCCCCAGACAACTTGTAGGTGAGAACATCATCGTTTTCCTCAGCGAAGCAGCGACATCCACCACCGGGGGAGTCTCTCCTCTCTCCTGTTGGACTCCTGCCTTCCTTGGGACTTTTGGGTCTCCCCGCTAAGGAATGGTTCGTCAAGAATCTACAATTAAAGATTAACCACAGTTATCCTTTCCAAGAATCTAGAGGTAATACACCAACAGTTTTCTCATGCCCTTAGCGGCAGCTCTTGTTCCTCCTAATTCTGGAGTACAAGGGCAACCAGTGCTCCTTGTAGTTACCGGTCAGGTTTTTCTCCCCCGTTCTTTGTAATGCTGGGGTACAAGGGTGACCCAGAAACTGCTCGAACCGGTGCTCATACCTGCGGCTATGTTTCACAGGCAACTCTCGATGCTGGCCTTCAACTTGAGCTCAGTTTTTGATGGGAAGTAGAGAGTGCCACCCAGAGGTCTGCCTCCAGGTGTTGGGCAACTTTCCCTTCTGAGGGAGAGTTACCCTCCACCAGCCACTGTCCAGCAATCTTCCCGCTTGCGGGGAGAATTGCCGACAGTGGCAACAGGGGTTGGTCACCTTTAGACTGCCTTTCTTCCATACCCTCAGTGTCTTCCATCGACGAGCCTTGTAGGTTTTAACTCTTAAGGGTTATTGTCGACATCATGCCTTTGTGCACAACAAACTCTTGGAGCTTTATGAGGCCAGATCCTTCAGGATCTGTACCTCATGGGTTGTAACCTCTTACAGTACAAGGGAGAAACCTCTCGTTGGCTATATTTCTTTGGCGTTATTACCTACATCATACCTCTTCGAGGCACAACAAAGCTCGTGGAGCTTTACGAAGCCAGTCCCCTAGGGACTTGTGCCTATGTTTTCAAACTCTACCTGCAAGACGTAACCTTCAGGGTCATAGAGACATTCTCCATCGTTCCTGTGGTGACTGCACAAGTGGTCTAAACACCTGAAGCTCCGTGATTGTACAAGTAGCAGGCGGTTGAGGGTAGGCGTTACCCAGTAATAAGTCTGGGAGGAAGGACAAGAAGGACTGGCCTTGTCTTTCCTTCATCTTCTCCTCTCTTTGGGTACAGCACCTTCGGTACGCTGCAAGCTGGCCTCCTCCATCTGCAGGTACAAACCATTTCCCTTGTGTAACCTGAAATATGTTTATATATTTGCGTCCCCATTTCCCTAGCGAGGTTGGAATCAGGCAATGTCCAATGGTTAGATAATTGGAGCCCTACTACTCCAAGAATTCTTACCTGGACAAATCACAGTGCTTAGTTATCACACAATCACATGAATTTCCCAGGCCGGTACCTCACGCATATGCACGAGAATTTAGCGAGATGTCGGGGTGATTCCTCTATAAAGTTCGTGCGAAGTATGGAGGAACACGTCTGGTCAAAAACTAGCCAGTTGGTTAGGACTTCCACCCACCTAAGGGCGAATCTTTCCCTATAAAGAGCGAAGTGGTATGTATTTAGTGATGGAACAAATGACAAATTTGGAAGTATATTGTATTTTTCCTAACGATACAAACCTTGAGATCTTTATACAGATTTGCCCTGCCTTCACCTATCCCCCTGCAAGTCATGCCTCCAATCAAAAGTGGCAATACTGTATAGAACTGGTGTATGTGTGAGCCTGGTAGCTGATACTACTCCCCTAACCCCTCCCCTTGCTAACTAGCTGGGGTTAGTTATACTGTACCTCGCCAAGTTTAATGGCTATTTTCCAGCTTTGCCGAAAGTATAATCCTTATAAAGAGCTCAAGATTTGTATCATTAGGAAAAATACAAATTACTTCTAAATTTCTCATATTTGTTTAGGAACAAATCACAAATTTTTAAAGTACAGTAATTTGTATTTTTCATACCTATACAAACCTTAGTCTTTTAAGTTATACTGTGCTGTACTTCCTGCCTCTAACAACCCGCAAGCCCTAGGTGAAGGTCAAAGTGGCTTCTCAGTGTGCTGACTAGAGGCCATGGCTTCCCTGACAGTAACTACCAACTCCTCGTTGAATGTTTTAAGTGTAAAGTTCCAGCTTTGATGAAAACATAGTTAGAAATTACTTAGAATTTCTGATATTTTTCTCTAAGGGAATCATGCAATATTACATGCCATCCACATAAAAATAAGAGGTTGCTTTAGAGTGCTTGGGATATTATCGTGCATTCCATACTACCAACTCTGTCTTTTGCCTCACAATCTAGTCTAAGAGAGTGGCTAGGATTGCGGGAAAGCGAGGGTTTGCAGCTGAAGTGTCTAAAGCAAATAAAGAATTGCAGGCTCTTTGGGTGTACCTTGAGTCTGTGACGCGCTGTGCACCATCAGAACCCTTTACTGAATGGAGAACTAGAACCACTAGACACAACTTGAGGAGTTTGGATAGTATTTGAAACATGGCAGTTTAGTTCAGAATTACTGCTCTTAAGTGAAGACTCACTGGCCTTCTTAAATTTCACAAAAGAAGCTGAAGAAGTTGAAAGGTTTGAAGCTCGTAACCATCAAATCTAGACTCGTTAGGTGCTCTATTGGAGTTCAGTGCTTGAGTTGTTTATTCGTAATCATTCCATGCTGTAATCAATTGAGCTTTTAATTTGGTCATCAACCATGGAAACATACTTTTCCATAAGAGGAACAATGAGACCTTCACATCCCTCAATGATTTTTAAAAAATCACATCAGAGTGCCCGACATAAAACACAAAGAGAATGTGAATCATGATTGCCCAGAAACTAAAATTGCTAAGAAATCCATTAGACATTTCTAAAAACAGTAAAAATGTAAATGACAAAACAATCTGGAGTAAAGGGTCTGTCATTCAAACAGAATTTGATGTACAGACTGAAGACAAAGATAGTATAACTTGTCATTGCCATTGTTATTGACAATAGCTGCTAGATTGTTCCATCACCAAATGCACAGCGGGCAGTCACTGTTAGCAATTTTGTTATATGGATGACAATCTAAGGGTGTATATGACGTCATAGATGAGGAAACAAAAGGCAAACCATCGAAGTACCACTGCCCATTGTTGAGGCACTGAGTGGGCACCTGACTACTGTCTGACTGCACTCTGGCCTCTGCCCGGCGTCTAGGCCAAGTTAATCTTTCCCCTGCTTGTGCCTACTGTCTGCCTTGGACTCTTTAATCTGGTATCACTTTTTCAAAGCGGAAGAATTACAGGGAAATCAGAGTGCCGGCCCTGTATTTGCCCCTCATGTGGAAGGGACTTTACTAGAGGCCTATCTATATTGGAAGGTAAGAAAACAGGAAATTTTATAATTTCTAGGGGTTGTGGTAGCCTTTTAAAAATGTCCTTGCCTGGCAATTTGCTGGGCTGGGGTTTGAGACCCACTCAAGCCCAATAGTTTCTTGTAGTATCTGCAACCTCAACATCCTTGTGAGCTAGACGTGAGGTTTTGTGGACCCTATAGATCTACGTGCTGAGTCATCAGGAGGCCTTTCCTGGCCTTTCTTGGTCCTAGCTTGGGTGGATAAGGGCCTTAAGTGCTGATCATATATATTTATGATGTCTGTAGGGCATTGCCACTGTCCCTTGCCTCTGTGTTTCATGACCAACCTTTAAACCTTAAAAACCGAGCTTTGAGAGAGAAGTAATATGAGCATCAGGGGAGGTTCATACAAATATATAACCTTGGATAAGATCGTCTCATAAGATTATGAAATATAACATAAACCTACTAGAACCTTCAAGCTAATTGATCCTGAATCTTTATTCACAAAATAGCGAAGGTGAATATAATTGCAGTTGAAGTAAAATACCTTCTCTAGAGAGATGAAAGATACTGATAACTCACCCAAACCTTTATCAGGTTAACTCAAGATTTCCCATGAATCATGAAGTTTGAATTCATAGGGTGCTTCCTCGTTGCCTTGTACTGTACAGTATAACACATCACATTTAAGCTGCATACTTCCAAAAGCCTCAGAACATATTCAAGGACCCTTTTTTATAAACTAACTAAATTTACAATTTGGATTAATAAATTGATGAACATATGATATATACAAAGTCTGTGTAACTGGAGATGAAAGTCAACTGTATATATAGAGGGAGATTTTTGTAAGTTCTCATATGAGTTAGAACCTCCTTTGCTATTCAGCATCTGGTGATCATCTTCCCCACCGTTATCCCCACATTAAAGGGTCGGTTGCCTGATCCGTCCTCTCCAATGCCTTCGATTAAAGGCATCCTCTTCCACCAAACCTCATCTCTCCATATCATCCTTCACCTTATTTTGCCATCTAATTCTCAGCCTCCCCCTTGATCTTCTCCCCCTTACAGGTTACTCCTAAGCCCTCCTCACTCCCTCCCCACCATCCATCCTTAACCCTTTTACCCCCAGGCTATTTGGAAATTTCCAACCCTTAACCCCCAGGGGGTTATTTTTTTCCCAGCACATTTTGAAGTATATTTTTTTTTAAATTGCTCTAACAGCCTTAATTTTTGTCATAGAGAGGTCAGGTTGGTCTCATTCTCTTGGAAAATGCCTGAATTTTCTCAAAAAATATAAAAAATATAAAAAAAAAAAAATTTTATAGCATTTTTTTGCAAGGACGTACCGGTACGTCCATGGGGGGTAAAGGGATGGCTTTTGTGAAACGTACCAGTACGTCCTTTGGGGGTAAAAGGGTTAACACATGTCCACGATTAGCATTTAGTGATGACAAGTTTTGAATATTAAAGATTACACACCGAATTAAGAATCTTTCTGATATGTTCATGTAGTAAGTGCGGTATATATGGATCCTCTAACCGATGGTGATACTATTCATATATTCAGCAAAACGACTATAGTCAATTTCTTTTAGCGAGGCAGATTTGCACCGACTCGCACCGGTGCCCCTTTAGCTCGGAAAAGTTTCCTGATCGCTGATTGGTTGGACGAGATAATTTTAACCAATCAGCGATCAGGGAACTTTTCCGAGCTAAAAGGGCACCGCTGCGAGTCTGTGCAAATCTGCCTCGCTAAAAGAAATGGACTATAGTACCAAGTACTCTTCCTTGTGCAAATTCTTCATTACATTTATATAGACACTTGAAGTTAGTTAAAGTAAAACTCCAATTTATAAAGACACTTGAAGTGAGGTAAAAAGTAAAACTCCAATTTATAAAGACACTTGAAGTGAGGTAAAAGTAAAACTCCAATTTATAAAGATGCTTGAAGTGAGGTAAAAAGTAAAACTCTAATTTATAAAGACGCTTGAAGTGAGGTAAAAAGTAAAACTCCTATTTATAAAGACACGAAGTGAGGTAAAAGTAAAACTCCAATTTATAAAGACACTTGAAGTGAGGTAAAAAGTAAAACTCCTATTTATAAAGACACTTGAAGTGAGGTAAAAAGTAAAACTCCAATTTATAAAGACGCTCGAAGTGAGGTAAAAAGTAAAACTCCAATTTATAAAGACACTTAAAAGTGAGGTAAAAGTAAAACTCCAATATCTATGAACAATGTTATGATGCTAAAACCTTGTTAAATACAGCCAACAAGAAATGTCTGTAAATAAATAACAACAATAATGAGAAATGATATAAAAGTATATAACAATGTTTCCACAGTATGTAGTGTACTTTGAAAAAAGTAACTGGGATAAAAGGAGCCGGAGTACAATAGTAGAAGCAGATTTAAACAAATGTTCATCTTACACACAGTGGCATCTGCATATAGGGTAGAGGGTCACTGGACTTCATCTATTTGTAGTACGTGAATTTACATTGTGAAATTGCAGCATTGGCCACACAGGGGCATACTGTGTAAAGAAAACACATGGGAATATATTTTTCAATCCACATCAACGAGTTTAAGTCGAACGGATTTCATTCGCATTCTTTCTTAATGGACGAGTCTACTACATCATCGAGTAACAAGTGCAATCGCAACAGGCATTCTGGAATATATATGCTTGGCAACTTCCCAAATCACAACAGGCATTCGCGGAATGCATACTCTTCGCAACTTCCCAATTTGAAACAGGCATTCCTTAAATGCATATAGGTTTAAAAACTTCCCGATCGCAACAGGCATTTTCGGAATACATACTCTTTGCAACTTTCCAAATTGCAACAGGCATTCTCGGAATACATACTCTTGGCAACTTTCCAAATCACAACAGGCATTCTCAGAATACATACTCTTTGCTACTTCCCAAATTGCAACAGGCATTCTCGGAATACATACTCTTGGCAACTTTCCAAATTGCAACAGGCATTCTCGGAATACATACTCTTGGCAACTTTCCAAATCACAACAGGCATTCTCAGAATACATACTCTTTGCTACTTCCCAAATTGCAACAGGCATTCTCGGAATACATACGTACTCTTGGCAACTTCCCAAATTGCAACAGGCATTCTCGAAGTACATACGTACTCTTGGCAGCTTCCCAAACCGCAACAGGCATTCTCGGAATACATACGTACTCTTGGCAACTTCCCCAATTGCAACAGGCATTCTCAGAATACATACTCTTGGCAACTTCCCAAACCGCAGCAGGCATTCTCGGAATACATACGTACTCTTGGCAACTTCCCAAACCGCAACAGGAATACATACGTACTCTTGGCAACTTCCCAAACCGCAGCAGGCATTCTCGGAATACATACGTACTCTTGGCAACCTCCCAAACCGCAGCAGGCATTCTCGGATTACATACGTACTATTGGCAACTTCCCAAATTGCAACAGGCATTCTCAGAATACATACTCTTGGCAACCTCCCAAACCGCAGCAGGCATTCTCGGATTACATACGTACTATTGGCAACTTCCCAAATTGCAACAGGCATTCTCAGATTACATACGTACTCTTGGCAACCTCCCAAACCGCAACAGGCATTCTCGGAATACATACGCACTCTTGGCAACTTCCCAAACCGCAACAGGCATTCTCGGAATACATACGTATTCTCGGCAACTTCCCAAACAGCAAAAGGCATTCTCGGATTACATATGTACTATTGGCAACTTCCCAAATTGCAACAGGCATTCTCAGATTACATACGTACTCTTGGCAACTTCCCAAACCACAACAGGCATTCTCGGAATACATACGTACTCTTGCCAACTTCCCAAATCATAACAGGCATTCCTGGAATATATACATAGGCTTAGCAACTTCCCAAATCGCAACAGGCATTTCCCAAATACAAATTCTTGGAAACTTTCCAAGTCAAGTGATCAAATATAATATTTACAACTCAATTGGCAGTTACTTGTTACTTTCCCTTGAGAGACCAGAAACAGAGTCAAAACTAAACACTGTACTATGAGTTCATACACAGTAATGCTATTAAAAGCATTAAGTCACAGTAAAAAAATCCTACAAAATAATAATGAATTAGAAATAGAAAAACTTTATAACCTTTGAGGGATTTCATTACTAACCAGTAAACTTTAGTTAATATCTGATCATTAATTTTAACTTATTTTGGAAATTTTAATTAACACCTAACAAAATATTTTTGGACAAAGTTTAAATTAAAAAAATGGGTTCCGGTTTAATATGAACTTAACATATACTGAAGTTCGTCAAAAGGAATAAAACTAGAAGTATCCCTATTTATACAAAAATTGTATTAAACAGATGCATTTATGGTAAAACAATCTCTTTGTAACTCAACATATAAATACAGATATTTACAGGTGCTGAAAAAAAAATATACATCCTCTCCACGATAAAAGCCTTCCTTTGACAAATCTTAAATGTGACGCACTGCAGGCGCTTTTAATACACCCATATGGACGGTCGGTAGCTGCATTGCTTTGCCCTTTAACAGTACAGTAATCTACTGAAATCTTCTATTCGAAATTTTACTTTCTAAAGCCCTGTCCACACGATCGATCATGCCCGACGTGCAAACAGTGATACCAGACCACAATAGTTAGTGAAAATGAGGGATGATGACGTCAGAAGCGGGAAAACTAAAGGCAGGGATCTGGCAATACTGTATGATGCCAGATCCCTGTCTGTGGTTTTCCCGCTTCTGACGTCATTAACCCTCATTCTTACTAACTATTGTAGTCTGGTATCACTGTTTGCCCGTCAGGCATGCTCAATCGTGTGGACAGGGCTTTAGACTGCAACTCGTGTTTGAAACTATTATGAGTTTGTGATCAAATGTATTATTGCCGGAGGTCCTCGGAAATAGACGGCTTATACAGAAGTTCCACAACATACAAACCTTCGGAAATACAAACACAAATGCAACTGAAATCGTAAATTTAATTACAGTACTTCTTACTGTAATAAGATAAAGAAATACTGCAAGAAAACAATATTACATTTCAATACAGTAAGCAAGACGTCACACACAAATCTAACTGAAATCATAAATTTTATTACTGTAAAAAGATAAAGAAATACTGCAAGAAAACAATATGTTTAAATACAGTACTGTAAGCAAAACATCATTTGCAATAACCTGATACGGTATTTATTATATGAAACGGGACTATTTGCCGACTTTTTTAGCTGAAAATCGTACGCATGGGGGTCAGGTTAGGCCTACCCAAGACAAATTTAACAAAATTCGACCTACAGACCTCTTGGAACCTATTAACCCTTTTACCCCCATGGACGTACAGGTACGTCCTTGCAAAAAACTGCTATTTACATTTTTTTGCATATTTTTGATAGCTTTATGCAAAACTTCAGGCATTTTCCTAAAGAATGAGACCAGCCTGACCTCTCTATGACGAAAATTAAGGCTGTTAGAGCAATTTAAAAAAAAGAATATTGCAAAATGTACTTGAAAAAAAAATTGCCTGGGGGTTAAGGGTTGGAAAGTTCCAAATAGGGTTAAGTTTGTACGTTGTGGACCTTCTGTACAATATAACTTTTAACGCACTGAATTATTCATATATATCAAGACGATATACTGTAGTTCCATAAACGGATGAATGATATGTAGGCAATACATAACGTATGCATCAGACACGGGGAGTTCTATCGTTCATATTCTATGCGTCCACACACACACACACACACATGCCCTATAATAAAGACTAAATCAAGTACTGTACCCGATAAGAGTCTTTGCTGGCACGTGCATAATGATATGTAACTATTAACTGTTGCGTTAATTGTGCTTGATCAGCAGTTAATATGGATTGACCGGTAATTCTGATTCAAGAACTAATTTTTCACCATCTGGATACCTGTTCCCATACTTAACTAATGGCCCTAGGTGATTTAAACGTTCATCAGGGCTTAACCTATGTCCTATGTGCAACTTCCTTCTTGGTTGGATTTTAATTAGGAGTACAGTATTTTGTTTGTAGAATATGTAGATATTTTTTGTGTAACAAAGACTGCTAGAGATTTCAAGCTTCCAGCACACTATATTTCAGTGTAGAAGTGACATTGTAGTTGTGTTTGAATAAGTTACCTGGAACTGCCCTTGGCACCAAATTTAAACTCACTACCATCTAAGAATCAAATATCTGAAACCCAAGCACTAGCCCACAAGATTCAAATTTCACAAATATATCCAGTCCTTTTTTCCTGATACAGTACAACGAAGATCTTAACCCAGAATATTTGATGTATTATTGTTTTTCCCAAGTACCTTTTTGAATATCTAGGATCAGCTATGAATAATTATTGATATATAATTATATATATAAAGTGGACAGAAAGGAGGAATTAATCAAAAAAAATTTTGATCCAAAGCACTTCAGCGAGGAATAAACTTGAAAGGATTTTTAGTCGAGCTGTATTGCGATTTAGAGTTAAAAAATATCTTAAGTAGAGTATATCTTGTCTACATTAAGAACCACACCACCTCTTTATCTCACAAGACTAAAATTAAAATTCTGAAAACCCAGCTTCTCATCATGGTATTGCTGATGTGCTCTAAACTTTTCAAGAAGACTTTCAGCTCTTATTATTAATCTCTTTCAATCCAAAACCACTGAAACTTTCAGTAAACTCAAAGAGGAGAGAAAATGCCGAAAACCATCCAGTACAGTAACCAAAACTGTTCTTATGCCAACAGAAACGATGGTTTCTAACGCAGTCATCAACATTACTCTCAAGTTTTAACACAGGCAGACTGAAACCATTACTTTTCATGCTGCAGAATGCAAGCACTCATTACAATGGTACAGCGATTTTCCTATGCCCCATATGCATGACAGATCACGTATGGCATTACACGATGTCTGAAAAGACCTTGTCGTTGTGGTATGACATTTTCTTTTAAACCAATTTAGTTCAAGAAATTATATAAGAGGAATTCAGTGATACCGTTATGCTCTCCATTATAGATGAAGACTAATAGGAGTGATATATCACATTGAACACTAAATTTCCTTTCACATACACCTGGGGAATATTAAGAAAACTAAATTGGAGGCAGCATTATTTTACAACTTGCTCACTATAAGATCTCGGCTCCCTACTCGCGCAATGACTACCCGGCGAGAGAAGGGACTCCTCTCTTAATGAATGCCAACTCATTTACCTCCATTCTTCCCGTAATAGCACGGCTCCAAAAGTCTTTGTGAACTTCATTACCATTGAATCAAGAGACATTAAATCAAACTCTTGCTGTGTCACACGGTATGACCTGTTAATGAATAAAGTGTACAAGATTTTCAAAGTCAACTTTCAATGCAAGGAGATCTTGAATGGATTCTCTCAGGAAATTGGTAGACTGAAGATTCCTCATGATGGACCGAATGAAATCATTACTTAAGTAGCAGGAAATTAAAAAAGAAAAAAGTGAAGATAAAATTGTGGTCATGAACTGTCTTTGGGATATTCCATGGAGTTTTTGCAGTAGTCTACACAGCATCATCAAGAGCCACTATGGAACTTGTATCATTACTCAAAGAATTGACAATCTTCCCTGATTTTAAGAGTTATGTAAGAAATCAAAATTCTCAAATCAAATTTAATGAAGCTGTGGACACGTGTGCAATAAAATCTCTGATCATATATTTTATCTACAAAATATCAATGGACAAGGCTAGTTTTTAAATAACTGGTCATATATCATTGCAATCCTTTAACCGTAGAAATATATAGCTTTCACAAGTAACATTTAAATACTGGGCCTCTCTGTTAGAGCATCCACAGTAGTGTTATATAAAAGAAAAAATTTCCTCCAGCTAGAGATCTGGAGAAAAATTACTTAAAAGACCAACAAATAACTTATATCCAGAACAATAAAATGACTCGCCTAGCAAAGCAACGAGTACATTTTTTAAAATATGTATCAATTTCCAACAAAGCAGGAGCTATTACTTGCATACAATTACCTCGATGCATTTCCAATTTTGCCGAACTGTCTATCCTATTTACCGCGTGACCTTGCGATTTAGTGAAAATTTAAACAATACCCAAAACACCTTAACAAAGTGAAACAGACCCAAGATTGTAAGGAAACCACAGCTATTGTAATAAATACCTCTTATCTGTCAACAGATGTAACTTGCAGCCAGTCAGAAGACAGGTGGGGGGACATTAGGTCGAGAAAAGTCTTCTTGACATCTAATAAGTTTGTTTTCGATTACATGTCCTGTATGTCAGATATATTTGTACACTTGAGAAATCTTATTTAGGGATCTTAATATTCCTTTCAAACAGTTTACAAGATTTCTCCCAACTAAATCAATATACTATAATGCCTCCTCTCTAGCACAAATGTAGGAAGATCAACATTTCCCTATAAAGCTCTACAGAATTAAGAACTTCATAGACCAAGCTGTTGTCACGTTGAAGATTTTAAAAGTTAAAGAATCTGTAACTCTCTCTATTGTTTGTCAGCCGAACACCTTAATACAATAACTTTATGTCTTTGGCAGAAACTCTCGTGCATAGTTAGCAAGGCCCAAAGATCTACACAAGCTCACGTTAATGAAATTGGACAAACAAGGGGGGAGGGACTGAAGGCAAGACACTAGTTTAAAGTATGAGGCAGATAGCAATGCTACTGGACTCTGTTGATAAATGCGAGCTACATACATCATACTGTGGGTGGTATCATCAAAAATAAGACAGAATGGAATAGAGGAAAAGGGTTAATGAGGCCGTTCTGGACAAGAAATGAGTACAGTCAAGGTAAATTCTCCAGGTTGATCATAATGCAGTGGCTCAAGTGTAAAACTATAATAGGTTTGCATGAAAAACGGTATCGTCTAAACACTTAAAATATGTAAGAGTAAACCATTTCAGCTTGTAATGTATAAAGTGTACCACAGTTCATGAAATGTAGGCCATAATAAATTACACCTTGGTGTCAATACGAATCTACAGGTGAAGCGTAGCGTTGATTATATTCACACAAAATTAATACTTTATTTATAATAATAAAGTCAAAACTAACAATTTAAATCTTCAACACTACACTTTTCTCACGTTTAAAAAATTAAACCTGCTATTAAATCTCGGTTTTGATTTGAAAATCCAAAATAGCTTAGGGAAATATCTCTAAAACTTTTTTGTTTACTTTTCAAGGCTTTTCAAACCCATATCGTCACCCTCATAAACTAACTGCCTAAGTCATTTTCTCTACTTGTTGGGAAATAAAAACCAACCTTCTCATTTCCTAATTCTTTATATCATTGTGTTGAGCTTCAATTAACAAATTCTAATTCACAAATTCTTCTCTTAAGAATTTGTTAATTGAAGCTCAACACAATGATATAAAGAATTAGGAAATGAGAAGGTTTTTTATTTATTTCCCAACAAGTGGAGAAAATGACTTAGGCAGTTAGTTTAGGAGGGTGACGATATGTCAATTATTCCAGAACCGATTGTAAAATGGTGGAAGACACATACAACAAAACTATAAAAAGAGAATTTATTTCACCAATCTCTCAGGTGTCCATAGCATATCACACACACCTTTGTAATAATGACCAACCTTTCGGGGGGCAGACAAGAATGCGATTAAAATACCATAAAAGCATCTGTAACACAGAAGGAATAAAAACAAGAGGACAAATACAAACGAGGAAGAGACGTAAAAATGATTATACCTACAATAACACCTCTCTTTGTGTTCTCATTTAGATATCTTAAAAAAAAAAAAATTACTTTCCTTACTTCACGTGACCTCCAATTATGAAATTGACAATGAAAAGGGACCCGCGAGCATCCGATCAAGACGGACACTCGGCGGAGATAAGCATAATGTCAATATATTAATTCCTTCAATAATAATAAAAATTAATAAAAATAATTTCCTAGTAAAATAAACTATTTTTCTCTCTTTCTTTTAAGGCAAATCTAAACTATCCACTACAGTCACCATCATTGGGCTGCTCATATTCACTTCTCTTTGACGATATTCTGTGCCTTAGTTCTTGCACGGGTGGGGTCGATCTTGCGGTGCTTTCGGCGTCGGGGGAAGGAGGCAATGCAGTCGCTCCTATATTTTTAAGATGCAAAGGATCCGTTCCTTCCGAAGGAATGTCTTCAGATAAGTCGTCTCCCTGAGAGTGGACTCCCAGGAGATTAGCACTACTACACACGCCTCCTATACCTGGAGAGGCCTTTCGTTCATCGGCTGTATGCTGGCGAGAGCTGTTGCCAGAGAACGTGCTCACTGGAACCGCTTCATAAAGCTTACCGTCGTTACTTTCCCCGCTCGTAGTCCCTGAAGCTTGGGGACCATTAAAGTTCTCCTTGACTTTTGAGGAGACGTCTGAACCAACGACGAATGAAGGCGACTCGTTCTTGGAACTAGAAGCAAAGGCGCTACGAGCCGTCGGATCGACCGCAGCAGAAGGTTCGCCCCCCGATCCAACCTCAGACGTAGCGCCCACCGTCGAGGTGGTAGTCGTATTTGTTGACGCCGTGGTAAAAGTGGGAGCTGTGGTTGTCGTCAGTCTTCCAGCGGCAGTAGTGAAGATGGTGTTCGCCGGCTGCAAGTTCTGCACGATGTTCCTGACGTTCCTGAAGACAAAGTTCAGCGAGGCATTCCCGTTCCTGTTGTTGGCCATAGCGCCCGTGATGTTCCGAAAGACCAGGTTGACGACCGGGGGTATGTTTCCCCTGGCCGGCCTCTCGTTTCCAGCGCCGGCCGCGGCAGGAGCAGGGTTCCCACCGGTGCTCCTCTCACCGGCGTTGCTGTCGTTCGGGGATGCATTCGCAGCGGCGTTGGCGTTTTGGTTGTTAGCGTTGTTGTTGTTCGGTACGTTCCTCAAGACGATGTTGACTGTGTGAACGCGACCGAGCTGCTGGATTTGTGCTTGTTGAAGTATCGCCGGCAACTCGTAATGATGGAAGAAGTACAGCATGGAATGCTAAAACAAAAGAGAACAATGAATAACGAAAAGAAAACAGAATTTATATCATTGAATCTTCATTATTCATAATTCATAAAATTTTAAAAATGCCAAGCCAAAATATGCCTAACTAATCCAATGACAACACAAAAACAAAATTTTCTTTTATTTCTACATTATGGCAATTAATCTTATGACAAAACAAGAACAAAATTCTTATTCATTTCTACACTTTCCAGATGTTCACATTGCTTCCTCTGCAGAAGCTGTTTATCGACGTTAACCGATAATTAAATTTTGTCCCTTTTACCCTTTTAAAAAGATACATATCCCCAGTAAAGTTATGAAACAATATGGCAATTAAATTACAGTAATAAGAAAGATTGGAAAGCAAAGCATATCTATGAAAAATAGTTAAAGAGGTAAAAGGGAGACTGCCAAGACAAAATGATTCAGAGGACAGGAGTCTGCTACAAGTATTCCAAATGTAGAAAAATAGTAGTTTAAATGAGACGGTTATTGGGAATCCTCAAAAGAATGTTTTCAAGAAAAGAATTATTTAGGAAGAGATATTAAATCAACTAAAAATGCCTTCAAATTAGACTGCTAGTTATTAGGAATAAGAACAGACACCAAAAAGTTCATGAGGGAGATGGAAAAGTAATGGAGAGGTATTACAAATTGCTCAAGATACTAAGAATACCCTTTATTCTATTCCAAAACAGAAGAAGAGGGGTACTGTATAAGAAGACTAAAGGTTCATGAGTTAACTACGTTATGGTATTAAAAAGTAAGATAACTTTGTCAAAACTATTATTACTACAACATTAAATAATAAAAGACATCAGAACACTTACGAGAATGAAGAGCCAGGAGGTCATCAGAGCCAGCCAAGAATACTGTAAATAAAAAAAAAATATAAAAATTAAATAATTTTCAATTAGGATCAACGTCACTACAACTGAGATTTTTCTATTCCAACTTTCTTCCAAGCGATAAATGCTACAAATTCATGCTTCATTTTTTTCTAGTTTGTATGTAAATTCTAAGCATTCACATGTTAAAATTATTTTATAACTACCCTATGTTTAGTATCCGATTCACTTGTACTTATTAATAGTATATTTGGCTATCACTGCAAATGCTGGTGGCTAATTTAGAAATGGTTATAAGACAATACGCTTATGTACTGAATTTTAAGCAATGTATACATGCTAGGAACTGTGGGGCAGAAATCAAAAGGCCAGGTATATAAAAGTTGGGGAAACAGTTACATTAATAAAACTACACTTAAAAATATTTCGGTTTCCTTCACAGGTATTTTAACACACTGCCCGTAGCAGTGAGCCTTGATCAGCAGGCCCAAATAGCCTTACACCCTCTCTTTGTCCTTTTAACTTTTACCCAGAGCTTTTGTTCTCACCCCACCTAACTTTTTAACTACTGCAACTTTCTCTTGCCTCAATTCTGAACTCCCAATCATCAATGGCGAATATTTTGGCCAAACCAAATTTGAAAATGTGAAATCACAAACATGATATTACAATATATTTAAACTTCTTACAGCAGCAACAAAAAAGCCTTTGATAACATCGGCAGACATTTGAAATTGTTCATCGTCTTTTCCAGATAAATGTTCCATTTTCCTTCAACAACCGATACCAAATTGAACTGGAGAAAACCTGACAAATATGTTATGCTGGAAGTCATTCTACCGTACACATTTACATTTGAATAATGTAAAGAGCAATTCCTTACTTCATCAAGTAAATCTTCCATCATTTATCATAAGTTAAATATCCCGAGAGGTTGCAGGCTATGGAAATGTGATTTTGGAGAACGCTGAAAATATCATGGACCGACAGGAAAGCTAATCAGGAGGTACTGGATAGGGTGGGAGTTGGGAGAGAGCTTTTAGCACAAGTGAGAGGTAGGCAAATGCGGTTTGTGGGTCACGTAGTGAGAAAAAAATTAGATCATCTCAGTGGTAAACTCGATGGAAGGAGACCTAAAGGAAGAACTACATAAATATGTATGAATAGTTCTATCTTATTTCTCTTCCTCTTGTTTTGTTAAAGTTTTTATAGTTTATATAGGATATAATTAATCTAATGTTACTCTCCTTGAAATATTTTATTTTCCCTTACGTTTCCTTTCCTTACTGGGCTATTTTCCCTGTTGGAGCCCCTGGGCTTATAGCATCCGTTTTTTCCAAATAGGGTTGTAGCCTAGCAAGTAATAATAATAGAATGACTGCCGTAAGAATATAAGCAGCTCGGTTGCTGCAGGAAGCCCAAAATAAAAGAGGAATGGCGAGCCAGGATCGCCCACATCCTTGGGGATACGGCACCTGGACGACTACATAAAATCTACAATACTGCAAGTCATGCGATTCTTACCTGTCCATTGAAGCGATAATGGTAGGCATAAAAGGCAAAGTGATACAGGTAGAAGAATCTCAGCCAGTGGCGGCGAGTTATCGGCGTGTGACAGCATATGGCCTCGTACTGGTCGCAGACCCACACGAGCACGATGATGTAGAACGCAGTTGATGTGTCGTTGAAGAACTCCGACATGATCGCTTCCATGCCTGAAAATACAATGGTAATACAGTACTGTAATCTCAATTGGATTAAGATTAGTTGCCAGATATCGTTCAGATGCCAAGTAAATACCGAGAACAGATTCCAAGAAAGACTTACCAAGCTGTAGGAAAAATTCTCAAAAATTAATTAAGATTTAAATTCTCAAAGTTGTACATTAATTACAAATCAGTACTATTACCAAAAATCATCTATTCTCCTACAACATTTACAACTTATTAGAATCCAGGACAGAAGATTTTTTATATGAAATAAAAATTCCAAAATATATAAGAATTCAAGATTAAATAGTTTTGGTATGAAATAAAAAAATCTACAATATATAAGAATCAAAGACAATATTTTTCATATGAAATAAAAATTCTACAATATATAGGAATCCAAGATAAACTAATAAGAAATAATAAAAATCTAATTATAAATGAAAGTTCCTTTTTTAAGAAAATAAAATTCAGGGTATAATTTCCATCCTCAAAGGAGAAACCGATGCGCTCATCAGCCCTATGAGAATAAAGTGATTGACTCACTAATCGGCTTAAAAAAATAATGCAATCAATCTAGAAATTAAACAACAACATTACGTACCGACAAGAGCTAATATTACGGTCAGCATCGGGGCCGCGGGGAATGTAATGGCGACGTTAAGCTCCAACATCTGCAGCAAGTCTACGATGAACAAAAATATCTGGTGGTGAGAATACCTCAGCAGCATGGAGACGCTGAGCGTAAAGACCACCATCACGAAGGCTGCGGCAAGGTAGTTGCTCCCTCCCATCCACATGCTCACGAAACGGTAATGTTCTCCCGTGACGACGTTCCTGAAAAGCGAAGTCGCAATTAACGCTTTTCTCAACACAAAAATAATAAAATCTTAGTAACTTGTATTTTTCCTGCAAAGCCAATTCATAATTAAAATTCCCCAGAATACAAAAACATTGTTTAGCGACTCAAAATAAGAAATTAACGATACCCACTTCCATCTTGTCTTTAACCAGGAGGTCCTCGACTAAAACATTCCGAAATACAAATACAACTGAAATCATAAATCTCGGGTACTGTATCAAAAGTTCATAATGAAATACTGTAATTAAACTATTATATAATTTAATACAGTAAGCAAGATAGCATTTTCAATATGAAAAAGGGACTATTTGTTGACTTTTGCAGCTGAAAATCGTAGGCATACGAATTTAATCGACAGCTACCCTTTGCCAAAATTATAGCAAAATTCCACTTACAAACAACTTCTTGAAACCTATTAATTTTGAAAGTCGAGAATTTTCTCCAATGTACTTGGAAGACAAGAATGATAACTTGCTAGCTGCTAGCCATTAGCCATCTAGCCTCAAACCCCAACAAAAATATGAATATTGATAAGGGCAAATCACCTTCAAGGAACTATTTACGTTAACACTGCCGAAGATCAATGTCCCGTTCTTAAAATATTTTAGTTGTTCATTACTTGTTTATTTTTTATTTCCTTTCTCCCCTGGGCTATTTATCCCTGTTGGAGCTTTTGGTCATACAAGCATCTTTGCTTTTTCAATTAGGATTGTAGCTCAGCTAGTAATATGAATCTCACCTTAGATATCCCTTGTTTTCCTCCTTCTCTGCCAGGCTTTTGATGGACCCCATCAGGATGTCGTCGTACCCAAGGAACTCGTCGAGGATGAAGCGAGACAGAGCGTCGCCGAAGCAGGCGTCTTTGGTAGGATCCAAGAGGACTATCATCACAGGGATGTTCAGGCGTTGGCGCGTGGCGGGCGAGAGGCGCAGGAAACCGTACTCGAGAGAATACTCGACGATGTACTCGTCTTCTGGCCAGACTGTAAGAAAAAGTAATTTTAACTTTCCATTCGTAATGAAATTCAACTCTTCCCTCCGGCGGGACTAATATGGTGTACCTGTTTAAATAAAATAATGAATGAATATCTTTTTGCAACAGATCACCAAACCAAAAAGGTAATTTTTTGGTCAACTAAAATGCAAATCTCTTAATAGAATTTTTCTAGCATGCTGTAAACAGTATATTAAAAGTTTCATTGGACCGTGCTTTATCCAAGGCGAGACGAAGGATTATACCATGAAAAAAAACATTTTTGGATTTCAATTCCAGCTACTGTAAGATACCATGCATTATCTTCCAATCACCATCTACTTTTAATTCTAACCCTGAGAGAAAGAACAACTGACAAAAACAAAAAATGATAATGAAATGAATAGTCCTTCGAGAATAAGCTTTGAAAAATACATTACGCCCAATATGATTTCCTTCATACATGCTTGTAATCATATCACAAACCAAAATTAGGTACATCAAAAGTTCTCTTATGACACCTAAGAGGAAAAGTATTTAACATTAACCCATATAGTTGGTATTAAAGCAGTGTTGATAATTCTAAAATCACAAGTCTTTAAAAGGACTTGTATTCATCATAGCTATACAAACCTGGTCTTTCATAGGATTATAACTCCAGTGAAACTGGAACTATCATTTCAAACGTCCGAGTTACTACCACTCCCCAGGTAGACCAACCTTTAAATGGGTAGTTTTCGTAGTACCTTGACGAGAAGAGACAGTAAATCCAGATACTACCCCGTATGCGGCACTCTAAGGCCACTACAGTTACCCTGGGTCTGATGTCATCAACAGACTGTCGAGTAATTGGTAAACCGGGTAAACAGGCGAAAAGGGCAAGGCATCCAAAAGTATTCCAGTGTTGGATAGTGTCCAGACTGTTCCAGGCTTTCCTGGAACTGGATTGCAGCTTACTGGAATATGTTCTGGAACTGGAAGTTCTAGATTAACCGGGGACAGGTAAACAGGCGGAAAGGGCAAGGCATCCAAAAGTAGTGTGTGTGTGTTGGATGGTGTCCTGAATGTTCCAGGCATTCCCAGAACTGGATTGCAGCTTACTGGAATACATTCTGGAACTGGAAGTTCTAGATCAACCGGGAAGTGGAGTCCTTCGATAGCAATTCCTGAAAATCCGAAAGGTGTCCTGAACATTTCCAACATCCTTGGAACTGGATTCCAGCCTACCGAAATATTTTCTGGAACTCGAAGTTCTAAATCAACCAGGAAGCAAAAGAGTCCTCCAATGAGGATTCTTGAAGAACAAGAAGCTTATCGGCCACTCACAAAAACCAATTTCCTTACGTTAACGTTGCTGTCATCATTATAAGACCACAGTCTCGAGGGATAAAAAGCAACCAACATGCCGAAACTGCATAACCTTGGCTTCTTCCATTATTTATCCTCGTAAACAACGCTCTGCCATCAAAATTTATAAGGCAAATTAAAGGATTAAAACAAATATTAAGAACCAGTATTAAACTGGGGCTGAAATCAAAGTGAATGTTGCTCCACATTGCTAGTAAGCTGGACCTAATGTCCACCTGCCAGCAAATAAGGTTATCGCATTTTTAAAGTCAAAACTGTCGTTTCAACTTCACTGAAGTATGATGGTTTGTATTTGTGTTAGAACAAATAAAAATCATATACATACATCATCATATACCAAAGGCACTTCCCCCAATTTTGAGGGGTAGCCGACATCAACAAATGAAACAAAAAAAAAAAGGGGGGACCTCTACTCTCTACGTTCCTCCAGCCTAACCAGGGACTCAACCGAGTTCAGCTGGTACTGCTAGGGTGCCACAGCCCAACCTCCCACATTATCCACCACAGATGAAGCTTCATAATGCTGAATCCCCTACTGCTGCTACCTCCGCTGTCATCTAAGCCACCGGAGGAAGCAGCAGACTAAATAATGAACTGACCCAGCTGCAAAAGAACCTGTAGTATAGCAAAGAAAAACTAACCACGATAAGAAATTGACATACACATACCGGCTTTGGCTAGCATTTCCAAGGGCTCCTTCCGAGGAAGGGGGTTATCGTCGTGCGGCATGGTGGTGGTGGAGAGATTTTCGGTATAATTGGAGTCAGACATTCCGCTGGTGACATTGACTATGCTAGAGAGCTCGCTAATGACGTCCTCCTCTGGAGTTTCGGCCGGATCTGAAAAGGGGGTGAAAACTGTGAAGCATGCGGTAAAAGATCCAAAAAAAAATTCTTTTGCTTATTTTATGGAAAATGAATATACATAAAAAATTTAATTATTTATATGAATAGTATGAAATACAAGTTTCATATTTTACAGCTAATTAAGATTATACAGTACATCAACATAGAATTATTTTGAGAAATTGTATGTAATGGATATTTCAAAGAATACCCCATTCTACTAAACAGTATTTTATGTATAAAATACATAAACAAGACAAAGACAAACACAATCTTTTGAATATAATTTGCAAACTGACTAAACTAAAATCCTAAATGAAAATTAAGGTGACTCCTGAAAAAAATCTAAAGCAATCTTGATAGCTTGTCATTATACGACGAAAAGATGGAGTTCACATCGGAAGTAAGGACATTTAAGAAGGAAAATGAACAGTTACTGTATATCATTGATAAGCAACTTAATAGACAACCTAACCTAACGTTCAATACAATTCTTAAAACAACTTTTGGGTGAGCACTACCTAAGTATAGATGTGATAATTAGCAATTACCATACTCAAATTCATAACATAATACTGTAATACTACACAATAACAATAATTCAAAAAAGGATGGAATCTTACAAAACTATGAATTTTATACAATACAGCTTGATGATTTGTGCATCAAGAACAGGAAAACTTAAAAGTATAAAACTGTATGCACTATCTCGAGACATCAAGGAAGAACACTTATTATGAAGATAATAATTGATCTTAAGGATGAAGCCATCAAAAGTTGAAGGTTTACAAGTACTGAACTTGAAAATGTACCGACCTAGAATGAAAATTTACTAACCTGGAATGCTTTCGTATGTGGACAAGTCCAACGTAGTCGGAATCTTTTGCATTGACGCCTCGACTGCATCTTTGTCTTCTTCCGGCTGCGGGAGATAGAAGGAGGAATTTAGTCAGGTTCATTAATAAGACTACTAAATAATGTATCTAAAGAGAAATAAAATTCTCAAATAGAATCCTAGAACTTTTGAGATTCTTTTTAGCAATACAGCCCACTGACAAGTCCCCACCCACAAATTACATGGTACCTATAATCAAATAATGGATTCTCATCCCTTGCTTTTCCTATCTGAGAACAGAGGCTTTCTCTGCATAAAATATGGCTGCAAAGTTTTATAGCCCCCGGAATTATGCCCGAAATATTACCCTGGTATGTGAACATATTACTGGATCCAAGAAAAACATATAAAGAGTACCATACAGAAGTCTTCCTCTATACACATCACAATACCAAATACACTCACTTCTGTTAAGTGAAGAATGGTAAACAGTGCAGAATAGTATTTCCTAGGGACTACCTTACTGCAACTTATAATATTTAAGACATTTAAGAGAGTTCCTTAATCATGTAGGATTGAAAATCTTGCGTCTCCGTATTAGAATTCACAATACCTGAAAATATCTATTATAAAAACCCTGCAGAACCTTTAGCTACAAGTTCCACTTGCACGGTAGCAAGAATTCCTTCAAAATTTTTTTTTTGGTTCTCTTAGAGAACTTAACAGTATACGCTCAAATAAAAATCATGCACTCGCAAACCCAAGATTGCCAACCCTATTTCCCAACACATTACCTGGTCAGGGACATGAGCAGACTCTGCCTCCGTCACAGCAGTCTCTCCATCAGGAACGGCTCCTGGGTCGACTTCTTCACTCGCGGCGCCGGCTTCCATCACGGTGCTGTCTCCGTCCGTTATGACGGGTTCGCCCCCACCGAACAGCCTAGTAAATAACACACTGCTTTAATGACTGGCTTTCTTTAATCTCTAAAAGTTCAAAATTTTAAATTTCAATATAAGAGTGTCTTCTTCGAATTATAGTTCCCTAAACAATAGCATAAACTAGTTCTCCTTTTTCTAAGCATCCACTAAAGGAAAGGTAACGAGCAAAAACGATAACGTACATTACTCCCGTGCTTTAAGTGAAGTCCCCTTTTGGGTGCTGTAAGCCGAGCCTTTTTAACTATCATTTATTTGATCATCTTTTATGAATAAAATCCCTTTTTAACTTGAGTATTATGGGATCTTTACTTTGTAAACAAGAGACAACAATTACAATTGTAGCTTAGCTAGTAGTAATAACAATAATAAAAGAAACGCAAAACATTAAACAATCTCGAAAGAAAGTGAAAACTTCAACGTTGTGCTGCGAATACTAGGAAATAAATTGTCTGATAAACTCGCACAAACACCCATTGCGTACCAATTAAAATTACCCCCCCCCCAACCTGAAAAAAGAATAAAGACTTACATATCGATGTCAGACCCCAGAGTACCGAGGAATTCCAACTGTCGCTGCTGCAACCGCTCCTCTTTCTCGTAACTCTGTTCTACGCTGTAATCCTCGCCTAAAGAGAAATGAAGTTTGCCCACGAATTAGAAAGATAAGTAGCAGTTGAATGTATTATGAGCTGCAGTAACAAAGAGCTACTTTAGTTACTGCAAATGATCATATAATGAAAAGCAATTTATAAATACATTAACGGTATAAATGGAGGGGCAAGGAAGTGCTTTAGTGTTAAATATATAATAGGGGATTAATCCCTGAAGTTGCTCTATCAATTTCAAAGAAGTTTAACAGAAATCTGGAAGAAACTAATCAGTTACGGAGGTAAAGTTTTAAGATAAATGTTGGTGTCGTTTGGGGTCCAACGTAGCCTTTTGAAACACTTTACTTGTATTAATGGTGTTGCTATGCCCCCTAGAGTAATATAAATGATAAGAATTTTGTTAATCACCAAATGCATCAGAAAATGCTCGAAATATTGCCTCCATCCGAGATCAAGTCTTGAAAAATAAGCAAGAACTTTTTTTTAACTTACCTGCCAAACAATCATCAATTTGAAAAAAAAAAAATACACAATACATTACAGTAACTCTTTAATGAAATAGTTATTTGTAGTTTAGATTTTTGTCATTCCCATGTATAGTTAATGTCTACCCTACTGATTATCAAAACTTCCCCCTCTTAATACTATATTTTAAAAATGAAAGGCTATTCGCCAGTATAAAACAGACCAAAATCCAAGAGCGGGTAAACACAACCTCAATATTTTTCCACTCGGACTTACTTGGGTTGCGAATGACCTCCACCCGAAGGATGCCTTCTCTGGGCCAATCGTCGCGAATGTGGTCGAGACAGGTAATGGGTGCGCGCGTAAAAGCAAGGTGTATATATATCAGCAGGAACAGAGTCGTGAGAGCCTGAAACATGGGCAAAACATATGAGGAAAACTGTAAGAAGTCATAAAATTGAGGTTTCTGAACTCGTCTGTATTCACAGATGCTAATAGCTTGGTCTTTCACTGCACAAGCTGCCCTACTTTTTCCATGTATATTCTTCCTCCAGTGCCTTTGGTTGCTATCAACCTGGTATTCTAACCTATTTTACTTTAAACTAATCCATTTTCAACTCCCATTCGGGGAAAACAAATCTTGGATCTTCAAGCAACAACTGAATAGGAAGGACACACTTCAATATTCTCGATGATCAGCATGATGCAATACTTAGCCAACAATAGTTGGCCCTATTTTGACCACCACCAATGGTGAACTCCCAAAACAATATCCTAATCTGGCATGGGATCAATATCTAAATCCAAAACGTTGAAAGACTGTTGAAGACTAGCTGTTGACTTAATTGTTTCGGTAAAGTAAAACATTCAAATATTAGGAAACAACATGACAACCATCCATCCATATTAATACAAAGTAGAAGATGTCCTCAACTTACAAACGAATTGTTTGCAAGTTCTATTTTGGCCTAGGATAAGCCTAACCTGAATTCCATGCCTATGATTTCCAACTACAAAAGTCAACAAGTAGTCAGGTTTCATATGAAATAGATAACAGGTTATTACAATTGTTATTTTGCTTACTGTATAAAATAAATATTGTTTTCTTACAGTATTCCTCTATCTTATCTTTGTTATTTTAAGTTGGATTTGAATTTGCATCTCCGAATGTTCAAGTTGAGGACCTTCCATACTACTGTATAGCAACTATAATTCTACCAAAGCCCTCATACTTACTTTAATCAAAATGATAAACTCAAACACTCTTCTCAGGGGTTGAGGGAATGCTCTAGCGTAAGCAACGGCCAGCCTGAAGAAAAGCGCCTGGAATAATCTCTCCCTGACGTTGGCGAGACCCCCGTTGTTGTTGTTTTGCCGGTTCTGGGCATTGTTTCTGTTTTGGGCATTACTGCCCGCGTCTGCATTTTCCTGCGCCGGAGGCGGCTGCCCGGTGTTGGGAGGATCCTCACCGCCCCGGGGAGGTTGCTCGGCCGACTGCCGAGTAGACGGCGCGGGCTGCTGACTGTCTGCCGTGGCCTTGGGAATGCTTTCCGAAGATGCGGGGCGACGACTGGAGGCCCCGTCTAAAGTCGGAGAGTCGTCCCTCAGGGGCGCCGGCAGCGAGTGGTCGACCGGACTGTTACTCTCCGCCGAAGGGTGGCCAAACCCGAGTCTCGCGCTCGGTAGGGAGGGCTCGTGTATTTGCCAGGATTGCAGTTCGGTCGGGGAATTAGAACCAGAGGTATTTGAAGATTCTTTAGAAGTGACGTTCAGATCTGAAGACGAAGACAAATTCGGGGTAGCAGACGCAGCAAGTTTCTCTTCCTCGCTGGTTGAGGTAGATTCAGCCCCTTTGGAGGACTCTATAGGTTGAGTAGTGGACATCTGAAAGAAAGACCTAACTTCGTTTACCTGTAAATAAATTAGAAAAATTATTGTCGTGGTATTCAGAGAAACAGGCAAAAACATAACACTTTACATTTTATATTTTCATCAAAATCACAAGCTGTGAGATCTATTTTTTCCTAATTATACAACCCCGAGTCCCTTTAACAGGAATAGGATTCCGCGAAGCTGTAACTCGGCTTGTTAAAATTTATAACAAGGTGAGAAGTATCTCCACCTGCTTTAACATTAACCTAGGACTTAGAAAGGGGGGGGGGCTTGTTAAGGTAGTAAAATGTAACGTAAAGAACCCACGTTTATATTAAGTCAGGAAACATAAATTACTTGAATCTTCAAGTTTTATTCCTACACAAAACCAAACCTTCATCTTTTTAAGAAAGAAGCTATAACTGGCTTGTTTAAATCCCAAGATGTCAAACCACTTAAACCCATAGAAGGAGCTGAAGTGATAACTCCAAACAACCTAGGAAAAGGATGCCTCTGGTGAATAGGCTCAATTTCGAGCAAATGTCGAGACAGGCTGTCATGGAAGAACCTATATCCATCAAAGAATATGGTTTCTAAAATATTTGGAAATTTAAAATGGGTTTGCAAAAATCTCTATCCAGTCTGCCAATAAGGAGGATGGAGGAAACACCAAATCAAAATGTACAGAAAAGTACTTGCCTAAAACATCCGATCCAGCAAATAACAAAAAGATAATTACACCCCAAAAGAGAGGACAGAAAAGAGTGGAAAAAAGGGCCAGGCATTCTTACCAGACCGCTAACTTACACGAGATACTTTTTGTCCTGTGAGGACGCTAGGGTTGCCACACAACCTATGAACCAGCTACCACTGGACTGACTGTAAAAGTATCCGAGGATCTGCGAGTACACTCCCGAAGGTAGTGGGCGGCGGAGGTCGTCCGACATTTCCAGACTCCAGCCTTCAAGACTTGCGCCACTTACAAGTTCTTCCTGATGGACAGTGTTGAGCCAGTCCCTCTATCTTTGCGAGAAGATGCTTGAGAAGTTCTCTTGGATTCTTCCAAAGCCAGGGGAAATTACATTCCCAGAGATCTTATTTTTTACCCTGCTGCCACTCTGGTGCTACAGTCCGAAGGTCTGAGTCCTCTTCAGGTAGTGCCCTCACATGACAAAGAAGCAAACCATCATGATCTCCAGTCCTTTCTTTTGAGGAGGAGATGGAGGACCAGAACCTGAAGACAGACAGCAGGGGTCTGGGTCTTAGTTACAAAATCCAGAACAAAGGTAAAGTAAACCTTCATTCCTCTGAAACAAGTGACGTACGAGATACCACGCAGTTCACCTGTTTGCTTTGCCGAGACCAAGGTGATAAGGAAGACTGTCTTGAAGGTCTAATTCCTATCTGCCGGCTGTCTCAAGGGTTCGTATGGAGCCTTCGAGGGACCTCAGAACTCGCGTGACGTCCCACACTGGTTGTTAGAGTTCAATCAAAGAACGACACTGTTACAACGCTCCTCATAAACATAGACAGCTCCAAAAAAAGAGGAGAGGTCTAACTCTTTGGTCTGTAGACTTGGCCGAGGGAATTTCTTCTGACATAAGTCAGAAGGAAATCAGATATTAGTTACAGAGAGACTAACCAAAGAAGTATCCCTTCAACGGCATCCATCGCAGCAGGTATCCCACTTTCCCTAGTAAACAGCAGCTTTAGATCTCAAATATCCATATATCTCTCATGCAGTGCCTCGCAAAAAAGCCTTTTGCTCATAGATACTAGAATGCCGCAACTCATTAAGAGACAGGGATGCCACCAAGTTGTGGTGCCTCTACAGATGAGACTGAAGAAGTACAGTAGGCTGGGCCATTGGGAAGTTCTCTTGATACCTTGACCGGGAACATCAGCAGATCTTGGTACCATTTAGAGCGTAGCTACTTGGGAACCACCAGGGCCATTCCGAGATCAGGATTCATTAACAGCCTTTCGATTACCTGACGAATCAGACAGGACAACGGTAAAGCATCTGGGTTGTCTCGTGGATGTTGGAAGGTATTCTCTAGAACTACCAATGGATCTGGAACTGGAAAGCAGAATAACAAACTTGTTTATGAGCCGTGCGACGACGAACATGTCTATCGACAGCAAACCCCACAGCGCAAGAAGCCTTTCTGTTGTCAAGAGGATTCGTGGACCATTCCAGTCCTACGACATGACCCTGGTGACCATGTGTGCCAGCTAGAACATTTCTCTTGCCTGGAATGACCCTTGCTGACAGCTACAAAGCTTTGAATGTCCGCCTGTTTTGCCAACTAGCAGAGGGACCGTGAAAGTGTGCCCGCTTGCTTGTTGACGTAGGACACCACGGTAGTGTTGTCGCTCGTCAAACTGCTTGAAAGATTATAATGCTTGAAGCACTGCTTGCATTTCCCACTGGTTAACGTTTCCCAATGTGGAGTCGTTCACCAGGAGTGCGCCCAAACCCTCCTTAGATGCATCTGGATCCAAACTAGCTAACAGTATAAAAGGTTCAAGAACATAGCAAGGACTTGTGAAAAAATTTTAGAAATTCACAGGACGTTTGGTTTCAGGTTGTTGATAGAGATTAACCTCTTCAACACAAGTTGCTTTCTTATTTCGGTACAGAATTAAAAATTTGCTTAAGACTGCAGGAAAGACAACACTACGACAATCACTCATATCCCTAAACTTTTTTCATCTCTATCTTCAAGAACTCATTAAACTCAACCCAAACTGTAGCCAACAGTATAAAAAGGCTGTAGAACACAAGGGGAAAAAAAAAAAACATGGCAGATGATTTGACGCAAATTACGATATACATATTCATCTTTCAAATTCAAAACTATAAATACATTAAAGTACTTTCTCTCCTCAGATTATCAAAGTAATGATATAAGCAACTAAAAGTACGTCCCACAATTTAACATCATTTGGGCTATGTGCCACTAGATGGAGTAACTGTCTTGTCACACCAGAAAATGGCAGGCCAGTCAACAGATATTTTCAAAATAGACCAGCAGTGTCTTGTACATGGTAGGTAGAGTCGATACTTTAATTTCTAATGAAACTGAAATTTGCTATACGAAACGGACTAGTGCTGGCTATTTAGGCATTTCCCTGTGAGAGTAATGGGGGCTGGCTCATAGCTAGCCTATCATTCAACTAAAATATGAACACCACTTCATTTTCTAAATGCATTGTTTACTTCTGAGAGACTGATGGTGGGTTACTGCACACACGTTGTTTGCACTCTTTTGGCAGGTTTCTGTTTAATGTATGACAATCATTAGGTGGGTTTTTGAACAAATTAAGATCTAAATATTTTTGCTCATACTACTGAATTTTTTTACAATGGCTATTTTTTTACCATCCACTTCAGTTCCACCATGATTACAGTCCCAAGAAAAAGTCTTCCACAACAAAATTCAATCTACTTCAAAATTTAAGTGTGATTTCCTCTAATTCAGTTATTCTGTTTAAAACGTACAGTTCAGTACAGTATAAAACTATTGTTGCTCATTTGAACATAAAAAAAAATATCCTTGAAATAATGACCTACAGGATTGCCATGTGTAGCTTATTCATGTACCACTTGCCAGAACGTGGAGCAGTAAAATGATAGCATTTATTTCCGAGCGAAGCAAGCAATGGCAGAGCTAAAACCATTCGAAAGACACTATGTGAATCATAGGTAATCATTATACTTGGACACTTACACAAACCATATATTTTTCCAACTGATTTGTGTTATATATTGTTTTAGAAAGGATACACATATCATTACCATGTTATTACTAAGATTTTTATCGAAATGGCTAGCCTCACACCAGAGGAAGCTAAAAGACTATTACCAAAGTGGCTTATGAAATTTATATATGGCAAAAATGCAAACCAAATTGGTATTTGACATCATCTGGGACTATTCCAAGTAATTATTGAAAAACAAGGTTTTAGGTTATACAGAATTGCCTCTTAATAACCAAAAGCAGCTGTTACTCCAAGCAAACTTCCTGATTTTTATTACTTCTACAGTCAATCAGAATAGCATATGAGACTGTACTTCTGATTTTATTATTATTATTATTATTACTATCCAAGCTACAACCCTAGTTGGAAAAGCAAGATGCTATAAGCCCAGGGGCTCCAACAGGGAAAAATAGCCCAGTGAGGAAAAGAAATAAGGAAATAAATAAATGAAGAGAACAAATTAACAATAAATCATTCTAAAATAAGTAACAACGTCAAAACCGACATGTCATATATATACTATTAACAACATCAAAAACAAATATGTCATAGATAAATAAACTCTAGTACTGATTTTATAGCCGACTTTTGGTATATCACATCTGCTTTTGGTTATCAGGCTCCTGAAAATTTCCTGAACATCGAGAAGAAAAAAATTCCAAGGACATTATATTAGAAAATTCTATCACGACTATTTCCGATGCAAATTTTGTACATTATACTAATTTCGTGAGCCACTTTTTGTTGTCAGGACATTTCCGGCTATTTGTGTAGCAAAATGACAATAGCCTATCCTTAGAACTCAAGTTATGGACTCTTAAATTAGTAGTAACAACACACTTGCCCAAGCCGACTTATGATTGAGTTTGTTTTACTTCTCGTACTTTGATTACAGGTTGGGTCACTGCCACAGGCCCTACCTAGTCTTCATACTTTTTGAATAGTCTATTCACCACCCCATAAGAGACTTTACTGGGACTATTAGATATAAGTGAGAATTTGCTATGGCTAAAATATCTACAGTTTACTATGTAATTTACTATAATAACAAAATTATTGAATAATTCAGTACTCGTAGAGAAAATCCGTGAAAAAAGTGTTGGCGGTACTAAAACCCTTGGTGAAGTACATAAAAATTACCTAGAAAAGTTGACGGGGTGTATCTACGATAGCGGCCACCTGTATGTATTACTGTCTAACTTAAAACACGGCAGTGTAAGGGGGGTCGCAGGGAGGTGTTAGCCCCTTCGTTAGGTAAGTAGCTAAGGACACGGCTTGTACGTTAGGTTAGGGAGGAAAGTTTAGGTTAGTTGATGTCCATTTTTAATCAATATGCGAGGAACTGGTCACCGATATACGAAGGCTCCAAGTTGACATACGATGTTTCATCTTTTTAAGTGTATGTAGTATGTTGGTACATGCATAACCTTTCTTATTATTTGTCAAAAAAAAATTTTATAAAGAAAATGTTATCGATTTTAGTCTGAAATATGATAGCATCTTTTAACCCTAGCAAATTATAACTTGCACACACAGACCGTGTAAGGTCTACTATAAGGCAGCGAGTTGACAAAACAATAATAGCAACCTCTGAATGGCTAACAACTAAGGACATACTTGCAAAATAAAAATCATAACTTTTAATCCAATGGCAAGACTGTCAAACTAGGCAACTGTTAAGCAGATACTAGCCTAACTAGTTGACCTACATTCAAGTAAAGGTTACAACTAGTTAAAAAAAATACAAAAGGTTCTTTCAGTGTCAAGGTAGGCTAGCTACTAGTGGCCAAAAAAATGGCAAGATAACCAGTTAGTTGACATTTAAACAAGTCAATTAGAATAACTTGGCATGGCTAAACCGTCAAAACCCTAAATAGGTCAAATACATCATAAATTGATAGATAGACAAATCGTAAAGGAAAGAACAGTAACCAAAATATGCATTTGTCAAAAAAAATCAACAATTGAATCTCGTATAATTTTCCGACCGTAACATTCGCTGGTCTTTGATCTTAATAACTCCCCAATTACCATATATATAAATCTACCATACACAAACATTTACCAGCCGTTAAATAAGCTTACACTAGCAACTACCAGCCGTTAAATATGCTTACACTAGCAACTACCAGCAGTTAAGCTTACACTAGGAACTACCAGCCGTTAAATAACCTTACACTAGCAACTGCCAGCAGTGACTTAAGCTTACACTAGGAACTACCAGCAGTTAAATAAGCTTACACTAGGAACTACCAGCCGTTAAATAAGCTTACACTAGCAACTACCAGCCGTTAAATAAGCTTATTTCAGACTGACATAACATCGAAATATGGGAAAGGTCAACAAGCTCACGGTAAAGGGAGCGTAGCGACTCCGTAAAACACGTCGCTAAAATCATTCACAAAAAAGCAAATACACAAATAAATAAATATATATCGAGGTTAATAAATGACAAAGGTACCTACGTCAATTTAAATCGCCAGCCTGAACGGCTTCCACTAAAATATAATCACAAAAAGTTGTTTAGATCGATGACTGACGATGTCTGTAGGACTTGCTATCAGCTGATTGTTTATTCTCCCACAATGCAATACGACGATACCTGCCTAAATGTATTTTTTCATTTTCATTTTTCTCTTTCTTTATTTAATATTTGCTGGTTTTTAATATCCTTATTTTATCATTTATTTTATAATATTATTCATATATTATTGATGACAAAAATCATGATTGTCTATTCTCCCAGAATGCAATGCGACATAGTATTACATGCTTAAATGTATTTTCGTTTTGACGTCTCTATTTTATTAAATAATTTCCTAGTTTTTAATGTCCTGTTTTAATATATCATTCATAGGACTATTTATACATTATCATTCATATTGAATTCACAACCAATTCAGAGATCAAGTAAAGGTAGCTATCAGATTGAAGGCTTTTCTATGACGTCACAGGACTTATCTATGCTGATAAGATCTATCTAGCGGGGGATAAGCATCATCCTTTCATAATTATGTAACCGTGCAATCAAGGAGTTCTAGAATAAACATCTAATGATTTCTATAAATATTTTGATGTTTTATGATAAATCTAAATGGCCATACAACCATTTCATAGTTAAATATATCTAACCCATCCTTCGTACTTGCAGATAATTCTATCGAGTTAAAATAATCTATTAGATAGTGATATCTGCTCGGGACATAGTATGATAGAGAAAATCAATGTCAAAATATTTCTTACGTTTTTCATCCACGTGAAATTTTCAAATTATGAATGGTTAAATTTATATTCAAAGAAAAAAAATCTTTTAATATCTAGATTTTCTTCCTGAAAGTCTTTATATATTAATTTTGGTGTTCTTTGTTATACATATGATATTATCGTAGTAAAATAATGACACATACTTTTTTCTGAGTCAACTTCTTTTTATGAAAAACTTGTAGGCTTAAGATTAAATCAAATCGTATATAACATAGTCTATATTGAATATATAGAAATGTGTCACTTTAATCTTATTTCTATGTTATCTTTTCAACTGGCATACTTTCAGATTAACCTGTTGTTAGATTCACCACAAACTTTGCAAGAACACATGTCGTAATCAGTTCCCACCAGACATTCAAAAGACTGAAGATATTAAGGCTTTTAATTAATTGCTAAGCTACAGCCCTAGTTGGAGAAGCAGGATGCTATAACCCCAGGGGCTCTAACAGGGAAAATAGCCCAGTGAGGAAAGGAAAGAAGGAAAAATAAAATATTTTAAGAAGGGTAACATTAAAATAAATATCTCCTATACAAACTATAAACCTTTAACAAATCACGAGGAAGAGAAATAAGATAGAATAGTGTGTCGAGTGTACCCTCAAGCAAAGAGAACTCTAACCCAAGACACTGGAAGACCATGGTACAGAGGCTATGGCACTAACCAAGAATAAAGAACAATGGTTTGATTTTGGAGTGCCCTTTTCCTAGAAGAGCTGCTTACCATAGCTCAAGAGTCTCATCTACCCTTACCAAGAGGAAAGTGGCCAATGAACAATTGCAGTGCAGGAATCCCTTGGGTGGAGAAGAATTGACTATAAACGAGCAGTATGATGTGTGAGATGTTGAATGCTTACGAACGAACATGATAAACTAACTGTGGAGGTCTTGCAAAAAGTAGGGTTCCCCTGCTGTATGGGACCAGAAAAACACCCCGTAAAGTAAAAATAATTAGCTAAAACATATGTATATAAGACTTCATTATTTTTGTCTCCAAAATTATAAGTGTTTTTTCTTCGTAAGAGGGATTATCTACGATAAGTTTTTTACTTTCTATTGTTTTCATCTTTTTAACAATCTTTAAAAGATCTGGCGAGTGTCTAGGCCTATTCATAATTTTTGAGATCTAAACTTCAGGAAGTTCTTTTTAGTTTATGTAAAATACTTCATCATACTTTACATTTCTATTGGTGTAAAATTAAGTGGGTTACCCTAGCACCCTATTGAGTGGGAGTTCGATCCACTTTGAAACTCGATAATTTATATTATTATTATTATTATTATTATTATTATTATTATTATTATTATTATTATTATTATTATTATTATTATTATTATTATTATTTACTTGCTGAGCTACAACCCTAGTTGGAAAAGCAGGATGCTTTAAGCCCATGGGCTCGCACAGGGAAAAATAGCCCAGTGAAGAAAGGAAATAAGCAAATAAACTACAAGATAAGTTTAAGAATGATAACATCAAAATAAATCGCCCATATATAGGCTATGCAATAAAAACTCAAGAACAATAAGAGGAAGAGAAATAGAATAGTGAGCCTGAGTGTACCCTCAAGCAAGAGAACTCTATCCTAAGACAGTATGGTGTCTTTCATGCAGAACTTTGTAAACAATCAACACATGTGACAGAAAATTAAATTCCTGCAACTATAAACTTACTAAATAATGCTGTGTTCATAATTGGTTTCATAAAGGCTATGGAAGAAATGATTATTATGCTGTGTTATGCTGCTGAGAAACAATACTAATCACTCATCTTGAATACGTTTAAAACAGTAATTATAAGTAACTGTATTTAACGTGTGTAAAAAACCAGAAGTGAAAAAAATGTTGTTTCGTATGCACTCTCTCAGAGATGCAATTGCCTTGGTATGGTATGACAATCAATGCACTTTTTACAGTGCGCTGTAGGCATTATATATATATATATATATATATATATATATATATATATATATATATATATATATATATATATATATATATATATATATATACGAATGAATGTATGTATGTCTAAATATCTCTTAATATTCCCCTTTAAGACAAAGTAAATCTAGTCGAATTAGAAATACCCCCAGAAAACACTGAAATAAATAGGCCTAACCTTATTTCAGTCGAAAATAATCCATGTAACTCAAGAGTCCAGTGACAAATGTTTCACTGTTGTTAGGGTAGGAAATCTTATAAGCAGAAATTCCATGCGGTGCATTTTGATCATTTTATCAGTATTACTCACAGATAGATAAATGGATATCTTTAAAGCCATTCAGGCTACTGCTTGATAAGTTTTCTCCTTTCCTATTTTCTGAACAGGAGACTGTGCTATCAGCATCAAACATTAGTAAGTCTTTGGAGTGAGTATCTTTTATTTAGAGTCCAGTGGTCATACGCAAAGGATTTTTGGGTAAACCCAGATATGGAGTGATATGTAGACTTACTTTTGCCAAGGAGGTACTGCACTAATTGTTCAGTGGCCACTTTCCTCTTGGTAAGAGTAAAAGGGACTCTTTAGCCACGGTAAGCAGCTCCTCTGGGAGGACACTCCAAAATCAAACCATTGTTCTTTACTTGCTTACTTGTTTTGGGTTTAAATCCAACCCTCCACTGAAGTCGAGTGAACTACTTCTCAGGCGGGTCCATATCGATCATCTAACGAAATATTTTCATTATAACTTATACAATTCTTTGATTGTAGCATCTTCCAAATCATATGATCTTGTGAAAAGTAATGTCATTAGTTTCTTCTTAAATTCAATTGCTCCCTTTAGGTCCTTCATTTCAGTTGGCAGTTTATTATAATGTCTAGGCGCACAGTAGCTAAAAGCCCTTTCACCAAATTTACTATTTGTTCTTGGTTCAGATAGCCTATGTTTGTCACTCATGTGTCTTGTGTTAACATTTGTTTCTAGTTCTAGTTTGTTCAGGCATTCTTTTAGATATTTTGGTTCATTTTGGTTCAGTATCTTAAACGTTAATAAGAGTAGCTTGTATTCAATTCTCGCCTTTACCGGGAGCCAGTGTAATTTAATTAGTGCAGGGGTAACTCTTTCCCTATTGTGTAGTCCTTTTATTAATCTAGCGGCTCTGTTTTGTAATCTGAATTTTCTTCAGCTGATAATTTGGTAAGCCATAGAACAGTGAGTTGCTGTAATCAATTCTTGAAAATATGTGGTGATTAATGAGTATGACCATAGATTTTTCATTTAAGTATTTACTAATAAATGCTATGTTTCTAATATGATAGTTACAATTTCTTACCACATTATTTATATGTTCATTCATTGTCAGTCTATCATCCATGATTACTCCAAGATTTCTGACAGATTTCTTTAGGTCAATGATCGATTGACCTATTTCAATTCCTTGAAAGCATTCCATTCTTTTTATATCTTTTTTCATTTCCAAAAATAATACATTCACTTTTATCTTCGTTGAGCTTGAGCTTTTTTTGTTAACACCCAAGCCTTAATTTCATTCATTATTTTAGGAAATACAATTTTCCTCAGTTCCAGTTCATCAGAATTAAATGGACAATCACATTGCCGGTGTATTGAATAGATATATAGGACAATCTTATAAACCTATCGGATTAAAAGGTTAAATAAAAACACAGCTGATTAATTGTCAGATGCAGAATTCATTTATTACGACAGCAAAGCCACAGCAGCTGTGTCTGTCACAGACATTGCACTAATATAAAAAAACGGAGCCTTTGTAGGGTGACGGCCAGATCCCGTAGAAAACGGAAATATTCTGAACTGGCCGTCGTTCTAAAAACGATTTTGACGGGAGAAGCTAACTTGAAAAACCCAACTAACCTATGCTAAAAGCCGTATCCTTACCCAGGGGGGCTTCGTCCCCCCGGACCCCCCCCCCCCTTACACAACAGTTTCCTTACCTACGAGTACGACGGGAGAAGTTAACTTAAAAAACCCACCCAACCTATGCTAAAAACCGTGTCCTTACCCAGGGGGCTGCGCCCCCCCCAGACCCCCCTTACACAACATATTTAAGATCCGTAGACCATTTCCTAACGTTTTTATTCAATACAAGATAACAGTCGGAGCGATAATAAGCAAATTAGGACGCTTGGCCGTAGCGCTACAAACTACCCAAAAAAACATCATTAAAATAAATCTGCTCTATATAAACTATGAAGATAGACTCATGTCAACCTCTTCAACATAAAAAAAATATTCACTGCAAGTTCGAACTTCTGAAGTTCCACCGATTTAATTGTCTTACTAGGATATCTTTTTGAAGAAGTTTTGTAAAAAAAAAAAAAAATAAATAAACGTCTGAGAAGGTATCTAATCAATTCTAATAATGAAGAAATGTGGGTAGAAAATTAGAAGCAACGTATTCAAAATTCTATATCCATTCAAACATCGGCAAATATAACTTTTTATTACTGAAACTTCTTCTCAATTTGAATAAATTACACACTATCAATATTCATGCTAACTGAAGATTTATACCTGCCACAAGATTAGTGATATAACAATGATATATATTTAATATTGGGAATACTAAATCCTCATAAGAAATACAATCGTAATGTCATAGAATAATGTTTGTTTACGTTTGGAGAATTAGCTTTGTTACCAAAACAGTCAATTCGAGGAGAAAATATTTTCATATGTTTTGCCATATAATATGAATTATATAATATAAAACATTTAGTTAGTTATTAATAATTTCTATTTCTTATATTTATAGAATTAAATAATTAATTTATAATCAAGAATTTATTCTAATATAGAATAGTTTCCTTTATGAGCTTTGAACTCATTTCATCATTGCCATCTTCCATGTCAAGAAAAATAAATTAAGATTGAAAATTTCTGACTAAATTGCAAATTTGGGCATAAATAAAATATTTTATCAATTTTATATTTACTTTAAACTTTTATCACAGTTGTTAAATATTTTATAATAAGTCTTTATATGATATATAAGATGGGTTTTTACTAAAGACGGCAAATAAATAGACTTTTCTAGCAAGTGTTAGAAATCAAAGGTTATAAATGCCTGGTATATGTTACTGTGTAGAAGTAAGAATTTTATTCTAATATTGTATCTAATTATAAGGATTTACAGAAAGAGATATAAATGTATCTAATATTCATTAAGGCATTACTTTTAATTTAAATATATGTACTGTAGTCTATATAACTTGATTATTTGCTTAGACCCATTTAGCAATTTATGATCATGATAGAAAAAGTTTAATTCTATTATATCTCAATTTGCATAGTTTTGGGTAGTAACTAAGCTTAAATGTATAGATTTGGGTTGATTTTATGCATTTAAAATAATTTCAATTAGAATTTATTGTTTCAACTTGGAAAAAGTGTAATAATTGCCAATAACGATAGAAATGTAATGGAAACAATGTATGCAATTGTAAGACTACAAATTGTTTCGATGATATCTAAGTATCCTTATATATAATAATTTCTTAGATATATTTTAATACTGAACTAGTCTACTTATATTATAATACAAATGACTTGATATGTTAGTGATTATCAGGCATAAATCTGTGAAATAATATAGGTTAGATTGACGAAGTTTGACAGATTGGAAAGTTTACATTGTTACCAAAACCATAACTGTAAAATATACGTTTTCGTCTATTCATTTCATCGAATTTGAATTCTAAAGCAAAAAAATAATATAAAAGTATTTTATTGTTATTTTATATAACATTTCATCCAAAAATAATATTTTTAAACGAAAAAATATCCTAAACTTACATAGTTTTTCCTTTCACTATTTGTCTTTTCTACCAAGTGTTAGAAACAAAATATTATAAATGTTGAGTATTTTATGTCCGTAACACCGTTGTTTTAGATAAAGTATTGTCCTTCATCACAAATAAAATACAAAACTAGATATAAAAGTGTCTACTATTCATTTTGGCATTTTATAAACCTGGATAAATATTTTATAAACAGTAGAATAAGTTGTTTAGGTATATTTTGTGAATTAATGACCATGTCAGAAAAAGTATCAACATTGTTCTTCGCGCTTATATGCCTTGTTTTGGCGGTATCTATGTTTAATTTTTATCCATTAGGATTCATTTGAGTAATTTTTATAACATTCTATAAATACTTTCTTCTATTTCAACTTTAATTAGAAGCAGTTATAGCCAACAACGAAAGAAAGGTATTAGAAACAGTATATGCAAACGTCCATTTTGCTCGAACACTGATCAGTATAAGACTACTCATGTGGGAGAATTGCCTCGATAATAATTAATTAATTACTATTAGTGCATTTATATATGTTAATGTGTTATTTGAATATGCATGGCTCAATATATTGGTGATTATTAAGCAAAAGAGCTGCAACATGACTGATTAGGTTGACAAAGATATCTTAGCAAGTCTCAATTGTTACCTCCCCTTCGGTTTTGTTTTCAATCAAAAGCTTAAAATAAAGTATTGTATCATTTTATTAAAAATTACAAAAGTAGATACATAGATATTTGTTATTATTTGGGGTGTTCTATAAAGATGAATGTCTGTTATTTATATAATAGAATAAGTTAATTGGGTCTACTTATCAATTTATGACCCTTTTACAAAAAAATATCATTACTTTAACATTAATTTTCCTAGTTTCTTTTTCAGATAAGGAGGTGTGATCTTATAAATCAGTATTTATTTTAGATATTTCAAAGAACTTATAAAGATTTTATTGTATTTTAACCTCAAAATTATCTAATTTTTGCCAATAACGAAAGAAATACAAGAGAAACAATATATGCAAACGTCCACTTTTACTCGAACATCAGGTAAAATAAGAAATTTTATGAAAATTTCTTCAATAATAACTAATATCTTTCATCTATCATCTTATTAAAGATGTTTTACTACTAACATATTCTATTCATAGTTTTGAGTATAAATGCCTTGATATATTGGTGAGTATTAAGAAAAAAACTCTGAAATAACGTTAACGAAGATGTTTGTTTACATTGAAAAACATTGTTACCAGATAGATAATCCCCAAATAGATATATTTTATTCGATTTTGACATCAAATTGTAGATTTTAGACATAAATTAGACACTTATTAAATTCATTAATATACATTATGTCACTACATTCAACAAATATATATTTTTAAATCCTAATTATAAAACATTAACATAGTCTCTCTATTCACTATTTAGGTAAATAAATTTTGTTTGATTTCTGTGCGTTATTTACGCTTATTACGTCGTTTTCCAGGTCCTTAGAATAATATATACTTAAAAAATAAAGTATTTATGTTATATTCCTTTGTATATTATACAATCAAGGTCATATAACCTTTAAATTACGATAATATGGAAGAATTATTTGCACCGCATATCTCGAGAAAATCTAGTTTAGTTTACCCTATAATAAAAAATATTCGTTTTCTTCAAAGCATAAATCATTTATTATATCAAAGAAAACGTATTATTCTTACATGAAAATTTCAACGTAGCATTATGAGAATTGTTATTTTGAGTTTAAATATATATTTTGGATGTCCCAGAGAAAGGACTAAAGCCAGTTGCTTAAAAGAGAAGCGAACTATTATCACATTTGGTGACTGTATATATTCAACAACACATTTATACAGTATATTATGTTTTACAAATAGATATTTGCTTATATATTTTATTATAAAATGAGTATATGAATAAGTATGAATAATCTCTGCTTCTCTCTGTTTTCCTCACTAGATATAAATACACCAATATTGGTAGTGTGTGTATATACTTAAATACACATTTATACAGTATTTTATGTTTTACAAATAGATATTTGTTCATATATTTTATTTTAAAACGAGTATATGAATATATGAATAAGTATGAATAACCTCTGTTTCTTTCTGTTCTCCCCACTAGGTGTAAATACACCAATACTGGTAGTGTGTGTATATATGCTTAACTACACATCTATACAGTATTTGATGCTTTGTCTATAGATATTTCATATTTGTTCATATATTTTACTACAAAACGATTATGTGAATCCGTATGCATAACCTGTTTCTCTGTTTCTCACAAAGTGTAGGCTAGATACACCAATACTGGTATATTGGTAGTCTGTGAGTACATACGTAAATACACATTTATAGTGTTTTATATTTTACCAGCAGATAATTGCACATAAAATATATGTGTGAAAGTTACACTCAAATGTATATCCAGGTTAAAGTTAATGGAACTGTTATCAGCGACAATATTTTTCTCAACCATAGAAAAATGCATTAAAACCCTTAAAATCGTAATTATAGACATTTATTACTGTTTATTATTCTATTTTCTTCTCTTTTTGAAAGATATAGATATATTATATGCAACTTAAAGTGTTATATGGATTTAAAAACAAAATAATTGGAAGGAACCTAACCAGTATAAACAAAGTCAGGATTCGTCACCTTAGTCGGACTAAAAGTCCGTCATATTTTGTTAATTTTTTACAGGTATTTGAGTTTTATCTTACATTTTTTTCGTGTATATTGTATGTACGAGTTGCATAGATGCATTTTATGACATTTTTTCAGTTAATAGTAGAGTAATTGATCATATTACCTAGAAATTGTTATTGAAGTTGAAAGTTCCCCCTGGTAGCCTATAGACGCCATTTGCCTCGTAAATTTAAATTGTTCTTTAACATCAATTCATGCTCAATTAAATCTTTTTATTGTCTAAGATATTTCAATTTAAAGGTAACTAAAAGAGGCAAATGTGCCACTACTTTTTTAAAGTTATTGAAAAATTTGACTGATTCTGGTGAGTTTAATGCATGCATATGTCAACACTCAACCTCATTATTATAATCATTTCATCCATTTCTTTAATCTCTACAGGAAGAAAATGTTTAATTTCCAGAATGTTAGAAAAAAACTAATTTAAGGCCACTAAACTATCCTATTTCGACCTCTATTCATATTAATGTAAAACGTATGTTCCTTATATACTGTGTATTTCTCTCTTATGGTAAGTAATTTATTAAAATTTTCTCTTATACTAATATTTAAAAGGTTCGAGTTGTTACTAAATGTTTTTTTGAGTAAAGCTGAGAGTAAAATGTTAATATAAGGTTAGTTATATTAACACTTAAAGGAGATGAGTTCTTGTTTGGTATTTTCCAAGACAACATTGCAGTCTATTGAGTATCGCAACTACAGGACTATTAATTTAAATACATTTCTTGTTATGATAGTTATATGTATATAACTTCATATGTAACATTCAGATTAATTAGCTATTTGATTATAGCATATCTCTTTTGACATTACTTTTTTTAGAATTATTTATTGTTAATTTGTTCTCTTCCGTTATTTATTTCCTTATTTCCTTTCCTCACTGGGTTATTTTTTCCTATTGGAGCCCCTGGGCTTATAGCATCTTGCTTTTCCAATTAGGGTTGTAGCTTGGATAGTAATAATAATAATAATTAGGGAGTAATTAACACATGGTATTTTTGTATAATAATCTAATTTTATTGTTTTGTTGGGTTCTGATGTTACCATCCACAAAACTTTAGTTTTCTTATTACCGCCACCCTACATACCCCAACAGTAATGGGGTCCCCAGGTGGGAATCGGGTTTGTGGGTGGCGGGAAATGAAAACTAGCGATGTGCCGAAGATGATAAAAGCACAACTCAACAATACAAACTAGAAATAATTTGTTCCCACAATATATATATAAACCTAGTGCTCGTTACGAAGGAGTGTTATTTCAGCGACACCTGAAACTATCCGTTAAAACTTTTTCGAGGTGTAACTACCCTTCACTGGTAGCAGGGTTAGACCAACCACCCCATTCACAACAGCGCTAGTAAACAGCCACTTTATTTCAGCTTGGAAGAGTTAAGACGTAGTCTTGATCTCCCGTCAAATCCTTTTAACCGCTTCCGATTAAAAGCAACTGGCTTAAATTTTTAAAAATTCTTCTTCTTTTCGGATGGCGACTTGGACTTGAAATCAATCGATCAATCCGTTAGGTGTGGAGTCCGTCCCTTACCATAGCGAAGCAATGGTAGCCACCACTGGCGAAAGTCTCTTCGATTGCAGCTTGCAGCAACACCTACCTTGCTTGGGACCTTCGGGTCTCCCCCGCTAAGGAATGGTTACTGAGGGTGTTACAGTTTACCGCAGCACTCTCTACTTCTGCTCATTTGTTCCCGCAGCTCCGGCGTAGGAATGAGAGCAATAGCAGACAGGTTCTCTTCGGGGTTTTGCAGTAGGGGGATTCCTTCGGGGGAACCCAAAAACTAGCTTCGGCTACATTTCATGTGAAGCAGAGAGTGCTGCCCTGAGGTCTGCGAGGTATTTGATGACTTTCCCATCCGAGGGAGAGTTAACTTCCACCAGGTGTTGGGTTGCTTTCCCTTCTGAGGGAAGTTATCCTCCACCAGCCACTGTCTAGCAATCTTCCCTCTTGCAAGGAGAACTGCTGACAGCGGCAACAGAGGTTTGTCACCTATCTCACCTGCGGGAGAGACTGCTTTCGCCTGAGATTTTTCCCTCAAGGGAATTTCTCTGGCAGAAATGGGATTCGTTCATGCCCCGCTCTTACTCTTCGGAGCTTGGTGACGAAGGAGTTAGGCGATTGCTTGCAGTTCCTGCTCATCGCCACCTTACCCTTAGGGTACAAAGCGACTCGTGAGCAGTTTCTCTTTGGGGTCTTTGCCGCACATGGTGATGCCTGCCAACCGCTTGTGGTTGCTGCCTCTCCCATCAACAAGTCTTATAGGCTATAACTCTAAATGGTTATTGCCGACATCATGCATGTTGGACACAACAAAACTCACAGAGCTTTGTTGTGCTCTCATGGCTTCAACCTCTTACGGGGTAGAAGCTGCTAGCAGGCTATAACTCTTCAGGGCTATTACCTACCTCATGCCTGTGGTGCACATGAAAGCTCGTGGAGCTTTGCGTGGCTAAGCCGTTCGGGACTTGCACCTCATGATTTCAACCTCTTATGAGGAAGAAACTACTCATAGGTTAAACTTTGGGGATATTGCCTACATAGTACCTGTAAGCATAACAAAGCTCATGGAGCTTTGTGAGGCCAAGCCTTTTGTGACCTGAGCCTCGTGGTTTCAGCCTCTTATGATGGAGAAACTGCTCTTCTTAAAAGTCCAGCACAGCCTTTTTTGTTCCCTTACAAGGGGATGACATAAGGCTACTCACCAACCCCGTGTGGTGGGTAGGATGAGCGTGTGTACTTCGTAAAGACCTTAGTTTTGCAGAGAAGTCATGGGCAGTGTTGCCCACCCATCCACTGAGCTCTTCTGAGGTGGGTGGGTGAGCTTTTCTGCCTAACAAAGGTCAGCTAGCAACCCGGGTTGCTTGCCTTAGTATTACTTACTTTACCTATACCCATTTTTACAGGTAAGAGTCGACTCTCTCCTCGTCAGCTTTCGCTAATTCCTGGCAACGTTTACTAACGATCGCAAACTTGGATAAACCTGCCTAGTGTTTGTGTTCTTTGCATACTGGGCCAACAAACCTTTACATACAAGACTACGCTTCTTCATAAGAGGTGAGCCCAACTGACACTAAGCATAACGAGGTTTGCAGGCAAACTCCCTTCTTTTGGGAGGTTTACACAACTACAGACATTTGCTAACACCACATAAGGGGCTGAAACAAACTCCTATGGTTGAGCATGCGCGTTCGCCAGGACAAAACCCTCAGGGTTATTTCCGCAAATACGCTTTACTCCCAATCAGTTGCAGCTGCCTCATGCCATCATTGTGTCCCTAGGCACAAGTCTTGTTAGACCCCAAGTTTTGTGAAACGTAATTCTTTGGGGTTTACTTTCTCAGGCTTGTTTTCTCTATGGAATGGAGAGCTCTTTGTAGCAATCATACAACAGGCTAGTGATACATACCCTTGCAAGGTTATGTTTTACTAGCCTCTAGTCCTGAGGGGATAGTGTCAGCTTCTGCTTACGAACGATAGCAAACAAGTACTGTATTCACTTATGGGGACACTTGTCCCACCCACAATGCAGGTAGACAAACACTTAATACCAACGTAGGTTTGATCGCTGCACTAGCTTCACATATTTTTCATGGACACATGCTCACGAACATGTTAACAATGCTGCAGCTAGTTGACGAGCAATTTCTTAGGGCAATAATGTTGCAATTCGTTGCACATACATTATTCATGCAAGCGGGCTAAGGCTCTTTTTCAAACACTACCCGAAGAAGACAAAAAATTATGTCTGCACATAACCGCATGCGGGCAAGCAATCTATTACTGCCAACAAATGCAGTTCGCTTTACCAATTGCATGCATTACTCTCATGGGTGTAGGTACACACGTGGAGATGACAATGACTGTACCATCATACAATTAGAATGCTCTAATAAATCATTAAATCTGAGTGTGGTATTCCTTACGGGAAGTCTGGCTATGCGTTATCCTCCTTCCTTCCTGTAACCAGACATAGGCAGTCTACCTTCTAGTAAATTCTTCCTTCATTTGTTCCGTAACTGAAATACAAACCACGCTATTTAATATGGGTAATTACTTTCGGCGTAGCTGAAATGACGAGCCATTAGAATTTTAACGAGGGTTTACTACCCCACTGCTAGTTAGTGGGGGGTAGGGAGGGTAGCTTGCTAAACCCCCCCCCCCCACACACACACACCTGTGCTTGAGCTCACTTTGCTCTTGGCTCGGGTGGTAGTCGGACGTGTCCGCTGTCACCCTCGCCTTCTTTGACAGCCATTGTTAATGCTTTTTGCTTTTCCTTTGACAGGTGTGCGTGAAGTTGGCCTCTGCTATGCGAAAGTGTCCTGGATTACCCGACCGCCCTTGTAGCACGTATATGTCGGCGGTCGATACGGACCATCACACCCTATGTCCTTATTGTAGGGGCCAGCGGTGTGATAGAAATAAAGTGTGGGGTGAGTGTAGGGAGTGGTCTACCTCCCAGTGGGAGAGGTTTTCTCGGCGCCGGAAGAAGTCCAGACGGGATATTTCTCCTTCGAAGGTTTCTTTGAAAGGAGAAAATCCCAAGGGCTCTTCCTCCGTGGCCCAAACCTCCTCCGAAGCTCCCACTCGATCGGTTTCTTCCGAGAAACTGTCGAGTGGTAGAGTAGGCCTTAGTTCTGTTGCCCGATCTCAGGGTTTGGGAGAGGGAGTTGCCTCCCATAGCGAGGCAGCTCCTCCTCCTCCCCCGGGGTAGGATTTAAATATGCCTGTGTCTAATAATGATTTGTTTCAGCTTTGGGCTTCCTTGGGGCTTTAGGGTTTGCCCTCCAAGGAAGCCTTGTTTGACATGATCAGGTTGGGGGCAGCTGTCAAACAATCGCCGACTTTAGCAGAGGTTGATCCTCTGTCTATCGTCGACGTTGTCGTGGCAGAGGCTTCCGATGAGTTATAACAAACCTCTGCTCGTGATGATCCTGATGTAGCTGAAGGCTTAGTTCCCCCCTCTGAACATCCTTCGAGGGAGGAACCAAGTCCAACGGTCTCTCCTGCTGGTGATTCTCTCCCTCGGGGGAGTTCACTCATAGAGACTCCTCTTCGGAGGACTGTTGATGGTCAGCCCGCTGACCCCACGGCCCCCAGAGGGCGTATAAGGCGTAAAGCCCGCCTTCCTCTTCACCGTAGAGGCCTTCCTTCACCTCACAAGGGTGTTAGGAGGTGCCTCTTCGGTTCATCGTCACCGCAGTCCGCCGCAGAGGAACCTCACTGTCGTTCTCCGACTCTACCAGCTACAACCCTTGACCTCTCTGCAGATCATTCGCGATCTCCTTCGGTGGAAGGTTGTCCTTACAAAGGGCACGCCGACCTTCCACCTGCCAGACCTGCTGACCTGCCGTCGCCGTTCCTGGCTGCTGACACGCTGTGGGCGCCAACACACCCCTTTGTAAAACGGGCAACGGTCCCTTCGGGGCATCAAGGGCGTACGCACAAGTTAGTGCATACGTCTCTTACGCGCCAGGTCTCCCCTGCCCGCCAACGATCACCTGCGTGCCAGTGCTCACCTGCGCGCAAGCGCTCATCGACAGAAGTTGCTCCTGTTAAAGCATGCTAGCGCTCACCTGCGCGTCAGCGCTCACCTGTGCGCCAGCGCGCTACTGCGCCACTCTGCGCCAGCGCGCTACTGCGCCACTCTGCGCCAGCGCGCTACTGCGCGCCATGCGCGCCTTTGTTCTCCTGTGCGCCAGCGCTCGCCTACGCGCCAGTGTTCGCCTGCTCGCCAACGATCTCCTGCGCGCCCACGATCTTCTGATCTGGGCGCAGTGGGGAAGTTATCTTCTTCCCCTGCTCGCCAGCGCTCACCAACGCGCCATCGGTCCCCGCCTGCGCGCCATCCTTCACCAGCGCGCTCTCATGCGCAGTCTCCGACGCACGCCCACGAGGTTTCGCACCCACGGCCTGCGCGCCCACCACCACAGCCAGATGTGCGCTCTCATGCGCGCTCACGTGCGAGGGATATGTCTCCTGCGCGCGCGACCAACGTTATCGCCTGCACGGGCTCTTCGGCTGGACCCTGCGCGCCCACCCGCGCGCGCGAGCGTTTATTCATCCTTCAGCGTGCCCTCTGCCTTCTCCAGCCCGCGCGCCATCGCCATTGCAATCGCTCTCGCGGGCACGCACGAGCGAACAGTCTCCCGCTCGCGACCCAGGGCAATTCCTATCGTGCGAGCGCCAGCACACTCCCCAGCGCGATCCCACGTGCGAGTCTGCAGGACAACGCGCGGCCAGGTCATCATTGTTGCGTCCCCCCCCCCCCCCCCCCCTGCAAGCGCAGAACAGCGCGCTCGCCAGTGGGAGGGAGGATTCCAGATAGGTCCGGGGACTTTTCTCCTTCATTTTTTTAGGCGAACCCCCTTTTGGTAACTCCTCCTAGGGATCGGTCGATCCCCTTCCCTCCAGAGAGAGTTTCTGACAGCTGGTTTGGGTCCTTGGTCAGAGTGGTCATGCAGGCTTTTAAGCCTGTTCTCTCTGAGCTGGGCCACAAATCATTGGCAGCTTCTACTCCCCTGAAGAGGAAGAGAGGAGTGTCTAACGGGGTAACTTCTCCGAGGGCGAAGCTGACTCCTCGTAAGTCCTTGAGGAAGGCCTCCTCACCCCCCCAGACTTTCACTCACTCCCCTTCGGACGAAGATTTTCCGTCCTCAGGGGAGTCATGCGAGGTGAGACGTTCCCCCATCACACCAATGAGGGAAACCCCACCTCACGCTGGAAAGTCTTCTCGGGTAGGGGTGGAGAAGAGCCTCCCACCGTCGCTGTTGGAGTCCTGCATCCCTCCCAGGAGGGAGTCGAAGGACTCCAAGACTTTGCAAAAGTCATCTTCAAGGATTAGACCGGAGCCAGCCAGAGAACATCCACGAGTCCCCCAAGAAGAGCCTTTGGGGACAGGAGACTTCGCTGCTAGCCCTTCAGGAGGGGAGCTGCAGGAGTCAGAGTATGCTTTCTGGCAGGTTCTGACCCTTATGAGGAATCTCAATGGGTTTGCGGATCCAGAGATTCCCCCTCGTGAGGGCAAAGACATGGTCTTGGACCGAGTCTTTGGTACTCAAAACCCTCAAAGGTCAGTGCGGGTTTGGCCTGGTCTCAAGGGGTTAAGAGTGCCAGAGACAAGGTCGAAGCCCAGCTCTCCGAGCTTGCCTCCTCCAGCCGATCTAGCGCCGGCAACAAACTCCTCCCACCTCCTCGTGTCCATCAGAGGAGGTACTTTGACATCATGGAGGAGACTTGTTTAGCTCTTCCCCTACACCACTCTTTGGAAGAGCTTACCAGGGGAGTCCCTCTAGAGAGAGACTCCAACCGGCAGGTCTCGTTCTTGGCAACGGAGATCCTTAGCCAGGAGAAGTTAGTGAAGTGTGCCATGCAGGCAACTTCGTGGCTGGACATCTGGCTAGGGTCCCTAGGCATCCTGTTATGTTCAGAGGACTTGTCCAAAGAAAGTATCAGAAAGGCCATGGAGACCTTTTTACTCTCGGGCACTCGCACGATCGAGTTTCTAGCCCACCAAGTCTCGAACTTGTGGGCTAATACCATCTTGAAACGTCAAGATGCGGTGTCTGAGAGATTCCATCAAAAGGTCCCCAGTACCGAGATCAGCAGGCTCAGTCATTTTTCCATCATGGGGAAGAACTTGTTCGAGCCTAAGGACGTGGAGCAGGCGGCTGAGAGGTGGAGGAAGTCCAACTAGGACTCTCTCCTACATAGGGCTCTAACATCGAAGCCCTATAAAACTCCAGCACCCCAGCAACCACATCCTTCCAAGACCACAAAACCGGCAGCTACAGCGAAGATGACGGTGTCTAAGTCCTTTCCTGTCAAGGACAAGAAAGGCAAAAAGTCGTCCAGGGGAGGAAAGAATCCTAGAGGGAGCGGCCGAGGCCGCAAACGCTAGGATTGGCAGTCCCCCTGCATGTCCACCAGTGGGGGGATGCCTACAAAGTTGCGCAAACAGGTGGCAGCAACTCTGGGCCGATTCCTGGACGATTTCCGTAATCAGTCAAGGATATCGCGTCCCGTTCACAACATCTCTACCTCCCCTGACAGCGATTCCAGTGTCGTTGAGCTCCCTTGCCATGGGATCGGCAAGGGGGCAAGCCCTTCAGGCAGAAGTCCAAACCATGTTGAAGAAGGGCGCTCTCCAAGAGGTCATCGACAGGTCCCCAGGCTTCTTCAGTCGACTCTTTCTTGTAGAGAAGGCGTCTGGAGGCTGGAGACCAGTCATCGACCTCAGCTCTGAACAGCTTTGTCAAGCAAACTCCGTTCAGCATGGAGACCGCAGACACGGTCAGATTTGCAGTGAGACCAAAAGACTTCATGTGTACACTGGACCTGAAGGACGCATACTTCCAGATCCCAGTCCATCCGTCTTCAAGGAAGTACTTAAGATTCAGCCTGGACAACAAGGTGTACCATTTCAAGGTGCTGTGTTTCGGTTTCTCCACAGCACCACAGGTTTTCACCAGAGTGTTCACCCTAATATCGTCGTGGGCACACAGGATCGGCATCCGTCTCCTCCGTTATCTGGACGACTGGCTGATCCTAGCAGACTCGGAGTCAGCCCTTCTTCGACACCGAGACAAACTTCTGTGACTTTGCCAAGATCTGGGGATCATGGTAAATCTCAAGTAGTCCTCTCTGCTTCCCACTCAAAGACTGGTATATCTAGGCATGATCATAGACACCAATCTCCACAAAGCCTTCCCATCAGACGACAGGATAGCAAGGCTGAGAAGGGTCGCAAGTCCTTTCCTCAGACGAGAAGAACTTCCAGCCCAATCGTGGTTACGTCTCCTCGGTCACCTCTCATCCTTGGCCCGTCTAGTTCCCAATGGTCACCTCAGGATGAGATCCCTGCAATGGCGACTCTAAGTCCCGGTGGAATCAGGGTCACGATTCCCCAGACGTCATGATCCCTATGGGTCCTGCGGAACAGATGGACCTTCAGTGGTGGGTGACAAACGAGAACCTACGAAGGGGAGTGGATCTTCTCGTCCTCCCCCCAGATTTGATGCTGTTTTCGGACGCCTCAAAGAAAGGGTGGGGGTCCCACGTTCTGCAACACAGGACCTCAGGCCTGTGGTCAGAATCAGAAAAGTGCCTCCATATAAATCTGCTAGAGATGAAGGCCGTATTCCTGGCCCTTATTATTATTATTATTATTATTACTATCCAAGCTACAACCCTAATTGGAAAAGCAAGATGCTATAAGCCCAGGGGCTCCAATAGGGAAAAATAGCCCAGTGAGGAAAGGAAATAAGGAAATAAATAACTGAAGAAAACAAATTAACAATAAATCATTCTAAAAAAAGTAATGTCAAAAGAGATATATCATATATAAACTATTAACAACGTCAACAACAAAAATGTCATATATAAACTATAAAAAGACTCATGTCCGTCTGGTCAACAAAAAAGCATTTGCTCCAACTTTGAACTTTTGAAGTTCTACTGATTCAACAACCCGATTAGGAAGATCATTCCACAACTTGGTAACAGCTGGAATAAAACTTCTAGAGTACTGCGTAGTATTGAGTCTTATGATGGAGAAGGCCTGGCTATTAGAATTAACTGCCTGCCTAGTATTACGAACAGGATAGAATTGTCCAGGGAGATCTGAATGTAAAGGATGGTCAGAGTTATGAAAAATCTTATGCAACATGCATAATGAACTAATTGATCGACGGTGCCAGAGATTAATATCTAGATCAGGAATAAGAAATTTAATAGACCGTAAGTTTCTGTCCAACAAATTAAGATGAGAATCAGCAGCTGAAGACCAGACCGGAGAACAATACTCAAAACAAGGTAGAATAAAAGAATTAAAACACTTCTTCAGAATAGATTGATCACCGAATATCTTAAAAGACTTTCTCAATAAGCCAATTTTTTGTGCAATTGAAGAAGACACAGACCTTATATGTTTCTCAAAAGTAAATTTGCTGTCAAGAATCACGCCTAAAATTTTGAAAGAGTCATACAAATTTAAAGAAACATTATCAATACTGAGATCCAGATGTTGAGGAGCCACCGTCCTTGACCTACTTACAATCATACTTTGAGTTTTGTAAGTAGGTCAAGGACGGTGGCTCCTCAACATCCGGATCAACAGTTCCAACAATACCTGGCGGGTCACTCTGTGGTGGTGATGAGCGACAACACCACAGAAGTGGCTTACATCAACAAGCAAGGAGGTACCTTTTCAAAGCAGCTATCCCATCTCGCAGTAGAGATACTGAGATGGACCGAAGCCCACTTGATTCCACTATCGGCTCGCTTCATTCCAGGCAAGAGGAATGTACTCGCCGACAGTCTGAGCAGACCGTCTCAGATAGTGAGTACCGAGTGGTCTTTGGATCATCTAGTAGCCAACAAAGTCCTGACTTTGTGGGGTTCCCCGACTGTGGATCTGTTCGCTACAGCGCTGAACTTCAAGCTTCCGCTGTACTGCTCCCCAGTCCCGGATCCCAAGGCGCTCTGGCAAGATGCCTTCCAACAACGGTGGGACAACATCGACGTATACGCCTTTCCCCCGTTCTGTCTAATGAGGAGGGTGCTCAACAAGACCAAAATATCGGTCAATCTTTCGATGACCCTTATAGCTCCGCTATGGCATCACGCGGAATGGTTTCCGGACCTTCTGCAACTCCTAACGGAACTTCCGAGAGAACTCCCTCCACGACACGAGCTACTCAAACAACCACACGCCAACATCTTCCACAAAGCCGTAGCTTCGCTACGACTTCACGCCTGGAGACTATCCAGCGTTTTCTCGCTGAGAGAGGATTTTTGCAACAAGTTGCGATTAGGATGTCTGGACACCTGCGAAGGTCATCCGTATCTGTCTACCAGGCAAAGTGGGGAGTCTTCCGTGGTTGGTGTCTTGGAAGGGGTATCTCTCCACTCGATGCCACTATTCCAGTTCTTTGTGTATTTGTGGGAAGAAATGCGCCTTTCAGTCTCGGCAGTGAAAAGCTATCGCTCAGCCTTAAGTCTAGCCTTCAGGCTCAAAGGAGTGGACATTTCTTCCTCGCTGGAACTTTCCCTACTCATACGAAGTTATGAACTTACCTTCCCTCAGTCGGAAGTGAGACCTCCTCCATGGAACGTGGTTCGAGTTCTCAGGTCTCTTAAGAGACCTCCCTACGAACCATTATGCCAGGCTTCAGATCGCCACCTAACTTGGAAGACGGTGTTCCTACTAGCTTTGGCCTCGTCCAAGCGAGTCAGTGAACTTCATGGTCTCTCATATGACATCGCCCATTCAAGGGGATGGGGGGAGGTAACGTTCAGATTCGTCCCAGAGTTTAATGCTAAGACTCAGAATCCGGGAGTGCCGGACCCTCGGTTCGACTCCTTCCAGATTTCGAGTCTTCGTTCTGTAACAGATGTCCCAGACCATGTCCTACTGTGTCTAGTAAGGAGTCTGAGGCTATATCTCAAAAGAACGGCTGCAGTTCGTCCCCAGGTGCAGGCATTGTTTGTGAGCACTGGGAGGACTAAGAGGAGGGTTACCAAGAATACCATCTCGGCATGGATTCGTAGGGTGATCCATCTGTCCCTGAATCCTGACCCTCCTCCGTCACGTCGCCCTAGAGCACATGATGTCAGGGGCATAGCTACGTCCCTGTCCTTCAAGAAAAACTTTTCAGTGACGCTGGTTCTACAGCGGGGGTGTGAAAGCGTCAGATGACCTTTACAGCCCACTACCTGCAAGACGTGACCCACAGGAGGCTCGATACATTTTCTATCGGCCCTGTGGTGGCTGCACAACAGCTGGTTTAAAACCTCAGGATCCTTAATGGACAAGTTGCAGAAGGTTGAGGGCATTGTTACCCGGTCTTAGTCTGCATGAATGAAAAGGTATTTCTGGCCCTTATTCTTTTCTTCATCCTCCCCTCTCTTGGGGAAAGCAGCATCCTGGGTTCTCTGCACAGCTGACCTCGAACCACTGCAGGTTAACCATGTTTCCTTGTGTTCCTAGTATTAAGCTAATACTGTCACGTCCCCATACCCTGACGAGGTGGTATTGGGAGAGTCCTAGTCTAAAGTTTCCATCTAAAAGACTACAGGTCAACTTCCTAGGACGAGTCACACTTCATACCTTCACACACAGCTTACGTAGGCCGCAGTCCTTGCGTAGCAAAGTTCTAGCGAGGTGCAGGGACTCCTTATTGTTGAGTGCTGACACACTCAGATACTGAGTCCCCGGGCAAAGCCAAAAGCCAGTACTGGCTGGGACTTTCCATCCTGCCTAAGGGGTAAGTCACCCATATTAAATAGCGTGGTTTCTATTTCAGTTATGGAACAAATGGCAAATTCGTCAGTAATTTGAATTTTTCCTAACTATACAAACCTTAGCTATTTAATCAAACTTGCCCGCCAGCCCTATCCCCCGTGAAGTCCTACCTCTAAGCAGAGTGAGCTCAAGCACAGGTGTGGGGGGGGGGGGGTAGCAAGCTACTCTCCCTACCCCTCGATAACTAGCGGTGGGGTAGTAAACCCTCGTTAAAATTCTAATGGCTCGCGTACGCCGAAAGTAATTACCCATCTTAAATAACTAAGGTTTGTATAGTTAGGAAAAATACAAATTACCTACGAATTTGTCATTGTTCCGTAACCGAAATACAAGCCACGCTATTTACATTGGGTTTACCTTTTAGCGCAGCTGAAATGGCGAGCCATTAGAATTTAACGAGGGTGTATTACCCCTGCGCTAGTTAGCGGGGGGGGGGGGGGGGTAGGGGAGTGGTAGCTAGCTACCCCTCCCCCCCCTCACACACAGATGAATGCTCACTTTCACTTTTGGCTCGGACTGTGACAGACGTGTCTGTCTTGGTCCTCTCGTGGCAGCCATTGTTTGTTTTGTCTTTACTTAATCGCTTACTTTTCTTTTACTCAATATATATGTAACCATGTTTTCATGTTTGTATATATATTTGAGTATAGAAATCAGTAAGTTTCCTTTTCAGATTTGTGTGTGTAGTGTACGATATCTACGTGGTGTCCTCGGCAGTTAGGCCACCACGGCGTAATTTTATGGTTGGCAATCGAGTTTGACTTCGGTCTTTCTCTCTCTCTCTCTCTTGAGGTCATTCACCCTTTTACTTCGTGTTACTACGCCCTTGTAGCTTCCTTTCCGTGTGGGGGGGTTGCTACGCCGTACGTTTGTCTCAATTAGTTTATGAATCTAATTGTAGTTGTTTTTTTCAGCTTGTAGAACGATTCCTTTCGGGGTTTTCGTTCTTTCTTTAGTGTTCATTCATTTTTAAATTACATAATTACATAGTTACATAATTATAATTGTTATAATTCTGTTTTGGTTACAGCTCTCCTTCCGTGAGTGTAAGTGGTTGTGAGGGCACGTGCCTGTTGTGTAATTCTTGTTTCCTTTCCCTCGGGATTCCTCTTCGGAGCCTTCCCGGGGGAATGAATGTGTACTAATGTTTTTTTGTTTTATTTTTTTACAGTTACCGATCTAGTTCGTTTCTGTAATATGGCAACGGTGTGAGCTGTCTTGTTGAGTCCTGGGGATTCGGCTGTTGCTGCCTCCCCCCTTGTGTTTTCGTCAGGGGCGTGTCTCCTTCTACTGGAAGTAGGCTACTCCCGTGACGACGGACAGCTCTCCAGTTCATTTTAGAACTCTCAGGAGGCTTGCCTCCTTGGGCAGGTAACTTTCCTTCCGAGGGAAGTTTTTCCTGTCCAGGCTTGAGTTTTTCCCCTTATGGAGGGTTCTCCTCTTGCCTTTTTTCGTGCGACTATGCTCTTGGTGCTGGGCGGTCACACCTGCAGTTTCGCTCAAGGGGCTGGGCAACTGCAGGAGCTCCTCTTCGGAGGATTGCTCCTTTTAGGTCACTGCTGACCAGTCTCTTCTACGAAGTGTTTCTCTTTCGTTCGCGAGAGAGTACACTCATAGAGACTCCTCTTCGGAGGTTTCTTCTGTTGCTGTTGGCCTCCCTCGCCGTAAGGCCCACCGTCCGCCTCGTCGTAAGGGCCTCTCATCTCCCTATAAGGGTGCTTGAGGCGCCTTTTTGAATCTCCGTTTGCAGCCTACAACTCCTTTTTCTCGATCTTCCGCCTTGGTGCAGATGGACAGCAGTCTGATCTCGTCTTCCGACGGGCAACGGTCTTCCCGACGGACAACGGTCTTTCCGACGGACAGCGGTCTTCCCGACGGACAGCGGTCTTCCCGACGGACAGCGGTCTTCGACGGACATCAGTCTCCCGGCGGACAACGATCCCTTTGGGGCAAAGGGTTGCCCCCACGGGGGTTCTTCCCTTGCGTGTCAGGGTTTCCCTGCGCGCACTTCTGCTGTGTTCTCTCCTGCTCCTGCTCAGTGTGAGCACACAGGCGCTCTTCAGCTCATCAGCGCTCTCCTGTTCGTCAGCGCTTTCAAGATGATCATCCCTGCGGTTCCCGTTGGTTCCTGTTACGCGCCCTGTGCGCCCACGTTCGCCCTCGCGATCTAGAACTTCGGTTCAGGTCGGGGTCAAGGACTCTTCTTCTTTGCGCAGGCTTCCACGCGTAGCCTTCTGGTCGTCAGCGATCATCAGCTCGTCAGCGATCATCAGCTCGCCAGCGATCATCAGCTCGCCAGCGATCTCCGGATCGCCCACGTGTGTTACAGCCGGCACGCCAACGTTCTCCAACACTTCTGAAGGAACATGGTTCGCCAGCTACTAGCTCACCTGCGCATGCTGATCGTCATCGCGCGACCCTCAACTGCGGATGCTGATCGCCATCGCGCGACCCTCAACTGCGGATGCTGATCGCCATCGCGCGACCCTCAACTGCGGATGCTGATCGCCATCGCGCGACCCTCAACTGCGGATGCTGATCGCCATCGCGCGACCCTCAACTGCGGATGCTGATCGCCATCGCGCGACCCTCAACTGCGGATGCTGATCGCCATCGCGCGACCCTCAACTGCGGATGCTGATCGCCATCGCGCGACCCTCAACTGCGGATGCTGATCGCCATCGCGCGACCCTCAACTGCGGATGCTGATCGCCATCGCGCGACCCTCAACTGCGGATGCTGATCGCCATCGCGCGACCCTCAACTGCGGATGCTGATCGCCATCGCGCGACCCTCAACTGCGGATGCTGATCGCCATCGCGCGACCCTCAACTGCGGATGCTGATCGCCATCGCGCGACCCTCAACTGCGGATGCTGATCGCCATCGCGCGACCCTCAACTGCGGATGCTGATCGCCATCGCGCGACCCTCAACTGCGGATGCTGATCGCCATCGCGCGACCCTCAACTGCGGATGCTGATCGCCATCGCGCGACCGCACACCTGCGGATGCTGATCGCCATCGCGCGACCCTCAACTGCGTATGCTGTTCGCCATCGCGCGATCGCCCTCCTGCAGATGCTGTTCGCCATCGCGCGACCGCCGACCTGCGCATGCTGATCGCCATCGCGCGACCCTGGCATGCTGATCGCCATCGCGCGACCCTGGCATGCTGATCACCATCACGCGACCCGGCGCATGCTGATCACTGCTCGCGATCGCTCACCTTCACATACTGCTCGTCAACGCACGATCGCTCACCTGCGCATACTGCTCGACCATCGCGTCGGCATAACACAACGCGCCATCGCCAACCTGCGCGTTAGCGCTCACCAGCTCACCACCGATCGCTTGTTGATCCATATCACCAGCGGTCCTCCTCGCCCACGCGGCAGCGCGTTTCCTCGCCATCGCGCTAACGCTTGCGTTCGCCGCCTCGGACTCGCTCTCATCCACCTGCCCACCCTCACGACCGCTCGCCCGCGCGACCACTTGTCCGTGCAACCGCGCGACCACTCGCCCGCGCTCCCACACGCCCACGTCCCTGCACGTCTACGCTCATGCTCTCCAATGTTCGCCCACGCGCGAACCAACGGTTTTTCCATCGCGCGGACGGATGGTGTTCCGTCGCGCGAACCTACAGTGTTTCTTCGCACAAATGTCGGCTTATTTCTTGCAGTATCCATTGCTCGTCTATGGGTTATCGCTCGCTGACCACCAGGAATTTCCGTTGCGCGAGCTCCAGGGCAATTGCGACCACGATTCCCAATGGGGTTTTCGCAGCATGACCAGCCTGGCGAGTTCTTCTGGAGCGTATTTCCAGAACACGGCCTCACCCCGTAAACACAGCATGGCACTTGCAAGAATAGGAGAAACTTAAGGGAGATCTGAGCAACACTCCTCTATTCCTGAACCTGGGTTAGCCCTTCCCCGTCATTCCCTGGAAGGATTTTTGGCGGGGGGGGCTTTCCGTTCGAGATTTCTCCATTGGACAAGGGGTGACTGCTTACCTCTTCCTCTGGGAGCTTACCAGGTTCTTTCCCTCCTCGGTTACGGCCCGAGGTTTGGTTCAAGGAAGCTACAGGAAGATCAAGGGTACTTTCCTCCTCTCGAGCTCAGGCACCTTGGCCTTTCGTCGTTAAGTATCTAACTTGCGGACAAGCTCGATGTTGTACCATCTGGACGCGCTGACTGAGGGCTTCCTTCGGGTGTCTCATCTGTGGAGGTCGATGACCTCAGACACCCCTCCATCCTTGAGCAGAGTTTGTTTGTGCCCAAGGACAGAGACTTAGACAGCTACTGTGCGGAGTAAATCGACTTCCGGTTTCACTCCTCCAAGGCGCTTTCTTCCAGACTCTGCAGGGCTCCAGCGCCCTTTTCTTTCAACCACGTCGGCCTAAGTTATCGGCTACGACAACTGGGACAAGGTGTCCAATTGCAGTTTCCTCCTGTCAGGAACAGATGGAACGGGAGACTCCCCCGGGGGGGGCATAGTCCTAAAAGGAGTTCACGAACTCTAGGATTGCAGGTTTTTCGCTGGGAGGATGCTTAAGGTTACTCATCCGAATGACAGCTTCCCGATGCCCATTCCCGCACAATCTCTGTGATTAGCCAAGGATATCGCGCCTGCCGTCTCTGTCAGCGAATTCAGTGTCTCTGAACCTCTATGCCATAGCGTCAGCAGAGTTGCCCGGTTGGGCAGAATGATCCATACCTTAGGCGAAGGTCTTCCTTAGGATCATCGACGGCTTCACCCACGGCCCCCTCAGTCGATCCTTTCTTGTAAGGAAGGATCTGAGAGGGGATGTCCATAGTCGACCTCTCAGCCCTGATCAAGTTTGTCGAACAAACTTCGGCCAGCGTAGACCAGCAGAATCGATCAGACTGGTAACGAGGCGACAGGACTCCTTAAACCCTGGATCGGAAGGATGGGTACTTTCAGTTTCCATTCCATCCATCTTCCAGGGTGCTCGTCGAATTCAGCCTAGACTGCAAGTATTCCTGCTTATGATGCAGTGTGGCTATCCCGCCGTGGCATAGCAGGTTTGTTTCCCCAGAGAACTCTCCCTGCCTTCCTCTTGGCCGCTCAGGTGCAGGCTTCCGCCTCCTCTGCTGTTTGGAGGGCTGGTCAACTCCGGTAGGCTCGGGTTTCGACCTTCTTCAGCGCCGGGACAAGCTTCCGGATGCTTACCATGAGTGTGGGCTCATGGTATTTTGCTTGGAGCCTTCTCTTCCTCTGCCTCAACATCTGGAGTATCTGGCCATGATATTGAGTCAACGGCCTTACCACGTTGGAAACCCCGCTTCTCGTCCGTCCAGCGAGGTTAAGCAACGTCGGTACTTGGATGGGTGACCACCTGGGGACGCCAGATTCTGTTACCACATCCTCCGAGCCTTCCTTTCGGTTGACTGTGGCAAGACTGAGGAGAGTCGCAGTACCTGTTCTCAGTCAAGCAGAGCTTTCAGCCCTACCTTGGAACGTTTCCTAGTTCTCCTTTCCTCATTGACCCGTCTATAGTCCGAACGGTCGCCTCAGGATAAGTTCCATGTGGGGCGATCCAAGTTCCGGTGGCTTCAGGCAATGTTTAACCGGACTCCCTGGCCCTATGGGACCAGCGGAACTATTAGACCTGCAATGGGTGTTGACCTATGGAGCCTCTTGATGGTAGTGGATATTCTCGTCCTTTCCCCACATTCTTGATGCGGTTCTCGGACTCGTCAAAGGAAAGGGGGGGGGGCATGTTCCGGTCCAGGCCTATGGTCAAGACCTGAAGGATACCTCTCCATCATTCAGGCAGGCTTAGGGGCATTAGTCTGGCCCCTCTTCAGATCCTACAGGTCCTGCCGAGTCACCCCGTTGCGCGTCGACTTCATTCTAACCAGCAGGGGACGCATTTTCACACCTTCACATCTTGCAGTGGAGATACCGGGATGATTGAGATTCTCTCAATACCACCATCGGCTCTCTCATTCCAGGCAGGGGAATGTTTCTCTCAGACTATCCGAGCAGAGCCTCGTAGAGAGAGTGTACCTGGGGGTCTTTGACCTGGGGTAACCAGCAAGTGCTGGTCTGGGGGACCTGATCGCGACAGCTTGGAACCTCAAGCTTCCGCTATTCTTCCCCCCAGTCTCAGACCCCGAGACTCTGGCAAGATGCATTCCGGTGATGGTGGGACAACTTCGACGCCTGCGTCTTCCCTCCTTTTTGTCTGTGGACAATGGGTCTCAACAAGACCAGGTTGTCTGTCAACCTTTCAATGGGAGAGCTCCACTGGGACTATGCGCAGAACGGTTTCTGGACCCTCTGCTTCCCCTGACGGAACTCCCGGGAGAGCTTCTCCCACGGCGCAGACTACTCAAGCAACCACACTGCGACATCTCTCCCGAACCGGGGCGTCGCTTCGGCTTCATGCCTGGAGACACTACGCTTCCTCCTCAAGAAGAGACAACCCGCTACAGTCGCGGTACGGAGGTCGCGTCATCTGCGATAGTAGTCCACAGGAGTCTCCCAGGCAAAGTGAAGAGTCTAAGGTGGTTGGTGCCGTGGGAGATATACTTCTTCCCTTGAGGCCACTTCTCCAGCAATAACGGTCTTATTGCCTTTCGGCGGGAGGAAACTCCTTTCCGCTCTCGGCAATGAAGCCTGTCGCTCAGCCTTTCCCTGACCTTCAGGCTTAAAGGAATAACTTTTTCCTGCCCGCTGGATCTATCCTCGCTCATGCGAAGCTATGATCGTCCCTGCCCTAGTCGGAGGAAGACCTCCAACTTGGAGCATGGCTCGGACTTTTAGTCCTTTAAGAGATTTTCTCAAGACCCTTTTACGACAGGCCTCGGATTGTATTCCGCCTTGGGTCTTCTGCTCACTCTTGCCACGGCCGGTGTGTAAGCAATCTTCTTAGTCTCTTACTACTCCCCCCTTTCTAAGGAAGAGGGGAAGGCAACATCCAGGCTCGCTCCTGAGTTGTTGGCTAGACTCAGAATCTGAGGGTCCCGGCCCTTCGGTCCGATTCATTCAAGATTTCGAGTCTCCATTCTGTGTCTGATGTCCCAAGACCTTCTCTTTCTTGCCAGTAAAGGAATCGAGAGGTTAGCGCTGGGAACAGCTGCAGTTTGTCCTCAGTTGCAGCCGATTTGGGAGCACAAGGAGGACATGGGGGGAGAGTCACCAGTATACCTCTTCAGCCCGGACTCAAGGACATTCATCTCGACCTGTCTCCAGACCCTCCCCCGTCACGTCGCCCTACAGCACGATGTTGGATACATCGCAACGTCCTTCGCCTTCGAGTAATACTACTCTGTGACGCAGGTGCTACAAGCTGGAGTCTGGAAGCGTTTAATGACCTTCACAGCCCGCTTCCTGCAGGGCGTGACCCACAGGAGTCTCGATACGTTTTCTATCGCTCTGTGGTGGCTACACAACAGCTGGTCTAACCTCAGGCTCCTTTTTGGACAGGTAGCAGAAGGTTGAGGGCATTGTTATCAGGTTCTAGTCTGCATGAACGAAAGAAGTATGTCTGGCCCTTACTTCTTTCTTCATCATCCCCTCTACGGGGAAGCAGCATCCTGGTCTCTGCATAGCTGACCTCGAACCTCTGTAGGTAAACCATGCTTCCTTGTGTTCCGAGTATTGAGTCAATACTGTCGCGTCCCCCATACCCTGACGAGGTGGTATTGGGAACGTCCTAACCCAGAGTTCCTTCTGGAACTCCAGGTCAACTGCCTAGGACGGGTCACACTTCTTCCTTCACACACAAGCTTACGTAGGCCACATGGTTCCTTGCGGAGCAAGGAACTTGTGAGGTGCAGGGACTCCTTTTCTCGAGTGCGACTCACTCGGATTCTGAGTCCCCGGGTAAAGCCAAAGCCAGTATGGCTGGGGACTTTCCACCCTTCCTAAGGGGTAAGTCACCCTTTGTAAATAGCGTGGTTTGTATTTCGGTTACGGAACAAATGACAAATTCGAAGATAATTTGTATTTTTCCTAACCATACAAACCTTAGCTATTTACACATATTTGCCCGCCAGCCCTGTCCCCCAAGACAAGTCCTACTTCTAAGTGAAAGTGAGTATTCACCTGTGTGTGAGGGGGAGGAGGGGTAGCTAGCTACCACTCCCCTACCCCCCCGCTAACTAGCGCGGGGGTAATACACCCTCGTTAAATTCTAATGGCTCGCCATTTCAGCTACGCTAAAAGGTAACCCTTTGTAAATAGCTAAGGTTTGTATGGTTAGGAAAAATACAAATTATCTTCGAATTTGTCATATTCGAGGGTTACATTCCTTATGGGAAGTCTGGTTATGCATTACCCTCTTACCTTCCCGTAACCAGACATTGGTAGTCAACCCTCAAGTGAACTCCTCCTTCATTCCAGGCAGTTCCTTCCTAACATTCAGATCGGCCGTATTAGTATTAAGATTACAGTACTTATACTCTGAAACTTTGCATAACCGAGTCTGTTCCCTGGGGGGGAACATTCGGAACTTATGCCAGTTTTGTCGATTGGAAATGAAGGAATATGGAACTTATTTGTTGTTTCTAAGGGGTCTTTGTCATTGGAAGAAGCAGGTCTGAATTTCGAACGTTGATCAATGTTTTCTAATCGAGTAACGGACGCAATGGTCGTTTGGGCTGCCCCCATACAATCATCCCACTTCTGCGGTCTGTTGCTGGTTTGTAGCTGGACTTAGGCAGCATACAATTACCTGTCTTACAAAGTATTGAAGATGTCTCAATCTTGACTTTCAGAAGTAGTTGTGCTCAATCAACCGTTAGCGAGCGGACTCTTGCTCAGCAGCGATCGCTAAGCAGGTTCACTATACAGTATTACTGTATCATCTTCCACTGAAGAGAACTGGCCACTCTAATGTTACCGATCCGTTAGCCTACTTACACGACCAACTCCCATTGGACTGAAGGCAGTTGGAGGACAGAGTTCCCCTCCTACAGAACAGTTGCTTGTAACTGATAGCTTGACTCCACAGCAATCGACTTGAGATGTTAACTTGCTAGGCAATCTCTCGGGTCGCTCAGGAGCTACCAATGAGAATTGAGCTTTCGTTTGAGAGTCAAGGTTCCTTGTTCCTCTCAATTGAACTTGCCAACCCTTCAGGGTGGAGAAACAGACAATATCCCTAGGAGCTGTTGACTACCCTACTGGGTAGTTGACTGACTAGGTAGCCCAGAACCCATCCCAGTTTCCAATAAGTCAGAAGGGAAAACTTTTTCCTCCCAGATAGGTTGCTTGTACAACCCATCTCCCGCAGCCTTACTTGCCTTTTGCAAGTGAATGACTCCTCTTGTAAGAGTTCATAACGCTACCCGCCAGGCTTCTGCAGGAGTCAGGTCATTCGAGAGTACTCTGGTCCATTCCAAATTTCCTCCTTTACAGATTTGTCTCTACTCATACGGAATTTCAAGCGCGCCTGCCCTCAGTCAGAAGTCAGATCACCTTCTTGAACCTGCCCTCAGTCAGAAGTCAGATCACCTTCTTGAACCTGCCCTCAGTCAGAAGTCAGATCACCTTCTTGAACCTGCCCTCAGTCAGAAGTCAGATCACCTTCTTGAACCTGCCCTCAGTCAGAAGTCAGATCACCTTCTTGAACCTGCCCTCAGTCAGAAGTCAGATCACCTTCTTGAAACGTAGTGAAAGTACTACGCTCACTGAAAGGAGCACCAGCTCATGACTTGAACCTGAAGAGGGTCTTACTCCTAGCCCTGTCCTCTGCCAAGAGTGTCAGCGAGCGACATGGTCTGTCCGATGACATCGTCCATTCAAGGGGATTGGGACAAGTGACACTCAATTTCGTGTTTGAGTTTATGACTAAGAGACTAAATCTGGCTGTAGCAGATCCTAGGTTTGGGCCCTTCTAGACTGAGAGTCTCAGTTCTGTTGCAGGTGACCCAGACCATCTGTTATTCTGGCCTGTCAGGGCGCGGAAAAATACTTAAAAAGAACCTCCAGAGCCTGTCCTGAGATCAGCAGGCTCTTTGTGAGCACACGGAGGACCAAGAGGAAGATTATTATTATTACTTGCTAAACTGCAACCCTAGTTGGAAAAGCAGGATGATAGCTATAAGCCCAGGGGCTCCAACAGGGAAAACAGCCCAGTGAGGAAAGGAAACTAAGGGAAAAATATTATTCTAAGAACAATCTTCCTCTTCTTCTTTGTCTGCATCTTTTCCCGCTTTTATGTGGGGTCGATTTTCTGGCCAGCGTTCTCCATCTAGCTCTGTCCCACACTTCATCACCGGTTAATCCCTTTGATCGAAGGTCATCCTTGATACAGTCCATCCACCTTCGCTTTGGTCTCCCTCTCCTTCTCCTTCTCTGTACCTCCATTTCCATCACTCTCCTCCCAATATATTGTTCATCTCTTCTCATGACATGACCGTACCACCTCAGTCTACTTTCTTGGATCTTATCTGATAGTTCTCTAACTCCCATGGTTCCCCTAATTACCTCATTCTGTATCTTATCTCTTCTTGTCACCCCACACATCCATCTCAACATTCTCATCTCTGCCACATCCAGCTTCTTCTCCTCTGTCTTCCTTATTGCCCACGTCTGCGTTCCACACATCGTTGCCAGTCTCACAACTGTCCTGTGCACTTTACCTTTCAACTTAAAATAAATATTAAAACAGATTTGTTCCGTAACCGAAATACAAACCACGCTATTTACATTGGGTTTACCTTTTAGTGCAGCTGAAATGATGAGCCAATAGTTTTAACGAGGGTTAATTACCCCCGCGCTAGTTAGCGGGGTGTAGGGAAAGGGTAGCTTGCTACCCCCCCCCCCCCCCCACACACCGATGACTTGCTTCACTTCACTTTTGGCTCGGCGATGAACAGACGTGTCCGTCCATCGTCCTCGTTGACAGCCTTTAATCTTTTTTCTGCTTTTTCTTTACTACAGCTTGTGTGTGTGTTTGAAGTTGACTACCTATTATATTATCTTTACTATGCGTACGTGCCCTGGTGTTGCCGGCCGCCCTTGTGGGACCTTTATGTCGGCCTTGGATACGGATCCTCACACCCTTTGCCCTCAGTGTCGGGGCCGACGGTGTGACCAGGAAAACGTGTAGTGAGTGTAGGGAGTGGTCTGCCTCCCAGTGGGAGAGGTTTGGCCGCCGGCGTAAGAAGAAGTCCAAGAGAGACCGTTCTCCTTCGGGGGTTGCCTTGAAGGAGGAAGGTTCTCGGGACTCTTCTTTCGCCGCCCAAACCTCCTCCGAAGCTCCCCCTCGTCCGGCTCCTAAGGAGAGTCGTCCGAGCGGTAGCGCAGGCCCTAGTTCTGTTTCCCGACCTTGGGTGGGGGGAGAGGGCGTCGCCTCCCATAGCGGGGCGGTTCCCCCTCCTCCTCCGGGGGAGGTTATTGATAATTCGTTGTCTAATGATGATCTTTTACAGATTTGGGCATCCTTGGGGCTTAAGGGCTTGCCCTCCAGGGTCGCCTTGATTGACCTTGTCTCGTTGGGGGCCGCCGTTAAGCAGTCGCCAGCGGTAGCAGAGGTAGACCCTCTGTCTATCGTCGACGTCGTGGTGGCAGAGGCCTCCGACGGGGCGGGGCAATCCTCTGCAGGTGCAGTTGAGGATGATGGTGCTGACGGCTCTCCTCCCCCTTCCGTACATCCTTCGAAGGGGGAAGTGAGTCCTACGGGCTCTCCTGCTGTTCAGCTTCCCTCTAAGGGAAGTGCCTTGACTGAGACTCCCCTTCGGAGGACTGATGGTCCTGATGATCTTCCCCGTGGCCGCCTTCGCCGTAAGGCTCACCGTCCGCTGCGTCGCAAGGGCCTCCCTTCCCCTTATAAGGGGGTTAAGAGGCGCCTTTTTGGATCATCTTCCTCCGAAGGGGACTCTCCTCGTCGTACTCAGCCTACAGCTCCTGCTCCTTTTGACCTCTCTGCAGACCGTTCTCCAACTCTTGCTAGAACTTCACCTTCTGGGGAACTCGTCACCCGACGGGCAACGGTCCCTTCAGGGCAAAGGGATTCTTCCCTTTCACGTGCAGTGTTAGCGCACAGGCGCTCTCCTGCTCGTCAGCGCTCTCCTACTCGTCAGCGCTCTCCTGCTCGTCAGCGCTCTCCTACTCGTCAGCGCTCTCCTGCTCGTCAGCGCTCCTGTTCGTCAGCGTTCTCCTGCTCGTCAGCGCTCTCCTGCTCGTCAATGCTCTCCTGCTTGTCAGCGCTCACCTGTTCGCCGGCGCTCTCCTGATGTTCGCCCTCCTCGTCAGCGCTCTCCTGAGGACATCCTACATACTGTGGTTCCTGAAGAGCGCTTAGCGCGCCAGCATTCTTCTGCTCGCCCTTCTGCAGTGTTAGCGCACAGGTGCTCTCCTGCACGTCAGCGCTCTCCTGCACGTCAGCGCTCTCCCGTTCGTCAGCGCTCTCCCGTTCGTCAGCGCTCTTTTGAGGATCATCGCCCTCCTGCTCGCCAGCGCTCCCCTGTAGTCTCTGACCATCCTGCAGTCCCTGTTGGACACCCTGCGCGCCATCAGTCTCCTGAGCTCTCTCGCGATCCTCATCTTGTGTCTACTCAACATCGTCCGCGTTCTCCAGCGCGTGTTTCTAAAGCACATTTGTTCCGTAACCGAAATACAAACCACGCTGTTTACAGAGGGTTACCTTTTAGCGCAGCTGAAATGGCGAGCCATTAGAATTTAACGAGGGTGTATTACCCCCCCGCTAGTTAGAGGGGGGGTAGGGGAGTGGTAGCTAGCTACCCCTCGCCCCCTCACACACAGATGAATGCTCACTTTCACTTTTGGCTCGGACTGTGACAGACGTCTCTGTCTTGGTCCTCTCTTGGCAGCCATTGTTTGTTTTGTCTTTACTTAATCGCTTACTTTTCATTTACTCAATATATATGTAAACATGTTTTCATGTTTGTATATATATTTGAGTATAGAAATAAGTAAGTTTCCTTTTCAGAGTTGTGTGTGTAGTGTACGATATCTACGTGGAGTCCTCGGCAGTTAGGCCACCACGGCGTAATTTTATGGGTGGCGATCGAGTTTGACATGTCTTTCTCTCTCTCTCTCTCTCTCTCTCTCTGAGGTCGTTCACCCTTTTACTACGTGTTACTACGCCCTTGTAGCTTCCTTTCCGTGTGGGGGGGGGGGTTGCTACGCCGTACGTTTGTCTCAATTAGTTTATGAATCTAATTGTAGTTGTTTTTTGTTTTTCAGCTTGTAGAACGATTCCTTTCGGGGTTTTCGTTCTTTCTTTAGTGTTCATTCATTTTTAAATTACATAATTACATAGTTACATAATTATAATTGTTATAATTCTGTTTTGGTTACAGCTCTCCTTCCGTGAGTGTAAGTGGTTGTGAGGACACGTGCCTGTTGTGTAATTCTTGTTTTCTTTCCCTCGGGATTCCTCTTCGGAGCCTTCCCGGGGGAATGAATGTGTACTAATGTTATTTGTTTTATTTTTTTACAGTTACCGATCTAGTTCGTTTCTGTAATATGGCAACGGTGTGAGTTGTCTTGTTGAGTCCTGGGGATTCAGCTGTTGCTGCCTCCCCCCTTATATTTTTGTCAGGGGCGTGTCTCCTTCTACTGGAAATACTCCCGTGTCGACGGACAGCTCTCCAGTTCATTTTAGAACTCTCAGGAGGCTTGCCTCCTTGGGCGGGTAACTTTCCTTCCGAGGGAAGTTTTTCCTGTCCAGGGTTGAGTTTTTCCCCTTTTGGGGGGTTCTTCTCTTGCCTTTTTTTCGTGCGACTATGCTCTTGGTGCTGAGCGATCACACCTTCAGTTTCGCTCAAGGGGCTGGGCAACTGCAGGAGCTCCTCTTCGGAGGATTGCTCCTTTTAGGTCACTGCTGACCAGTCTCTTCTACGAAGTGTTTCTCTTTCGTTCGCGAGAGAGTACACTCATAGAGACTCCTCTTCGGAGGATTCTTCTGTTGCTGTTGGCCTCCCTCGCCGTAAGGCCCACCGTCCGCCCCGTCGTAAGGGCCTCTCATCTCCCTATAAGGGTGCTTGAGGCGCCTTTTTGAATCTCTGTTTGCAGCCTACAACTCCTTTTTCTCGATCTTCCGCCTTGGTGCAGATGGACAGCAGTCTGATCTCGTCTTCCGACGGGCAACTGTCTTCCCGACGGACAACGGTCTTCCCGACGGACAGCGGTCTTCCGACGGACATCAGTCTCCCGGCGGACAACGATCCCTTCGGGGCAAAGGGTTGCCTCCCACGGGGGTTCTTCCCTTGCGTGTCAGGGTTTCCCTACGCGCCCTTCTGCTGTGTTCTCTCCTGCTCCTGCTCAGTGTTAGCGCACAGGCGCTCTTCTGCTCATCAGCGCTCTCCTGTTCGTCAGCGCTTTCATGATGATCATCCCTGCTGTTCCTGTTGGTTCCTGTTACGCGCCCTGTGCGCCCACGTTCGCCCTCGCGATCTAGAACTTCGGTTCAGGTCGGGGTCAAGGACTCCTCTTCTATGCGCAGGCTTCCACGCGTAGCCTTCTGCTCGTCAGCGATCATCAGATCGCCAGCGATCACCTGTCTCTCGGCGATCTCCGGATCGCCCGCGTGTGTTGCAGCCGGCACGCCAACGTTCTCCAACACTTCTGAAGAAACATGGTTCGCTAGCTACTAGCTCACCTGCGCATGCTGATCGCCATCGCGCGACCGTCAACTGCGGATGCTGATCGCCATCGCGCGACCCTCAACTGCGGATGCTGATCGCCATCGCGCGACCCTCAACTGCGGATACTGATCGCCATCGCGCGACCCTCAACTGAGGATGCTGATCGCCATCGCACGACCCTCAACTGCGGATGCTGATCGCCATCGCGCGACCGCACACCTGCGGATGCTGATCACCATCGCGCGACCCTGCGTATGCTGATCACCATCGCGCTATCGTCTACCCTGCGGATGCTGCTCACCATCGCGCGACCCTCAACTGCGGATGCTGCTCGCAATCGCGCGATCGCCCACCTGCAGATGCTGCTCGCCATCGCGCGACCGCCCACCTGCGCATGCTGATCGCCATCGCGCGACCCTGGCATGCTGATCACCATCGCTCGACCCTGCGCATGCTGATCACCATCGCGCGACCCTGCGCATGCTGATCACCATCGCGCGATCGGCCTCCTGCACATGCTGCTCGCGATCGCTCACCTTCGCATACTGCTCGCCAACGCACGATCGCTCACCTGCGCATGCTGCTCGACCATCGCGTCGGCATAACACAACGCGCCATCGCCAACCTGCGCGTTAGCGCTCACCAGCTCACCACCGATCGCTTGTTGATCCATATCGCCAGCGGTCTTCCTCGCCCACGCGGCAGCGCGTTTCCTCGCCATCACACTAACGCTTGCGTTCGCCGCCTCGGACTCGCGCTCATTCACCTGCCCACCCTCGCCTGCGCGCCCGCTCGCCTGCGCGCCCGTGCGACCGCGCGCCCGCGCGACCGCTTGCCTGTGCGCCTGCGCGATCATTCGCCTGCGCGCCCTCACGCCCACGTGCCTGCACGTCTACGCTCATGCGCGTCCGCGCCCATGCTCTCCAATGTTCGCCCACGCGCGAACCAACGATTTTCCATCGCGCGGACGGATGGTGTTCCGTCGCGCGAACCTACAGTGTTTCTTCGCACAAACGTTGGCTTATTTCTTGCAGTATCCATTGCTCGTCTATGGGTTATCGCTCGCCGACCACCAGCTCTCGCCCTTCCTACCACGCTCGCCCTCCTTCTGCGCTCCTTCGCTCACCTTCGTTTGCGTTACCGCGCATGGGCGCTTCCACGTTCGCCCACGCGCAAATCTTTGAATTACCGTCGCGCGAGCTCCAGGGTGATTGCCACCACGATTCCCAATGGGGTTTTCGCAGCATGGCCAGCCTGGCGAGTTCTTCTGGAGCGTATTTCCAGAACACGGCCTCACCCCGTAAATGCAGAGCATGGCACTTGCAAGAATAGGGGAAACTTAAGGGAGATCTGAGCAACACTCCTTTCCTGAACTTGGGTTAGCCCTTCCCCGTCGTTCCCTGGAAGGATTTTTGGCGGGGGGGCTTTCCGTTCGAGATTTCTCCATCGGACAAGGGGTGACTGCTTACCCCTTCCTCTGGGAGCTTACCAGGTTCTTTCCCTCCTCGGTTACGGCCCGAGGTTTGGTTCAAGGAAGCTACAGGAAGATCATGGGTACTTTCCTCCTCTCAAGCTCAGGCCCCTTGGCCTTTCGTCGATAAGTATCTAACTTGCGGACAAGCTCGATGTTGTACCATCTGGACGCGCTGACTGAGGGCTTCCTTCGGGTGTCTCATCTGTGGAGGTCGACGACCTCAGACACCCTTCCATCCTTGAGAAGAGTTTGTTTGTGCCCAAGGACAGAGACTTAGACAGCGGCTGTGCGGAGGAAATCGACTTCCGTTTTCACTCCTCCAAGGTGCTTTCTTCCAGACTCTGCAGGGCTCCAGCGCCCTTTTCTTTCAACCACGTCGGCCTAAGTTATCGGCTACGACAACTGGGACAAGGTGTCCAATTGCAGTTTCCTCCTGTCAGGAACAGATGGCACGGGAGACTCCCCCGGGGGGGCATAGTCCTAAAAGGAGTTCACGAACTCTAGGATTGCAGGTTTTTCGCTGGGAGGATGCTTAAGGTTACTCATCCGAATGACAGCTTCCCGATGCCCATTCCCGCACAATCTCTGTGACGAAGGTCTTCCTTAGGATCATCGACGGCTTCACCCCTGGCCTCCTCAGTCGATCCTTTCTTGTAAGGAAGGATCTGAGAGGGGATGTCCGTAGTCGACCTCTCAGCCCTGATCAAGTTTGTCGAACAAACTTCGGCCAGCGTAGACCAGCAGAATCGATCAGACTGGTAACGAGGCGACAGGACTCCTTAAACCCTGGATCGGAAGGACGGGTACTTTCAGTTCCCATTCCATCCATCTTCCAGGGTGCTCGTCGAATTCAGCCTAGACTGCAAGTATTCCTGCTTATGATGCAGTGTGGCTATCCCGCCGTGGCATAGCAGGTTTGTTTCCCCAGAGAACTCTCCCTGCCTTCCTCTTGGCCGCTCAGGTGCAGGCTTCCGCCTCCTCTGCTGTTTGGAGGGCTGGTCAACTCCGGTAGGCTCGGGTTCGACCTTCTTCAGCGCCGGGACAAGCTTCCGGATGCTTACCATGAGTGTGGGCTCATGGTATTTTGCTTGGAGCCTTCTCTTCCTCTGCCTCAACATCTGGAGTATCTGGCCATGACATTGAGTCAACGGCCTTACCACGTTGGAAACCCCGCTTCTCGTCCGTCCAGCGAGGTTAAGCAACGTCGGTACTTGGATGGGTGACCACCTGGGGACGCCAGATTCTGTTACCACATCCTCCGAGCCTTCCTTTCGGTTGATTGTGGCAAGACTGAGGAGAGTCGCAGTACCTGTTCTCAGTCAAGCAGAGCTTTCAGCCCTACCTTGGAACGTTTCCTAGTTCTCCTTTCCTCATTGACCCGTCTATAGTCCGAACGGTCGCCTCAGGATAAGTTCCATGTGGGGCGATCTAAGTTCCGGTGGCTTCAGGCAATGTTTAACCGGACTTCCTGGCCCCTATGGGACCAGCGGAACTATTAGACCTGCAATGGGTGTTGACCTATGGAGCCTCTTGATGGTAGTGGATATTCTCGTCCTTTCCCCACATTCTTGATGCGGTTCTCGGACTCGTCAAAGGAAAGGGGGGGGCATGTTCCGGTCCAGGCCTATGGTCAAGACCTGAAGGATACCTCTCCATGCTTACCATGAGTGTGGGCTCATGGTATTTTGCTTGGAGCCTTCTCTTCCTCTGCCTCAACATCTGGAGTATCTGGCCATGACATTGAGTCAACGGCCTTACCACGTTGGAAACCCCGCTTCTCGTCCGTCCAGCGAGGTTAAGCAACGTCGGTACTTGGATGGGTGACCACCTGGGGACGCCAGATTCTGTTATCACATCCTCCGAGCCTTCCTTTCGGTTGATTGTGGCAAGACTGAGGAGAGTCGCAGTACCTGTTCTCAGTCAAGCAGAGCTTTCAGCCCTACCTTGGAACGTTTCCTAGTTCTCCTTTCCTCATTGACCCGTCTATAGTCCGAACGGTCGCCTCAGGATAAGTTCCATGTGGGGCGATCTAAGTTCCGGTGGCTTCAGGCAATGTTTAACCGGACTTCCTGGCCCCTATGGGACCAGCGGAACTATTAGACCTGCAATGGGTGTTGACCTATGGAGCCTCTTGATGGTAGTGGATATTCTCGTCCTTTCCCCACATTCTTGATGCGGTTCTCGGACTCGTCAAAGGAAAGGGGGGGGGCATGTTCCGGTCCAGGCCTATGGTCAAGACCTGAAGGATACCTCTCCATCATTCAGGCAGGCTTAGGGGCCTTAGTCTGGCCCCTCTACAGATCCTACAGCTCCTGCCGAGTCGCCCCATGCGCGTCGACTTCATGATTCTGGCGTATTCTAACCAGCAGGGGACGCATTTTCACACCTTCACATCTTGCAGTAGAGATACCGGGATGATTGAGATTCTCTCAATACCACCATCGGCTCTCTCATTCCAGGCAGGGGAATGTTCTCTCAGACTATCCGAGCAGAGCCTCGTAGAGAGAGTGTACCTGGGGGTCTTTGACCTTGGGTAACCAGCAAGTACTGGTCTGGGGGACCTGATCGCGACAGCTTGGAACCTCAAGCTTCCGCTCTTCTTCCCCCCCGTCTCAGACCCCGAGACTCTGGCAAGATGCATTCCGGTGATGGTGGGACAACTTCGACGCCTGCGTCTTCCCTCCTTTTTGTCTGTGGACAATGGGTCTCAACAAGACCAGGTTGTCTGTCAACCTTTCAATGGGAGAGCTCCACAGGGACTATGCACAGAACGGTTTCTGGACCCTCTGCTTCCCCTGACGGAACTCCCGGGAGAGCTTCTCCCACGGCGCAGACTACTCAAGCAACCACACTGCGACATCTCTCCCGAACCGGGGCGTCGCTTCGGCTTCATGCCTGGAGACACTACGCCTCCTCCTCAAGAAGAGACAACCCGCTACAGTCGCGGTACGGAGGTCGCGTCATCTGCGATAGTCATCCACAGGGGTCTTCCAGGCAAAGTGAAGAGTCTAAGGTGGTTGGTGCCGTGGGAGATATACCTCTCCCCTTGAGGCCTCTTCTCCAGCAATAACGGTCTTATTGCCTTTCGGCGGGAGGAAACTCCTTTCCGCTCTCGGCAATGAAGCCTGTCGCTCAGCCTTTCCCTGACCTTCAGGCTTAAAGGAATAACTTTTTCCTGCCCGCTGGATCTATCCTCGTTCATGCGAAGCTACGATCGTCCCTGCCCTAGTCGGAGGAAGACCTCCAACTTGGAGCATGGCTCGGACTTTTAGTCCTTTAAGAGATCTTCTCAAGACCCTTTACGACAGGCCTCGGATTGTATTCCGCCTTGGGTCTCCTGCTCACTCTGGCCACGGCCAGTGTGTAAGCAATCTTCTTGGTCTCTTACGACTCCCCCCTTTCTAAGGAAGAGGGGAAGGCAACATTCAGGCTCGCTCCTGAGTTGTTGGCTAGACTCAGAATCTGAGGGTCCCGGCCCTTCGGTCCAATTCATTCAAGATTTCGAGTCTCCATTCTGTATCTGATGTCCCAAGACCTTCTCTTTCTTGCCAGTAAAGGAATCGAGAGGTTAGCGCTGGGAACAGCTGCAGTTTGTCCTCAGTTGCAGCCGATTTGGGAGCACAAGGAGGACATGGGGGAGAGTCACCAGTATACCTCTTCAGCCCGGACTCAAGGACATTCATCTCGACCTGTCTCCAGACCCTCCCCCGTCACGTCGCCCTACAGCACAATGTTGGATACATCGCAACGTCCCTCGCCTTCTAGTAATACTACTCTGTGACGCAGGTGCTACAAGCTGGAGTCTGGAAGCGTCTAATGACCTTCGCAGCCCGCTTCCTGCAGGGCGTGACCCACAGGAGTCTCGATACGTTTTCTATCGCTCTGTGGTGGTTACACAACAGCTGGTCTAACCTCAGGCTCCTTTTTGGACAGGTAGCAGAAGGTTGAGGGCATTGTTACCAGGTTTTAGTCTGCATGAACGAAAGAAGTATATCTGGCTCTTATTTCTTTCTTCATCATCCCCTCTACGGGGAAGCAGCATCCTGGTCTCTACATAGCTGACCTCGAACCTCTGTAGGTAAACCATGCTTCCTTGTGTTCCGAGTATTGAGTCAATACTGTCGTGTTCCCCATACCCTGACGAGGTGGTATTGGGAACGTCCTAACCCAGAGTTCCTTCTGGAACTCCAGGTCAACTGCCTAGGACGGGTCACACTTCTTCCTTCACACACAAGCTTACGTAGGCCACATGATTTCTTGCGGAGCAAGGAACTTGTGAGGTGCAGGGACTCATTTTCTCGAGTGCGACTCACTCGGATTCTGAGTCCCCGGGTAAAGCCAAAGCCAGTATGGCTGGGGACTTTCCACCCTACCTAAGGGGTAAGTCACCCTCTGTAAATAGCGTGGTTTGTATTTCGGTTACGGAACAAATGACAAATTCGAAGATAATTTGTATTTTTCCTAACCATACAAACCTTAGCTATTTACACATATTTGCCCGCCAGCCCTGTCCCCCAAGACAAGTCCTACCTCTAAGTGAAAGTGAGCATTCATCTGTGTGTGAGGGGGGGGAGGGGTAGCTAGCTACCACTCCCCTACCCCCCCGCTAACTAGCGCGGGGGTAATACACCCTCGTTAAATTCTAATGGCTCGCCATTTCAGCTGCGCTAAAAGGTAACCCTCTGTAAATAGCTAAGGTTTGTATGGTTAGGAAAAATACAAATTATCTTCGAATTTGTCATGTTCGCCTACGCGCCTACGCTCTTCCTGTTCCTGTTCGTGAACGCGCCGCGCCACCTGTTCCTTCACAGGATCTCGCGCGTCGCCACCCTGCTCGCCAGCGTTCACAGACGATCCTAGTATCGCCTGTTCGTCAGCGCTCTCCTACGCGTCAACGATCACCTGTTTATCGGCGATCTCCGGACCGCCCGCGTGATTTACAGCCTGCGCGCACGCGTTCTCCAACGCGTCGTCGACCAGAGGTTCTGGAAGGACATGGTTCGCCGTCTGCTAACTCGCCATCGCGCTATCATTCACCTGAGCTTCCTGCGCGATATCGCTCGCCAACGCGTCACCATGCGACAACGCACCATCGCTCACCTGCGCGTCAGCGTTCGCCAGCTCACCACCGATCGCCTGCTGATTTACGTCGCCAGCGACCTTCCTCGCCCACGCGGCAACGCGTTCCCTCGCCATCGCGCCAACGCATTCGTTCGCCGACTCAGGCACGAGCTCGTTCACCTTTACACCCTCGCGCCCACTCGCCTGCGCGCCCGCGCGATCATTCGCCTGCGCGCCCGCGCAATCGCTCGCCTGCGCGCCCGCGCAATCGCTCGCCTGCGCGCCCGCGCGACCATCGTTCGCGGCGAATTTCGCAGCTAGTGGTAGCAGCAGGAACGCGTGTTCCTAGACAGTGCTCGGGATTGCCTCCATCCAAACGCAGGACTATAGTGCAGGACAGTGAAGACATTGCGGAGAGGTTAGTGCATCATTCTTCCCCCCTTCTTTTCAGGCAGGTACTGTAGTGTCCACTCCAAAGGATCGCCCGATCCCTTTCCCTCCAGCGAGGATTTCGGACTCTGTCCGTGGAGCAACAGACTTGGTTTGGTCCTCTGATGCGGGCGTTAGTGAGGGTAATGAAACCAGCACTCGCCGATCAGGGCAACAAACCAACGGCTGCCTCTCCTACGCTGAAGAGAAAGAGAGGCGTGGACTTCGTGGTGACTTCCCCCAGGGCGAAGTTGGTTCCCAAGAGGTCTGTCATGAAGCCCCCTTCTCCTGCTCGAGCGTTTTCTCCTTCTCCCGTGGACGAGGCTTTTCCGTCCTCGGGTGAGTCCAGTGAAGCGGTAGTCTTCCCCTCGGCACCAAGGGGGGAGACTTCGCTTTATGGAGGAGAGTCGTCTCTTGAAGAAGGGGCTCCTCGAACCTCTTTGTTGGGATCCTGTATCCCTCCCAGGAGGGAATCCAAGGACTCCAAGACCGTCCCGAAATCATCTTCAAGGATTCGCCAGGAACCCGCGGTGCCCCGGGGGAACGTCCACGCTTCACCCCAGGAAGAGATTCCGGGGACAGGAGACTTGCTGCCAGCCCGCAAGGAGATCAGCAGGAATCCGAACATGCCTTTTGGCAGGTCCTAAGCCTGATAAGGCAACTTAACGGGCTTATGGACCCCGTGATTGCCCCTCGTGAAGGCAAGGACACTATCTTGGACGAAGTGTTTGACGTTCGGAAGGCCCCTAAGTCCAGTGCGGCTCTGCCCTGGTCTCGGGGTCTGAAGAGTGCCAGAGCTAGGGAGAACGCTCAGCTCGCGATTCTTGCCTCCTCCAGTCGTTCCTCTGCCAGGAACAAGCTCATCCCTCCTCCTCGTCTTCAGCAGAGGATGTATTTAGAGATCTTGGGTGAGTCCAGCCTCGCTCTTCCTCTCCATCACTCCGTGGAGGAGCTGGCGAAGGGAGTTCCCCTTGAGAAGCTCTCTGCCCGGCAGGTGTCGTTCTCGGCGGCAGATATCCTTAGCCATGAAAAGGTCGCGAAGTGTGCCATGCAGGCCACTTCGTGGTTGGACTTTTGGCTAGGAACTCTGGGCATCCTATTGCGCTCTGAGGACTTGTCCAAGGAGACCAATAGGAATGCCTTGGAGACCTTCTTACTCTCGGGCACCCGCTCCATCGAGTTTTTGGCGCACCAGGTTACCACCCTGTGGGCCAACTCGGTGTTGAAGCGGCGCGATGCTGTGACCGAGAGATTCCATTCGAAGTTCCCCGCCGTGGATGTGTGCAGGCTCAGACATGCTTCCCTTCTGGGGGAGAACCTGTTTGAGCCTCAGGACATGGAGCGAACGGCTGAGAGGTGGAGGAAATCCAGCACGGACTCCCTCCTCCATAGGGCCCTTACAGCTCGGCCCTATAAGCCTCCAGCTCCACCGCAACAGCAGCAGCAGCCTCGTAAGGCTCCGAAGCAGGCACCAGCAGTTAAGAAGGTGGTGTCTAAGCCCCAGCCCTTTCCCGCCAAGGTCAAGAGGGGCGGTAAGTCCTCCAGGGGAGGCAAGACTCCTAGGGGTGCCAGCCGCGGCTGCAAGCCCTAGGGGTGGCGGTCCCCCTGCGTGTCCACCTGTGGGGGGATGCCTTCAGCTTTGCGTCCGCAGGTGGCAGCAACACGGGGCCGATGCTTGGACGGTCTCAGTGATCGGCCAAGGCTATCGCGTCCCGTTCACAACATCTCAACCTCCCCTGACAGCGAATCCAGTGTCGTTGAGCTCCTATGCCATGGGGTCGGCAAAGGGGCTGGCCCTTCGGGCCGAAGTCGAGACCATGCTCGAGAAGGGTGCTCTCCAGGAGGTCGTCGACAGCTCCCCAGGCTTCTTCAGTCGACTCTTTCTTGTAAAGAAGGCGTCTGGAGGCTGGAGACCTGTCATCGACCTCTCAGCTCTGAACGGGTTTGTCAAGCAAACCCGGTTCAGCATGGAGACAGCAGACACGGTCAGACTTGCGGTGAGACCACAAGACTTTATGTGCACACTGGATCTAAAGGACGCGTACTTCTAGATCCCAATCCATCCGTCTTCCAGGAAGTACCTGAGATTCTGCCTAGACGACAAGATCTACCAGTTCAAGGTGCTGTGTTTCGGTCTCTCCACAGCTCCTCAGGTGTTCACCAGAGTGTTCACCCTGATTTCATCTTGGGCGCACAGGAACGGCATTCGTCTCCTTCGTTATCTGGACGATTGGCTGATCCTAGCAGACTCGGAGTCGACCCTTCTTCGGCACCGAGACAGGCTTCTGGATCTTTGCCAGGATCTAGGGATCGTGGTAAACCTCGAGAAGTCCTCTCTGCAGCCGTCCCAACGACTGGTTTATCTAGGCATGCCAATAAACACCAATCTCCACAAAGCCTTTCCATCAGACGACCGGATAGCAAGGCTAAGGAGGGTGGCGGAACCCTTCCTCAGGCGAGAAGAGCTCCCCGCCCAATCGTGGTTGTGTCTCTTAGGTCACCTATCCTCCCTGGCCCGTCTGGTTCCAAACAGCCGCCTCAGGATGAGATCCCTACAGTGGCGGCTCAAGTCCCGGTGGAATCAAGGATCCGATTCTCCGGACATTCTGATCCCGATGGGGTCTTTGGAACGGACGGACTTGCGGTGGTGGCTGGTCGACGAGAACCTGCGGAAGGGAGTGAGTCTTCTCGTCCTCCCCCCGGAATTGACTCTGTTTTTGGACGCGTTAAAAGAAGGGTTGGGGGGCGCACGTTCTGAACCAGAGGGCCTCAGGCCTTTGGTCAGAATCAGAAAAGTGTCTACACATCAACCTGCTAAAATTGAAGGCCGTCTTTCTGGCTCTTCAGCAGTTCCAACGGTCCCTGGCGGGTCATTCCGTGGTGGTGATGAGCGACAACACCACGGTAGTGGCTTATATCAACAAGCAGGGAGGCACTTTATCACAGCAGCTATCCCATCTTGCAGTAGAGACTCTGAGGTGGACCGAAATCCACTCGATAACACTATCAGCTCGCTTCATTCCTGGCAAGAGGAATGTGCTCGCCGACAGTCTGAGCAGGGCCTCGCAGATAGTGAGTACGGAGTGGTCTTTGGATCCTCAGATAGCCAACAAAGTCCTGACTTTGTGGGGTTCCCCGACTGTGGACTTGTTCGCGACAGCGTTGAACTTCAAGCTGCCGCTGTACTGCTCCCCAGTCCCGGACCCCAAGGCACTCTGGCAAGATGCTCTCCAGCAACGGTGGGACAACATCGACGTGTACGCCTTCCCACCGTTCTGTCTGATGAGAAGGGTGCTCAACAGGACCAGACTATCGGTCAACTGTTCGATGACTCTGGTAGCTCCCCTATGGCATCACGCGGAATGGTTCCCGGACCTTCTGCAGCTCCTGACGGAGCTCCCGAGGGAACTTCCTCCATGACACGAGCTTCTCAGACAACCCCATTCCAACGTCCCTCACAAGGCCGTGGCCTCGCTTCGGCTTCACGCCTGGAGACTATCCAGCGTCTCCTCGCGGAGAGAGGCTTTTCGCAACAGGTTGGGGAGAGAATGTCTCGGCACCTGCGAAGGTCCTCTGAGGGAGTCTACCAAGCAATGTGGAGAGTCTTTTGTGGTTGGTGTCGTGGGAGGGGTATCTCTCCACTCGATGCCACTATTCCAGCAATAGCGGACTTCCTCGTTTATCTGCGGGAAGAAATGCGCCTTTCTGTCTCGGCAGTGAAAGGCTATCGCTCAGCCTTAAGCTTGGCCTTCAAGCTGAAGGGCGTGGATATTTCTTCATCGCTAGAACTCTCTTTACTCATACGTAGCTATGAGCTTACCTGCCCCCAGTCGGAAATGAGACCTCCTCCTTGGAACGTGGTTCGAGTCCTCAGGTCTCTTAAGAGACCTCCCTTCGAACCATTACGCCAGGCCTCCGATCGCCACCTGTCTTGGAAGACGGCTTTCCTACTCGCTTTGGCTTCGGCCAAGCGGGTTAGTGAACTTCATGGTCTCTCATATGACATCGCCCATTCAAGGGGATGGGGGGAGGTAACGTTCAGGTTCGTCCCTGAGTTTGTTGCCAAGACTCAGAATCCTGGAGTGCCGGATCCTCGGTTCGACTCTTTCAGGATCGCGAGTCTCCGTTCCGTAACAAGCGACCCAGACCAGCTGCTACTATGTCCAGTGAGGTGTCTGAGGCACTACTTGAAGAGAACGGCTGCAGTCCGTCCTCAAGTGCGAGCTTTGTTTGTGAGCACAGGCAGGACTAAGAGGAGGGTCACCAGGAACACCATCTCAGCTTGGATTCGAAGGGTTATCCACCATGCCTTGAATCCGGACCCTCCTCCGTCACGTTGCCCTCGGGCACACGATGTCAGGGGTATTGCTACATCCCTGGCCTTCAAGAGAAACTTCTCTGTGACGCAGGTGCTTCAAGCTGGGGTCTGGAAGCGTCAGACGACCTTCACAGCCCACTACCTGCAAGACGTGACCCACAGGAGCCTCGATACGTTTTCTATCAGCCCTGTGGTGGCTGCACAATAGCTGGTTTGAAACCTCAGGCTCCTTATTGGACAAGTAGCAGTAGGTTGAGGGCGTTGTTACCCGGTCTTAGTCTGCGTGAATGAAAGAGTATGTCTGACCCTTACTTCTTTCTTCTTTCTCCCCTCTCTTGGGGAAGCAGCATCCTGGTCCTCGCATAGCTGACCTCGACCTCTGCAGGTAACCCATGCTTCCTTGTGCTCCTAGTATTAAGCTTAATACTGTTGCGTCCCCCATACCCTGACGAGGTGGTATTGGGAACGTCCTATTTTAGATTCCTATCTGAAGGTCTCAAGGTCAACTTCATAGGACGAGTCACACTCTCCTCCACACACTACTTATGTAGGCCACTCGTTCCTAGCGATGCTAGGAACTTGTGAGGTACAGGAGCTCCTTTTCTCTAGTGCTGCTCACTGAGGGATTGAGCCCCCGGGCAAGCCGAAGTCAGTAAGGCTGGGGACTTTCCACCCTTCCTAAGGGGTAAGTCACCCAATGTAAATAGCGTGGTTTGTATTTCGGTTACGGAACAAATGACAAATTCGAAGATAATTTGTATTTTTTAAATATTAAACTTAGCCGGTGAATATATAATAGCTGACGTCTCGGACGGCTCGACAGATTCCAAAAACTCGCGAGCGATCGCCGTGAAGGTTGCGGGTGTGACCACCAGCGCCGACTATCGGCCAGATACCGCATATACTTGTCAAGTTCTCCAATTCTTCTCTGTCGGTCTTGTCGACAAGTTGGTTCCGCTCGCTTATGACCTTGAGTTTTCGACCTATTTGGTGAAGTACTTTATTTTGGTTGTTTATTGGCTTTCGCTGTGACGGGTGTTTTTTCTTCAATTAAACTCTTGAGTCTTGAGACCCTTTTTTTGGCTGGTGTTTATTGTTGATGACTTTGGTTTTGACTTGGATTTTCTCTGATTGTTCAATATGGCTGACCCTTCTCCTATCCCTGAACCTAAATATCGCAAGTGTGCGAGGGATTGCAACAAACGTCTTCCCAAGGCCTCTATCGACCCACATACCGTTTGTTCTAATTGCCGGGGTAAATCCTGCCAATTAGGAGATCGGTGTGATGAGTGCGTGGTCTTGTCGGAATTCGACTGGCTTGAGTATGACAAATATACTCGTAAGCTGGAGAGAGATAGGGTGAGGAGAAGCTCCTCTAGATCTTTGGAATTTTCCTCCTCCCATGCCCCTGAACCTAATCCTTCCCCTGTAGTAGTTGTTCCTGAACCCCCTACTAGCACTCATGAACCGTCCATGCGGGATATGTTTCTAGCGATTCAAGCTTTAGGCGAAAAAGTTGAGTCCTTAGCATTGGACCGTAACCAACTCATGTCAGATGTTAAGTTGTTGAAGTGTCAGAGTGGTAAAACAGAAAATCGTAGTGATAAAGTGATAAGTGCGCAAAGTGTATTTAGTGTTGCGACCGAGGGTTCGTCTGTTCGTGCTTGTCGCTCCCCTAGTCCGAGACCTCTTTCAGGCTCCCCTGCACCAGGGAGAAGTAATGTCGTAGGACTTAAGGGGACGAGAGGCGTTAACCAACGTACAGACGTTCCCTCTTTGGTATCGGACGTTTCTCGTCAAGATCGCCCTTACCATAAGACGGGTGAGACTGTGTTCTCCTCGTCCTCCGAAGACTTATCGCACAAGAAACCTTGGCGCAAGGTTTCTAGACCCTTGAAGCGAAAGTCAGTCCCTTCAGGACAGGTCCAGCGTCCTGGCTGTAGCCATTGGGGCAGCTCTGACCTTTTGCAGTTGTCGGATGACTGTTCGCCTATTAAGCGCAAGCGTAACACGGGGTCCGAGGGTTGCAGTAGAGGCAATGTTTTGCCAACGCAGACGTTACCGACGTCACGGCCCGTTCCGACTCCCGCTGATCCGAAATGGGTTGTCCTGCGGGACATGCAGTCTAAGCTTACCTCCCTTATGGAAGAGTATGACTTTGAGCAGGTTCGCGATGATCCTTTGCTTTCGAGTCACCAGTGCGCTGAACGTGACTCTGGCCGTCAGCCGCCCAAACGAGTATTCACTCGTCCGTTTGACGTTAGTGCTGACGTTTCTAGTACTTTGAAACGCGATGTCAGTAGTCTTTCACGTCAGTCACGTGACATGGATCCCCTCTTGCTGCAGTCTCGTACTGACGTTCAGCTGCTGCCGCCGCAGCCCCGCACTGACGTTCGCCGACCGGCTCCGTTGCCTCGACGTGACGTTGAGCGTCAGTCACCGCAGTCGGAGGTTGTTTTGCCTGCTCAGACTCTGCAGTCAATGCAGTTCCGACGTGACGTCGAGCGTCAATCAACTTCAGCTGTTGTTGTTGGTCAGTCACAGGGATTTCAGTCCTTTCAGCAGCGGCGTGACGTCGCTTCCTCTTCTGCTACTGCTGCTCCTTTGCTTGTTGACATTGCCTGTCAAGCGTTGCCTCCTTGGCAGGTCTCTCCTTTTCATGAGACTCGGCAGTTGTCGGACGAAGTTCCGTCGGATGAGGAAGTCGCTGATCCCCTTCCAACTGATATTCCTTTGGGGACTTTGTCGGACGGAGAGGAGCCTAAAGCTGCTCAGCCCTCTCTGGATTTTAAAAAGATCATGCTGATTTTTAAGGAACTGTTTCCTGACCATTTTGTAACTGCTGCTCCTCGTTCGCCTCCGTCAGAGTTTACGCTAGGCCTAGCTACTTCGACGCCGTCGTTTGCTAAGCTAGTGCTCTCTCGCTCTTCTAAGAGAGCTTTGCGTTTACTAGGCGATTGGTTGATCACCAGGAGGAGTTTGGGGAAGACAGCCTTTGCTTTCCCCCCTTTTAAACTGGCTTCTAGAGCGAGCGTCTGGTATGACACGGGAGAAGTTCTCGGCTTGGGAGTTCCTGCCTCTGCCCAGGGAGACTTCTCAAGCCTCATAGACTCTCCCCGTCGCCTGGTCATGAGACGCTTTAAAGTTTACTGGTCCTCTTCGGACCTTGATCATCTCCTCAAAGGGGTTTACAGGGCCTTCGAAGTTTTTTAACTTCTTGGATTGGTCGCTGGGAGCCTTGAGCAGGAAGATCTCTTCGGCCGACCGTGATGTATCCGTGCTTATTATGTCCTGCATGGACAAAGCTATCCGTGATGGCTCTAATGAGCTTGCCGCTACCTTTACGGGAGGAGTCCTTAAGAAGAGGGAGACTCTTTGCTCGTTCCTTTCGGCAGGAGTAACTCCTGCCAAAGGTCAGAGCTTCTCTTTGCCCCGTTGTCATCTGCCTTGTTTCCTCAGCAGTTGATATTGCGGCTTCTCTGGTGCAGAAGGATACCCACGACCTGATGGCTACGTCGGCGCGCAAGGCTGCTCCTTCATCATCTTATGTCGTAAGACCCAAGCTCGATACTCCAGCAACTAGGTTTATCCCGCCCTTTCGTGGCAGAGCCCCCAGTAAGGGAGGCGCTCGTGCCGACAGTAAAAGAGGCAAGAGGAGAGGATCCAAGTCCTCCCGTGGCAGAGTCTGACTGCCCACGTCCTCAGACAGCTGTAGGGGCCAGACTGAACAACTTCTGGCAGGCCTGGGAGAAGAGGGGTGCAGACCGAGAGTCTGTGTTGTTGCTAAAGGAGGGGTACAAAATACCTTTTGTACGGAGACCTCCTCTGGTAAAAGTTCCTATAGACCTCTCTCCCAGGTATCGAGAGGAGTCAAGGAGACAGGCACTACAACTGCAGGTGTCTCAGTTGCTAGAGAAGGGAGCGGTGGTGAAAGTCTCGGACCTTCAATCACCGGGATTTTACAACCGTCTCTTCCTAGTCCCAAAGCATACAGGAGGTTGGAGGCCGGTGCTGGATGTCTGTGCGCTCAACGTTTTTGTTGTCAAAACAAAATTTACGATGGAGACCACGAAGTCCGTCCTAGCAGCGGTCAGAGAGGGAGACTGGATGGTCTCTCTCGACCTGCAGGATGCGTACTTCCACATTCCTATACACCCGGATTCTCAACCGTATCTGAGGTTTGTATACAGGAATGTGGTGTACCAATTCTGAGCACTGTGCTTCGGCCTCAGCCCTGCTCCTCTTGTTTTTACGAGGCTCATGAGAAATGTGGCAAAATTTCTTCATTTATCGGGGATTCGAGCCTCCCTGTACCTGGACGACTGGCTGCTCAGAGCGTCGTCCCGTCATCGCTGTCTGCAGGACCTTCAATGGACGTTGGATCTTGCAAAGGAGTTGGGACTGTTGGTGAACTTAGAGAAGTCTCAGCTGACTCCCTCCCAAACGATTCTCTATTTGGGGATGGAGATTCGCAGTCTAGCTTTTCGGGCTTTTCCGTTTGCCACCAGGATAGATCAAGCCTTGCTCAAAGTCCGCCTCATGCTGAGAAAAGACCGTTGCTCAGTGAGAAGTTGGATGAGCCTCCTAGGGACGCTGTCATCCCTGGAACAATTTATCTCTCTAGGGAGACTTCACCTTCGCCCTCTCCAGTTCCATCTAGACTCCCATTGGGACAAGAACAAGACTTTGGAAGCTGTCTCAATCCCGATCTCCGAACCAGTAAAGACGTGCCTGAACTGGTGGGACAGCAACATAGGTCTTCGAGAGGGTCTGTCCCTGGCGGTCAAGAACCCAAACCACGTGTTATTTTCAGACGCGTCGGATTTGGGTTGGGGAGCGACTCTGGACGGTCTGGAATGTTCGGGTCTTTGGACGTCGGATCAGAGGAGCCTTCACATCAACTGCAAGGAGCTGTTGGCTGTTCACTTGGCCTTGACGAGTTTCGAGAGTCTTCTCCGAAACAAAGTGGTAGAAGTGAATGCGGACAACACCACAGCCTTGGCGTACATCTCCAAGCAAGGAGGCACTCACTCCCACACACTGTTCGTCATCGCAAGGGACCTCCTCATCTGGTCAAAAGATCGAGGCATCTCACTGTTGACGAGGTTCGTCCAGGGAAAATTGAACGTCTTGGCGGACTGTCTCAGTCGGAGAGGTCAGGTGATCCCTACAGAATGGACCCTCCACAAGGACGTGTGCAAGAGTCTTTGGATGACTTGGGGTCAGCCCACCATAGACCTCTTTGCGACCTCATTGACCAAAAGGCTCCCGACCTATTGCTCTCCAGTCCCAGATCCAGAGGCGGCCCACATAGATGCCTTTCTGCTGGACTGGTCTCACATAGACGCTTACGCATTCCCGCCGTTCAAGATCATCAACAGGGTTCTGCAGAAGTTCGCCTCTCACGAAGGGACAAGGTTGACGTTGGTTGCTCCCCTCTGGCCGCGAGAGAGTGGTTCACAGAGGTACTTCAATGGCTGGTAGACGTTCCAAGGAGTCTACCTTTAAGGATGGATCTCTTACGGCAGCCCCACGTAAGGAGTCTTCATCAAAGCCTCCCCGCGCTTCGTCTGACTGCCTTCAGACTATCGAAAGACTCTCAAGAGCTCGAGGATTTTCGAAGGAGGCAGCCAAAGCGATCGCGAGGGCTAGGAGATCATCTACTATCAAGGTCTACCAGTCGAAGTGGGAGGTCTTTAGAGAGTGGTGCAAGTCATCCTCTATTTCCTCTTCCAGTACCTCTGTAGCCCAAATTGCAGACTTTCTCCTGCATCTGAGAAATGTTCGCTCCCTCTCTGCTCCCACTATTAAGGGCTACAGGAGCATGTTGGCTTCTGTGTTCAGACATAGAGGCTTGGATCTGTCAAATAATAAAGATCTCCAAGATCTCCTTAAGTCCTTCGAGACCTCTAAGGAGCGTCGTATGTCAACTCCTGCTTGGAACTTGGACGTGGTCCTAAGGTTCCTAATGTCCGACAGGTTTGAGCCATTGCATTCAGCCTCCCTGAAGGATCTCACCCTCAAGACGCTTTTTTTGGTGTGCTTGGCTTCGGCTAAAAGAGTCAGTGAGATCCATGCCTTTAGTAAGAACATCGGCTTCTCTACAGATAAAGCCACATGTTCGCTTCAACTTGGTTTTTTGGCCAAGAATGAATTGCCTTCTCGTCCTTGGCCTAAATCTTTTGATATACCTTGCCTGTCAGAAATCGTAGGCAACGAGGTTGAAAGAGTACTGTGCCCAGTTAGAGCTCTTAAGTTTTATTTGGCTCGTACTAAACCGTTACGAGGTGGTTCTGAGGCCTTATGGTGCTCCGTTAAGAAGCCCTCATTGCCCATGTCTAAAAATGCTTTATCGTACTTTATTAGATTTTTAATCCGGGAGGCACATTCTCATTTAAGTGAGAAAGATCGTTGTTTGCTTAAGGTCAAGACGCACGAAGTGAGAGCGATGGCAACTTCGGTGGCTTTTAAGCAAAACAGGTCTCTGCGAAGTATTATGGACGCGACCTTTTGGAGGAGCAAGTCGGTGTTCGCTTCATTTTACTTAAAAGACGTCCAGACTCTTTATGAGGACTGCTACACCCTGGGTCCATTCGTTGCACCGAGTGCAGTAGTGGGTGAGGGTTCTACCACTACATTCCCTTAATCCCTATATCCTTTTAATCTTCTCTTGAAATGTTTTTAATCTTGTCTTGGGTTGTACGGAAGACTAGGAAGTCTTTCGCATCCTTTTTTGATTTGGCGGGTGGTCAAATGTCGTTTCTTGAGAGCGCCCAGATTAAGGGTATTGATGAGGTCCTGTTATATGGGTGGTCGCCCTGGATATAACAGCTCCTGGGAGTCTTTCAGCATCCTGAGAGGATGGCTGGGCTTCATGAGGAAAGCGGACTAATAAGGCAGAGTAATCGTCAGAGTCAGCTTCCTTACCAGGTACCTATATTTAAGTGGGTTTTTTTTATGATATAATTGTCAAAAACTCATGAGCATATACGCCTTTATTGCATTAATACTGGTCTCTACCCACCACCATGGGTGTGAATCAGCTATTATATATTCACCGGCTAAGTTTAATATTTAAAAATAATATTTTGATTATAAAATAAATTTTTGAATATACTTACCCGGTGAATATATAAATTAAAGGCCCTCCCTTCCTCCCCGATAGAGACCCAGCGGACTGAGAAGAACTGGAGAACTTGACAAGTATATGCGGTATCTGGCCGATAGTCGGCGCTGGTGGTCACACCCGCAACCTTCACGGCGATCGCTCGCGAGTTTTTGGAATCTGTCGAGCCGTCGGAGACGTCAGCTATTATATATTCACCGGGTAAGTATATTCAAAAATTTATTTTATAATCAAAATATCATTTTCCTAACCATACAAACCTTAGCTATTTACACATATGTGCCCGCCATCCCTGACCCCCAAGTCAAGTCCTACCTCTAAGTGAAGTGAAGCAAGTCACCGGTGTGTGGGGGGTGGGGGAGGGGTAGCAATCTACCCTTCCCCTGCCCCCCGCTAACTAGCGCGGGGAGGGTAATTAACCCTCGTTATAACTATTGACTCGTCATTTCAGCGGCGCTAAAAGGTAAACCCAATGTAAATAGCTAAGGTTTGTATGGTTAGGAAAAATACAAATTATCTTCGAATTTGTCATATTTCCTATATAAACTATAAAAACTGTAACAAAACAGGAGGAAGAGAAATAAGATAGAATAGTGTGCCCGAGTGTACCCTCAAGCAAGAGAACTCTAAACCAAGACAGTGGAAGACCATGGTACAAAGGTTTGGCACTACCCAAGACTAGAGAACAATGATTTGATTTTGGAGTGTCCTTCTCCTAGAAGAGCTGCTTAACACAGCTAAAGAGTCTCTTCTACCCTTACCAAGAGGAAAGTAGCCACTGAACCATTACAGTACAGTGCAGTAGTTAACCCCCTTGAGAGAAGAAAAATTGTTTGATAATCTCAGTGTTGTCAGGTGTACATGAGGACAGAGGAAAATACAGTATGTAAAGAATAGGCAGAGCATTCGGTGTATGTGTAGGCAAAAGGAAAATGAACCATAACCAGAGAGAAGGATCCAGTGTACTGTAGTACTGTCTGGCCATTCAAAGGACCCCATAACACTAGCGGTAATATCTCAATGGATGGCTGGTACCCTGGCCAACCTGCTACCTCTAAAGAACTCTTCCTGCATCAGATATGTAATCAAGAGAACCATACAACCAGTCTCCTCACCTTCCAATTGTCGTCCCTGTGCTTACGACGTCAGGAGTGTCAGGACATCCCTGGCGTTCAAAAAGAATGTCTCTGTGGCACAGGTTTTACAAGCAGGCGTGTGGAAACAATAAACAACGTTCCCCGCCTACTACCTGCAAGACATAATCCACAGGAACCTGGATACATTTACCGTAGGTCCGGTGGTAGCTGTACAAAATGTGGTTAATATCACCCCGGCTCTTGTAGGACAAGTAGCAGTCGGTTGAAGGCAGATGTTTCCTACAAATTTGTCTAGGATGAATGTGAGAGTAATTGGCCACTTCATATTTACCCCTCCCCTCTCTTGGGGTTCAGCATCTGAGGAACTCTGGAAGCTGACCTCCTCTGACTGCAGGTGGATACCATGCCCTTTGTGTAGCCTGATATATGTTTATATATTTATGTCCCCGTTCTCAAAGCAAGGTGGAGTCAGGTAATGTGTAGGTTAAGTGGGGAGCTTTGCTCCAAAATTACTCTTACTTGGTCAAGTCACATTGCTAAACTTTACACCTAGCACAATGCCCAGGCCATCATCCGGTGCCCTTTAGTCAGTTCTTGCGTAGCACAGTGCCACTCCGGGACAGTCTCCAGCCACTTGGCTTTAGAACTTCCACCCAGCATAGTGAGTCTCTCCTACGTAAAGAGTGTAAGGTTTGTATACTTTATAGTTCCAGAACAAATGACAAATTTGGGATAATTTTTATTTTTCGTAACTAAGCAAACCTGGAGCTCTGTTTACATACTGGTCCCGCCATCACCTTCCTCTGGAAGTCCTACCACAATTGCAAAGTGACGGTTGTTTACTAGTGCTGGTGCGAGAGGGGTGGTTAGTCTACTCCCACTACACCCCTCCACCTCACGAAAGCTTTAATGACTAGTTTCAGCTATCGCCAAAATAATACTCCTACATAAAGAACTGCAGGTTTGCATAGTTAGAAAAAATAAAAATTATTCTAAATTTGTTATGTTTTTTCATGCAACTGATAGAGTAAAACAATGACAGTTTGACTGCGGCAGAGGTAGCCATCTCAAGCACGGTTTTCTATATTGGCCTGATTTCTATACGACGATTTAGAAAACTGGCTACAGAGGAGGCTGCTCTGCCTCAGCAAAATAAAAGAGTAATTAAATTATGTTAAGTATACATTTTTATATATTGTTTGTTGATGTTTTCCATGTCACACTGAGTAACTCTCTTTATGTTCGTATGTTTGTTTCCACCCTAATTGACTCCTCATTGCGCACTGCAACAATTTTCGTTTACATTCGCAGTAGCTCCACCCACTGAGCTTAGTGCTCCGATTGGCTAATGGTTTTTTTGCAATTTACCCAATCCCTATCTCTTAACAGTTTGACTAAACTTTATCTTGAATTGATCTATAAAAATTTAGATATATTTTTTTTTTTTTCATAAGTTTAAAAAATTCATATAAAAAAATTCACTCACAAAATCCTTATGAAAATTCAGTAAAAAAATTCTCATAAAAAAATTACTTTGCCATTTTATTTCAAATAAAAAATCCTCATCACAATCATAGCTCACATTTGAGTACTACAAGACTTATTTTACATATTCAGAAACATTGACATATTCACATAACCACTATGTTCTTCCAAGAGAATTCCAGTGTCCTAAGAGTGACAGGTCTCGCAGTCTACGTTCAGGTCGACACTACCAGTAGTGTCATGCCAAAGTTAGTAAACCTGAAACTAAAAGACGTGTACGGTATAATTTGGAGCTTCCCCAACCGCTGGTCGTTCCGGTGCTATTGCTGCCCGTCGTCCGGAAACGCCAGACTCCGACTGATAGGGTAGGACAGTATGGCATCTTAGGTCAGCTTGATAATAATACTGCTGGTTATAGGTGATTATGGTACCATAATGGTGACCCTCACGTCTGGCGTGCGCAGCACATTCGTGTACTGCTTGCCAGAACAAAGGATCATTGAGGTAATGTTTATTTCAAGCGAGGCGAAGCACGGCTGAGCAAAATCCATTTGAGGCATGTCTTATATGATAGGTAATTATGATGCCGTGATGGTGACCCACGCAGCTGACGTGTACTGCTTTCCAGAATACAGGAGCAGTGAAATAATGTTTATTTCGAGCAGATCTAGCCACGGCGAAGCAAAAACCATTTGAGTGGCGGCAAATTGCACAGCCTTCTCTTTAGCCAGTTTTCTAAATCGTCGTATAGAAATCGGGCCGATATAGAAAACTGTGCTCGAGAGAGGTACCTCTGCCGCAGTCACTCTGTAGGTGTTGCTTTGCCCTGTTATTTTTACATGCAAAACAATTTTTTTCTGTTAGTTTTCTTGGATTTTTGTTTTATTCTTCTGTTATCTTCCGCGCATGCCTAGTTTTCCTTTTCCACCACTCGTAAGCCTGATTCCCACCTGGGGACCCCCATTACTGTTGAGGTGTGTAGGGCGATGGTAATCGGAAAACAGTGGCTTTATGGAAGATAACAACATGAGAACACAACAAAACAACAAGAAAACTAACAGAAAACAATAGCTTTTCATGTAAAACTGGCTAATAGAAAATTACTAATAAACATTATCTCATTGCTTCTCTATCCTGGCATACGGTACATGGATGCACTGTGCATACCTACTGCATAGATCACTATCAAAGTACTGTATCACAATTACCTATAATTTATATTGCGTACTTCAAATGTTTTTGCTCTGCCGTGGCTCGCTTCGCTCTCGAACATTGTTTCATCACTCCTCCATTCTAGCAAGAGGTACACGTATGAGCTGCGCACGGCAGCCGTGTGGGTCATTATTTAGTGTATCGTAGTTACCTAACTCCTGTGTTATTATTATTAAGCTGACCTAGGATGCCTTAGTGTCCTACCCTATCAGGCGGAGTCTGATATTTCCGTTTGATGGGTAGCAATAGCACCGGAACGACCACCGGTTGAGGAAGCCCAAAATTACACTGTATACGTCTTATAGTTTTGGGCCTATGGACTTTGGTGTGACACTGCTAGTAATGTCGACCTAAACATAGACTGCAAGGTTTAACACACTTAGGACACTTAACTTCTCTTGGAAGAACAACGTGGTTATGTAAAAGTGTCAATGTTAATGAATTATCATGTGAAATAAGCCTTATAGTACTCAAATATCAACCATGACTGTAATAAGGATTTTTTATTTGAAATAAACAAAGTGGTTTTTTTTTTATGAGGATATTTGCATGAATTCTTTAACTGAGTCAGTTTATAACTCTCACAAATGTCGGTCATGATTAAAATGAGAATTTATTTTATCTGAAATGAACTGGTGAAGTGCATTTTTAATGATGGAAGGAAGTGAAAACGATTTAAAACAGGTGATTAAATTATATCTGAATTTTGATTGGCAAATTCGAGGTGAGGCTTAGTCCCATCGTCGGAGATAGAGATGGGTAAAGTGCAAATCTTGTGTAATTTTGTCGTCTTAAAACTTGTGATACGGAAAAACATCATCAAACAACTTGGAAAAATGACATACTGTACTTACTGTAATTTGATTATTTTTTTCTCTTATGTATTTGCACAGATAATTTATTGAAAAGAAAATTTTGTTTTTCAATATTTAACTTAGCCGGTGATTATATAGCTGCAACTCTGTTGCTCGACAGACAACTCTACGGAAAAAACTCGCCAGCGATCGCTACACAGGTAGCGGGTGTGCCTAACAGCGCCATCTGTCGACCAGATACCCAGCTCTCAATGTAAACAAAGACTCAATTTTCTCTCTGTCGACGTGTCGACAAGACGTACTTTACTCGCTGTTGCTAAACTGGAGTTTTTCACATCTATTTGGTGAAGTACTATATTCTAGTTTTGAGCTTTCGCAATGCAGGTGTTTTATCTTCATCTTAAATCTTGAACTCGTTTTGGATAGATTTAATTATGGTGACAAAGAGAGTATGGACTTTCTTTCACTTTTAAATGGCCGACCCTTCCCTTAGACGGAAGTGTGTTTAGGCTTTTAGTAATTATCTTATCACGTTATAAATTATTTATAGATTTTCCTCTATATATTTTAAATCTCTCCGCCTTTATTAGGCCTCTTCGATTAACTTTCCATTTATTATAAACATATAAAAATAAATTTTAATGTTTTGTTTATATGCGACCTTTCCTGAGAGTAGGCGGTCCTAACTTGGAAACCGAAGTTAATCAACGTTGAGCCCTTTATATCGTAATAAGCTTTTAAAGAGCTAAGGATTTAAAACTTTTTAAATGTAATATTTTATGAAAGAATTTCTTTGATAGTCTTCGTACTGTTTTCAAAGATGAACTAACGTTTAGTTTATTTATGCTACGCAGTTGTTGACGTTCAGGACGCTCAACATGCGCTCTATCGTTACGATAGAGAGAGAGTGTATCACGGTTTCACTTTGCAGTAGGAGTAAATCGATTCTGACGTTTTGTTCATTCTTTCTTAGCTTAAATGTTTTGAATTCTATTTTAAAGGAACTTTTTATTTAAAACCTTTCAGTTTTTTTCCTTTAGTCAAATAACATGTTTTTATGACGAAATATAATTGGGCTCTTCTCTTAGGTGCGAAATCAAGAGAGAAAGAGAGAGAGATAGAGACGGAGGGAGAGAGAGGAGAGAAAACGTTCCGTTCAAGCGGGTAACGTTGTTCTCGAGTTACTCTCGTCCCTAGTCTCTGTACGGGGAGGTAGGATAAAACGTTTTTAGTTTTTTATTCTCGTCCCCAGGCTATGTGCGGTGAGAGATTGAAAACGTAGTTTATATGAACTAGTGTTTAGTCTCTTTCCCAGCCACTGATTTTTTTATCTTAAAATATGTTTTCTGTTTTTTGCTGGTATTAATGAGCTTGCATTATACGACTGACGCAATTACTACCTTTTAATGAAGGGTAGAATTGCGTGTTTCAGGTAGAAATCAGTAAAAGTTTCGATTTCAGTGAAATAAGTGCAAAACAGAAAATCGAAGTGATAAAGTGATATGCGCAAAGTGTTACAGTGTTGCGTCCGAGGGTTCGTCTGTTCGTGCCTGTCGTTCACCTAGTCCGGGACCTCTTGCATGCTCCCAAGCGCAGGGGAGAAGTAATGTCAAACGACTTATGGGTTCGAGAGGCCTTGATCAACGAACAGACGTTTTCCCTCTATGGTATCGGGTGTATCTTACCAAGATCTCCCCTACCATAAGACGAGAGAGACGTTGTTTCTCCTCGTCATCCAAAGGCTTTTCGCATAAGAAACCTGTCACAAGGTTTCGAAGCCCTTAAGCGAAAGTCAGTCCTTTCAGGACAGGTCCAGCGTCCTGGTTACAGCCATTAGGACAGCTCTGACCCTATGCAGTCATCGGATAACTGCTCGCCGCCTAACAAAAGCGTAACACAGACTCCGAGAGTCTTTTTTGTTGGCAAAGTGTTGCGGTCACAGACGTTACCCTCGTCTCTTACCACAACCATTTCCGTTGATCCTTAATGGGTTGTATGGCAAGACATGCAGTATATGCTTGCCTCCCTTATGGAAGACTATTCTGCCGATTAGTCCGTTGAGTCTAGCCGTTTATCTCATCGATATCCTGGCTTTCAGCCAACCTAACGTTCCTTTGTGCTTACTGTTGACGTTGGCGTAGCTAAGTCACGTCAGTCAGGTTGTTTAACACCACACTCGATGCGGTCTCGTGTGGTTTTTCAGCCGCATTTGGACGTTAGGCCGCTTGCTGATGCTCCTGTTGATGTTCAAGACGTTCACTTACAATAGGAGTTGACTTGTTTTGACGCTGTGCGTCAACCTCCGCATTCTAGAGTTGTTTTGACTGCTCTGTCTAGGCAGTCAAAGCAGTCTCGAGTGGACGCTGTGCGTCCTCACGCACCTGTTGTGATTGACAGTTCAGTTGTTGACAGTTCACAGACTGTCAAGCAGTTACATGACGTTGCGTTCTGGTCCGCTACTAATGCACCAGTGAGTGTGGACTCTGCTTGTAAAGCATTGCCACCACGATAGGTCTCTCCCTTGCTTGAAACTCAGCTTTTATCGGATAAGGTTCCTGTAGATGAGGAAGTTGCTGTTCCCCCTCCTACTGATATTCCCTTGAGGACTCTGTCAGATGGAGAGGAGCCTAAAGCTGCTTAGCCCCCTATCGACTTTAATTAAATCATGATGATTTTTTTTAAGGATCTTTGTCCGGATCTTTTTGTAACTGCTGCTCCTCGTTCGCCTAAACGTCAGAGCTTACACTAGGCCTAGCTACTTCGAAGCCGTTGTTTTTAAGCTAGTGCTCTCTCGCTCTCCTAGAGAGCTTTACGTTGGCTAGGCGACTGGTTTTTCACCAGGAGGAGTTTGGGGGATACAGCCTTTGCTTTCCCTTCTTTTAAACTGGCTTATAGAGCGAGAGTCTGATATGACACGAGAGAAGTTCTCGGCTTGGGAGTTCATGCCTCTGCCCAGATAGACTTCTCAAATCTCGTAGACTCTCCCTGGCGCCTGGCCAGGAGACGCTCCAAGTTTTTTACAGGTCAACTTCACAACTGTTTTCGAGCCTTTGAAGTTTTGCTGTACAATTATGTCATGCATAAACAAGGCTTTCAGGGATGGAAAGCGGTACCGCCTCAGTCGCTAACCCCGTCTGTGGCCGCACCTGCTCCCGTAGACCCTAAATGGGCTTTGCTGCAAGACATGCAGTCCAAGCTTGCGTTCTTGATAGAGGACTTTAATGCGGAGAAGGTTGCTACCGAACCTTCTGGCCAACAACCTTCCAACCGGTCGGTTGTGCGCCCTGTTGACGCTGAGGTAACCTACTCGCGTCTGCCAGTTGAGGTGGTTCCTCCACCGATGCGACCCAGTGTGGGTTGCCAGCCGCATGTTGTCGTTAAGCGACGCTCGGAGGTGGTTGTTGACGTTCAGGACGTTCAACAACCAGCAGAGGTGACTTGTTTTGACGCAGTGCTTCAACCTCAGCAACCCGGTAGGGTGTTGACTGCACAACCCAGACGGTCTAGACAGTCTCGGGTTGACGCTGTGCTTCCTCGCGCACCCATGGTTGTTGACAGTTCACAGACTGTGCAGCAGTTCCATGATGTTGCGTCCGGCTCCGTCACGCATGCACCAGTGCGACCGGACTCAGCGAGCCAGACGTTGCCCACTCCGTTGCCGTTTCCTCATCAGTTTTCGGATGAGGAACCCTCTGATGAGGACGTTGCTGAACAACAAGACGATCAGCCCCCAGAATAGATCAAGCCTTGCTATCCATCCAGAAGATGCTGAAGAAGGAACGCTGCTCAGTCAGGCTGTGGATGAGTCTGGTAGGGACGCTGTCATCCGTGGAACAATTTGTGTCACTAGGAAGACTACACCTCCGTCCTCTTCATACCATCTAGCTTTTCACTGGAAAAAGGACAAGACGCTAGAAGCGGTCTCGATCCCGGTTTCCGAAAAGATAAAGTCTTGTCTGACTTGGTGGAAGGACAATATCAACCTAAGAGAGGGTCTTCCCCTGGCTGTTCAGACTCCCAACCACGTTCTCTTCTCGGACACATCGGACGTGGGCTGGGGCGCGACACTAGACGGTCGGGAATGCTCAGGACTGTGGAACTCGAGTCAGAGGAGCATGCATATCAACTGCAAGGAGCTGTTGGCAGTACATCTGGCCTTGAAAAGCTTCAAGTCTCTCCTTCGAGGCAAAGTGGTGGAAGTTAACTCGGACAACACCACGGCCTTGGCGTACATCTCCAAACAAGGAGGTACCCACTCACTGACGTTGTACGAGATCGCAAGGGACCTGCTCATCTGGTCAAAAGGTCAAGACATCTCCCTAGTAACGAGGTTCATCCAAGGCGACTTGAACGTCATAGCAGATTGTCTCAGTCGGAAAGGGCAAGTAATTCCAACCGAATGGACCCTCCACAAGGATGTGTGCAAGAGACTTTGGGCCACTTAGGGTAAACCATCCATAGATCTCTTTGCAACCTCGCTGACCAAGAGGCTTCCAATCTATTGCTCTCCAGTCCCGGACCCAGCAGCAATACATATAGATGCTTTCCTCCTAGATTGGTCACATCTGGATCTCTACGCATTCCCACCGTTCAAGATTGTCAACAAGGTACTGCAGAAGTTCGCCTCTCACGAAGGGACAAGGTTGACGTTAGTTGCTTCCCTCTGGCCCGCGAGAGAATGGTTCACCGAGATACTTCGATGGTTAGTAGACGTTCCCAGTAGTCTTCCTCTAAGGGTAGACCTTCTACGTCAGCCACACGTAAAGAAGGTACTCCTAAGCCTCCACGCTCTTCGTCTGACTGCCTTCAGACTATCGAAAGACTCTCGAGAGCTAGAGGCTTTTCGAAGGAAGCAGCCAGTGCGACTGCTAGAGCAAGGAGAGCGTCTTCCATTAGAGTCTACCAATCGAAGTGGGAAGTCTTCCGAGACTGGTGCAAGTCAGTTTCTGTATCCTCGACCAGTACCTCTGTAGCTCAAATAGCTGTTTTTCTCTTATACCTGAGAAAAGGACGATCCCTTTCAGCTCCCACTATCAAGAGCTACAGAAGCATGTTGGCATCGGTCTTCCGGCATAGAGACTTAGATCTTTCCAAACATAAAGATCTGCAAGACCTCCTTAAGTCTTTTGAGACCACCAAGGAGCGTCGTTTGGCTACCCCTGGATGGAATTTAGACGTGGTACTAAGATTCTTCATGTCAGACAGGTTGGAGCCGTTACAATCAGCCTCCCTGAAAGATCTCACTCTTAAGACTCTTTTCCTGGTATGCTTAGCCTCGGCTAAAAGAGTCAGTGAGATTCATGCCTTCAGCAAGAACATCGGATTTTCGTCAGAAAAAGCCACTTGTTCGCTGCAACTTGGTTTTCTAGCCAAAAATGAGCTGCCTTCTCGGCCTTGGCCTAAATCTTTCGATATCCCCAGCTTATCGGAGATCGTAGGCAATGAACTAGAAAGAGTCTTATGCCCTGTTAGAGCTCTTAAGTTCTATTTAAAGCGTACTAAACCTTTGCGAGTCCAATCTGAAGCTTTATGGTGTTCAGTTAAGAAACCATCCTTGCCTATGTCAAAGAATGCTTGGTCAGACTTTATCAGATTGTTATACGAGAAGCTCATTCACATCTGAGTGAGGAAGACCGAACTTTGCTTAAGGTGAAGACGCACGAAGTTAGACCTGTAACAACTTCCGTGGCCTTTAAGCAAAATATATCTCTGCAAAGTATAATGGACGCAACCTATTGGAGAAGCAAGTCAGTGTTCGCGTCATTTTACTTGAAAGATGTCCAGTCTCTTTACAAGAACTGCTACACACTGGGACCATTCGTAGCAGCGAGTGCAGTAGTGGGTGAGGGCTCAACCACTACAATTCCCTAATTCCATACCCTTTTAATCTTTCTCTTGAAATGTTTTTTTGGGTTGTCCGGAAGGCTAAGAAGCCTTTCGCATCCTGGTTGATTTGGCGGGTGGTCAAAGTCATTTCTTGAGAGCGCCTAGATTAGGGGTTTGATGAGGTCCTGTTGTATGGGTTGCAACCCTTGATACTTCAGATCCTAGGGGTCGATCAGCATCCTAAGAGGATCGCGAGGCTCCATAAGGAAGACGTACTTAAAAGGCAGAGTAATTGTTCAAGTCGACTTCCTTACCAGGTACCTATGCCCATGCCCTCCAGAGTTAGGGAGCCATCTACGAATGGAGCATGCAAAGCAAACCGCCAAGGATTGTTTTTATCGAAGGGCGGCAGCTTCGATGCGTCTGGGGCAGAAGGGGGAGGGAACTGAGTTCCGGCGCGGATCAGAGTAGCCATCATATCCTTAATCTCTGTTATTGCACCAGAGTGATGTTGAACTTGATCCCTGACCAATCCTTTGATCAGTTGGATGGGGAGGAGATCAGCCCAGGGTACCTGAAAGTCACCCGTTGGTTTTTTCTTGGATTTGGTAGACTTAGACTTCTTAGGAGTAGTGGTTTTACGAGGAGCAATATGAATATCAGGAGCTGTCGAGGGTCCGGGGACCGGTGACGTTGATACTGGCAAAGCTGAAGTCTTATAAGTTCGAAGTGGCTTCACCTTGGGTCGTACGGAGGCAGAGGGATCCCGAGGAGAAGCCTTAGAGTTATCAAAACCTAGAAAGGAAGAGGTAGAAGAGGGAGTAGGAGAGAAAAGGGTTTCCACCAACTCGGCACCACTTACCTGCTCGTCCCTGGGTTCTACGTCTATATCCAGACCAGCCATGTCCATTGGTACGAGGGTTTCGTCCTCCACGGAAATGGTAGCCCTGACTTCTTCAATTAAAGGGGCAGCAAGGTCAGGAGAGACTGCAGCAGTAGTCGAGCCTGGGAAGAGACGGGAGGCCATATCCCCATCGAGGAGATAGGGAGCGCCAGACGGGGCATTCCTGCCAAAGCCCGACACCCACGGCCGAAGAGTAGCCCTTGCTGACCGAAGAGAGACATCATCGGCCTGTAAGATTTGCAGTGATTAGTGATGGAGGAGGGGGTTTGCCCTCCTAAATATACTGTGTATATCATATTCATGTCTATATTAGTGTCTGCCAACGAGAAATAAGGAACAAAGGGAAAACCCACTTACATCATCATTCAGCAGAACTGACGACAACTCGTAACAGAACGAGCACAAATCCGGGAACCACACTGGGTATTGGGCCTGTCCCGGTTCCTGGATAAAGGGAATGGAGCAGTGGGCATGAGACCGGCAGAGGTCATGCCCAACGGGGTCGCTGAACGAGGCAGAGCATCCTTCAGCAGTACAACGGGCCTTCTGTAAAAGAAAGGAGACATGAGTCTGGTGATGCTTGAAACTCTGATAAGGGATAAAAACCTATTATTTTAGAGTTCTGGCACTCACTGAATTACCTAAGCACCCATATTGCCTTGACCAAACAACTAACTATTAACTTTAAGTTGATACTGCCCCATACCATTGTTGGCACTTTAAAATTCAATTGTCTGTATATTTGTAATGCACCCAATTCTGTTAATGACATAAGGATAATAAGCTTAAAGTAATCCGCCGACCTCCAAGGGTCGGGGAAGCAGTGACATGCCCTTAAAATAAATACAAACACCAGCCTTAGCTAAAGGCAAGGCAAATATAAGTGTGAAGTGTATGGGCGACCTCCGGTGAAGCCGGAGCTCCGGTGAGGCCGGATCGTAATGAAATGTCCTGAATAAAGGAGCCTTAGCTAATTAGCTAAGGCAACTTTAAGTGTTAAGTGTTTGGGCGACCTCCGGTGACGCCGGAGGATAATGAGATGCCCTGAATAATTCAATTGTGGCTAATAATTCAATTGTGAAAGATAAAAAGCTAAGTCGTAGCTAAAGACTAAAGCTTAGATTATAGTAAAGCGTATTTACGATCTCCGGTGAGGCCGGAGGGAGAAGAAAGGTCCTGAATAATTATTGTGAATAACAACACAGTTGTAATAACAAAGGCTATTGTGGATATGGCCGTGGCCTGAGACCGAAGTAAGGGCCACCGGAGGGTCTTATCTAAACAATATGAAGCCCGTCCCATGTAGTAAACAATATAAATATAACAATAGAACGAAAGTTATTGAGAATCCCTCGTGGCGGAGTATAACTCAAGGCGGAGTGGATAACGTTCATAACTACTCCCGAGCCGTAACGGGGAGAGGGCGAAACACGGACCAAAATAACGCTAACAATTGAAAAGTCACGAAAAAATAAATAACTCGTAAGTTATCATCCACCCAGAGGGGGAGAGGTGAGGGAGGGAGAACCCGCTGACCGCACAAAACGGAAAACGGGAAATCCGCTCCCCCACCGGAGCTAAGAAAGAAAACGAGAGAAAGGGGTAACTCGTGACTGCGAACAGAAAACGGGGACCCCAATCTCTCGCTCTCTTGGACACAAAAACAGGACTAAAAATCACAAAACACTATTATAAACGTATAAAATAAAAATGTACATCCATATAATACTACGATCGAAGAATAGCATCCGTTAAAACTTAAAATAAATAGCACTGTTCCTTTAACCGAGTCGAGTGACGAACGCCTCGGGCGGTTACTAAACAAAAACAAAGCTAAATCGCTATCTCGATCGTAGGCTGGACTTACTTGCAAAAAGTACCATGAGCAAAAAAATAAAAATAAAAATAATAACGGTTCTAAAGGCATAAGGCCAGGGACTTAACCAAGAACCTAAGTGACAGAGTACTAAACGGGCAGATAAAGATGAATTCCCCAACAAGTGAACAAACAATGGCCGCCATGAACGGCCAGACGGGGATAATAAAACAGACTATACTGGATATAAAACACAAGCCCGGTACAATAAAATACTGTCAAAACAAACTATGGTACTTAACATTGGAATGTGTGAAGATGGAGCTTCGGACATGACAAAATAAATCCACGATAGATAAAAAAGACCGAGAGCACAACGAAAACATTCAACACTTTTGAATTCCAAAAAGAAGGATGTTGTTCAGATGGCGCTCGCGTCGTGGCGTGGGTGGTGCGGCGATGGGGATGTGTCTAGGGCCTCTGTATCGGCCCATCCCTTTGGCGAAGGAATTAACTAAATGGAAGACAACCTGTGAATAGTGGATTTCACGCGCCTTTGCTTTATACACGACACCCAAAAGGTGCTCGCGCGAGGGTTGTAACCTCAGCATTCCATGCTTTTATCTTTCTCTGGTATAATTGGAAGGTTTTTATCAGAAAAGGTATACAAGAAGGACTTTTCGCCCGGCGCCACAGGTTCGACCCAGAAATGTTATTTTGATTATAAAATAAATTTTTGAATATACTTACCCGGTGATTATAAATTGAATGACCCTCCCTTCCTCCCCAATAGAGACGCAGTGGGACGAGGAGAAAATTGAGTCTTTGTTTACATTGAGAGCTGGGTATCTGGTCGACAGATGGCGCTGTTAGGCACACCCGCTACCTGTGTAGCGATCGCTGGCGAGTTTTTTCCGTAGAGTTGTCTGTCGAGCAACAGAGTTGCAGCTATATAATCACCGGGTAAGTATATTCAAAAATTTATTTTATAATCAAAATAACATTTTTTACATGTTTCAGTCAAAAAAATATAAACATAGAAGGTGAGCGGTGTCTAATGAAAATTAACCCAGCATCTTAGGTCAGGTAAATTAAGTCGGGTATTGTCTGTTAATTACTGATAAAACTTGATATGATTTCATTAATTTAGTATCATTATCTAATAATTCATTATGCATGTTGTCTTCGAGCTATCAAGCTGCCATGTGTGTTTTAGTTCCCATCTTGTTCCCCATGAATCAAGACCGACTTGAAGAGCGATGCAGGGTGACCGGGTCCACTCAGAAATCTTGTTATATCTTCATTGTAAACCCACTGGGTAATATCCTGTCTCACCACCTGGAACCTTTACTTTTTTTCTTGCTGCCAGTGTGAGCAATTATCCTTTCAACTTCTCCCAGGTTTTGCATTTTTTATTCGGCCAGGAAACTTGGTTCTTGATAACAATCACCATTCAGAATTATTCAACTCTGTAGATTATTCAGTGATCAAAGTCGTAAAAGGATTTAGAGCATTGGTTTGGAATTTGAATTCTTCACCAGCATCGACTGTCCTTCAACTAAAGACAGACCTTCCCACTACACTTCATGCCGTAAGGCTAAGCTAAGCCTTAATTTGCATTTGGTAACCATTTTTTGTGTGATATCTGTAAGGGAGCGAATTGTATTTTGACTGATGTATGTGACTAACGTACAAATTAGTCTCTCAATGAAACAGGTGTATGTTGACCATATAAATGCATTAGCCAAGAGAAGACTTTGAAAGCAAATACTTAGGAAGGGTTCATAGGATTGATCAGTATTAGGTAATCCTTCTAGAGTTAACTCGGTCGACAAGGTGTTAGAAGGTGAGTACAGTATGGTCTTTTGTCGATGTTGTCCCTACGCATATACAAACTTTCGTTCTTTGATAAGGGAGAAGATTTCAGCACAAGCTTGTACTGCTATTGAACTTATTAACAAGGTAGTTGAGGATAGATGGTGGAGTGGGCTAGAAGCTCCGCCTCACCATCTATCGGAAGAGCCTCACTTTGAATTTTGGCCGCAACCAATACTGATGCATTGTTGCACCATTCTCTGAGCTTTTCTTTTTCTTGAAGGAGGTAAATGGTACCTGTTGATGGGGGTTGTAATGGATAAGAATGAAGAGATTTGTACTTGCTGGCGGAAAGGGTGAACCCAGCAACCGGTTTATGAGTAAACCAGCTTTAGATCCACACTCTTGGTGTTTCCGAGGAGTCGCATGCAGGCAGCAATGGAGAAGTGAACGACTTGATAGGACTCCCTGATCCATAATGCATTTTCCTTCTGGGGCCCTGGTCTTTCAAAGGAAATAGCGGCTAAGCCTGTGGGATTTGGTGCAAGAAAGGGCCTCGCACCTGCTCCTAGACCCTGATCAGGACCTCTCACAACTTCTTCCCGATAGGAGCCTGTGCATGCAGATTTCTACCAAGCCACCCAACCTCGTTCCTTCAGGAAGGGCTATGGTATGAAGATTGGAGAGAAAGGGAAACGCTGATGACTACATTCCACCTCTCCTGCTGCCTAGACTAAGGGGATGCCTCATCTAGCCATCAGATACCCTTTCATGACTGTCTCCCACTATCTCACTTAGTGATAGAGTTCTTATCTGATCCTCCAACATTGCCTTAAGGCCGGACTATGCTGACGAGATGGAAGGGATGTTGCAAAAGAATGCTCTCAGTCGTTCGAGATGAGTCCGGACTTCTACAGTCTCCTCTTCCTTGTGGAGAATTCAGCATGGGTTGAAGAATGGTCATCGCCTCTAAACAAGTTTGTTCAACAAACAAAGTTGGGGTTGGAAACAGTACTGTGCTGTGTTCCATCAGAGAGGGAGACTTCATATTTTTGGTGAACCTGGAGTATGCATACTTTCTAGTACCTGTGCATCAAGTTTCTCAAAAGTACCTCCTTTTTCCTATTTACGGTAAAGTGTACCAGTTTAAAACTGTGTGCTGTTCCCCAGGTATTCACTTGGGTGTTCACCTTGGTAGCAGCTCGGGCCCACTCACAAGGGATATAACTGCTGATGTATCTCGATGATTGGCTGATCCTGTTATCTTAAACGAAGTAGTAACTACAGGATCGAGAGTGGATTCTCTCATTTTGTCATAATCTGGCGATTATAATAAACTGGGAGAAGTTGAATCTTATACCTAAGTAGAGGTTAAAGTACTTTGACATGCTGATAGACATGGCAGTAAGGAAAGCCTTAGGTCAGATGACTGCATCCGCAAGCTCAAGAAGGTTGCTCCCTTATTTCTGTTCAAGACAGAAGTCCCAGCTCGGCATTGGCACAGTCTTCTCAGCCACCTCTCCTCACTGAAGAAACTCGTTCCACATGGTTGCCTTCACCAGGGATTTCTTCAATGGCGTTTGGAAGATCACTGGTCAAACACCAGGGATCACCTCACCTGATCCTTTCTGTTCCAATGGGACAGGAGGCTTGGGGCCATCCTACCTGAGGTGTGGATGAGGAACACCTCACCAGGGGAGTCCCACTTGAAGAAGGAGTGTGTTTTCTCTTGCATCTGTACATCAACATCCTGGAAATATAAGCAGCCTTTCTATTGCTATAAGAATTCCAAGAACATTTGATGAGGCACTTTGTATTGTTGATGAGCAACAACACCACTGTAATGGCTTATGCCAACAAGCAAGGGGGCACAGTCTCTTCCTTTCTCTTAGAGCTGACAAAATGGATGCATGCCTCAGCGATGTTCCGTGCCGTAGAGTTGTCAGTCATATCCATTCTGGGTAAGAGGAATGTACGAGCAGACGCATTCAGTCTCCGGGTGCAGGTTGTTGGTTCGGAATGGTCAATACATCTGGGGTTTGGTGGAGATTGAACTATTTGCCACACAACAGAACAGGAAGCTCCCCGTGTTCTGCAGACCTGTGGGCCGTGCTTGGAAATGCCTTCCAATACCTATGGGATCACCTGGACGTGTGTGCCTTTCCTCTGTCCAGCTTTATCTGCCCTCTAATTAACCAAGTGTTTATTACGCCAGGACAGAATGACCTTGATGGCTCCCATATGAGATGATCCCATGTTAATTGGCATCCCGATCTATTAGCCCTTCTAGTCGAGGTCCTAAGAGACTTATGCCACTGGTCCATACTCCTCTGTCAGTGGCTGACAGAGGTACCACCTATTCATGAAGTTGTTGAAACTATACTGTTGGAAACTATCCAGCATCTTCTCCGAGCCAAAGGCGTAACGTGAGGTATTGTACAGGAGATGTCTGGGTACCTACGACGGTCTTCTGCAGTTATCTACTAGGGGCAGTGGGCCATCTTCTGTGATTGTTATTGTCAGGGAAAGGGTGGACATTGAAACCAGTTAATGTCAAAATCCATGGTACTGTAGATCCACAAAGTCTGTGCTTCTTGTAGGGACCATGAATGTTTGCAATCATCCCCTTAAGCCAATTGTAGGTTTGTAGGTTATGGCCTCCTGTGCAGTGGCAGGCATATGATGTGAAGGGGAGGAGGAGACCTACCTATGTTTTCGCAACGTCCAAGAATCACCGAAAAAGTCTTTTGCTCCTTTTGTTCTCACATTGGGTGCATCCGCTACCTTCACTTCAGGTCATACGCCCCTTATTTTAATCCCCTGAGAGTATGCTTTAGGAGCAAGGAGTCTTTGGATCTATGTCGGCAGGTTTTTCAGGATCTGGTGGCATGTGTGGTTCCCCTATTGTTTATCACACCCCATTGAAAGTTGGAGGCTCTTTTCCTGTTGCCATGCAGATTGCTGAAGACAAGTTTGATTTAAGGAAAGGCTTGGGCCTTAGGCTTTTTGGTAGGTCCTCTATGACCTTGTTTAGGGGGCTGTGCCCCCAGTGTCCCCAGTACAGCACTCGTTTGCTGGACCGGACGTTCATGCAAGTAATGTACCTTGGTAAACAGTTTTTTTGCTATGAAGTATAGAAATATCTCCCTCTTCGTTTTTATGAAAGAAGGTGGATGAACTGCATACTTTTTATTGACCACAATCCTCAAACAATCTTTTGCCTCACTGGTCTACTATTGTCAGACAGTAACCCAACCCATTACCTGAATTTCTTTTCGATTGCTGAGAGCCGAAGTGGTTGGACACCCAACTTGGTTATAAGGACTTCCTCCTTAGGATAACTTATATAAAGTTTATTTGGTATTTCCTTAATTCCTTTCCTCACGAGCAGCTTTCCCAGTTGGTGCCCATGGGTTTGTAGCATTCTACTAAAGTAATTTGTATTTTTCCTAACTATGCAAACACGAGTCTTTAAGGTTAAATTTCTGCCTCATCCAACGCAAGTCCTAAGTGAAGGTCAAAGTGGCTACTCCATGTGCAGACAGGAAGGCGGACTTCCCTGTCACCCACCAATAAGTACCGACACTTCATTATTTAACTGCTTCAATCCAGCTAGGTTGAAATCATATTCCTATTACAGGACTTGGGATGAATAGTAATGTAAACCCATCGATTTGCTGTGCCTTGTATTACAGACACATTACCCTTATGAGGGTATGGTTCTTCCGTGACCACCTGTCAGTGACAGTAACCTAGCCCTATCTTCTGATGTTAAGTGATAAGAAGTTGATTCAAATCAACACTCTTGCTCCTCATATGGGCCAATTGTTAAATATCCCAGAATCCTAAACCAGCCAGTTTTGGTGGCATTCCCTCCCTCCTTAAAATAAGTCCTCTATTAAGGGACGAAGATTTGTATCCGTATAGAAATAAATCTCTCATACTAAAAGTAATTTATACTTTTTCTTACTACAGTATATAAATCAGTCCTGTGCCTACCTCATCCACCTCACAAGTTCTAGGCAAAGGTCTGAGTGGCTTCTCCACTACCTAATTTGAAAATACTAGCTTGCTAGCTACTCTAAAATCATATTCCTTTTACAATTTGTGTTTTATGATTTTTTAATTATAGAAAGAAATATGAAGCCTTTCTTTTGTTATCATTATTTTGTTACATAATTATAATCTCTTGTTTCAGAGTTATGACTTTACCTTTTACAGATACATTATCTGTTAAGGGTTGATAGGGTTGATCTAGGAAATTCAGTATTTGTAGGTTGAAATCATTATTTTACAGGTAGATTGAATTGATTATCAAGAAATGTCTTCTTCCCTCTTCAAATATTTTTTTCTTTTCAAAGGCCTTTAGTTTCTTCGAGTAATTGGTCATTTTTTATTAGAGGACCTTTTTCATTGCCATGGTATTAAAGCCTTTACCTGCTTGAACTACACTTTCTTACTAATTGATTACATAGATATTAAAACAATTTTTATGCCTAATCATACTTTTCCTGCCAAATGGTTTTCATTCATATTTGAATTGAGTTTGGTGGATAATACTGTACTTGCATTTGCAAGTTTACTATTTTTTGTTGTTGCTGTTATATTGATTGCAGTGTTTTGATTAACCATTGGTGTCATTTACCATGTCTTTAAATATTAGCTTCTTATTGCCAGAGGTTAATGATTGTGACAAAGACTTCTGGTTTTTATCGTAAGACGTCGAGTGTCATGTCTTCCCCCACTCAGACTCTTTTGTTTTCTGAGCGTGTCCTGGGACCTTTTGAGTATATGTCTCCCACCCATAGCTGCACTTACTTTTTAACCTACCTTACCTCTGCTTCTTACTGTTTTCTTTCATCGTTCAGTCCGTCCTTTCATTAGGGACCTGTTTGCTAATTCAATAAAGAACTGACTGGCTACCTTTGTATATCTACTTCTTGGTTTCTAGAATGGAGAGATAGTCTCAGTCAAACAATCCAGAAGTCCTATTCTTTCCCTCCATTCAGAAAACCAACCAGTTTGGTTTTAGGGTGAATTTCAACCAACCAATCAGCAAATCTCCTTATTTTAAAGATTGTTGAAGACATTTCCTCAGGTTTATATAGCTAGGAAAAATACAAATTACTTTTTAAAATGTTATATCAATTTTTTTTTACTCTCTGTAGAATCTAATATTGCCTGCAGTGGATAATAGGTGGATATTTAGTTGTGATTTGAAATGAATTTTTAGAAGTACACCTTTTATTTTTTCTAATTTACATTTTTTCCCCTTTGAAATAATGATTGTTTTTTTTTTTATTCAATTTCTCGTGGAAAGTTCAGATATTTTGTAACATTGTTATATACAAATGAAAATAGTATGAATATAAGGGAATATGGAGACCTTGGATTACTTTTTCTTAGAATTTGCCCAATGGAAGAAAGGAGTTCATAATTTGTTTAACAGAAAATAGGCTTTGTAATTGATATTGTACAGATTACATGAATTATGACTTGATGATTGCTAAACTTTTTAATCTTCCCCTACAGAGGTTTACCAGAGAAGAATATTGTGAAATATTCAAGAGCTGGATTTCGACCATTTGCTTTATTTGACAAAGAAGATAAAAAGGATAAAAGAAATATATAATTTTGAAGATTTATTCAACAAAGACCATCCACATTGAGGATAAAAAGAAGGAATCCAATTCTACTGGGTCACAGCACTGATGCTACGAATGTCATCTCATGAAACGAAACTGGAGCAGCTGATTGGTTAGTACAGTAGTTAAAATGATAAACATAATGGTTATTTACTTATTTTTTTTTCTTTTTACACTACTACAAAGACATTTAGTTCATTATGACCTTATTGTCCTCTGATAGTTTCAGTGTAGTGGTTCGTCTTCATCGGCAGTCGATGCCGGTTTTGGAGTTGTAAAAAGTGACCACTCTCTTATCACAGTACTCTGATTTCCAATGAGTCTCCCTTTACAGTTGTCTCTCCTAACTTGGATTTTGTGGCTTGATCTTCGTCTTAATTGCATCAGATCACTTTTTTTTGTGCTCAATTTGAAAATAATTTTATGATTTAGTTGTCGACTATGATTTAGTTGTCGACTATATTTTAAGGCAAACTATAGTCGACAGGTTGGTTCTGACCTTTAGATTTTATCAAGTTTTATTAGTTTGATTTTATCTAGTTTTTATTTTAAATAGGTCTTAATCTGGTTTTAGTAGGTTAATTTTTTTAAAATTGTTTTTTACCTGGTTTTATCAGTAGTTAACTTGATTTTACAGTTTTTGTTTTAGTTTTGTGTATCTTGAGTATTTTGGTGTTAACTTTTTGGTTTTTCTTGGTTTTACAGGAGTTTTCGCTTGAAAAGTTGTTTTTGGTTTGGTTTTAAAAGTTTTTGAAAGGTTCATTTGGTTTTACATATTTTGTTTTATTTTGAAAAACCCTTGAAAAGTTTTTTGGCTTTACAGGTTTTGTTTTCCCTTGAAATTTAGTTGTTTTTGGTTTGGTTTAAAAAGTTTTTGAAAGGTTCTTTTGGCTTTACAGGTTTTGTTTTCCCTTGAAATTTAGTCTTTTTACAGGTTATAATTTTGTTTTATTTTGAAAAAACCTTGAAAAGTTTTTTGGTTTTTACAGGTTATAATTTTGTTTTATTTTGAAAAAACCTTGAAAAGTTTTTTGGATGTAGTCTTTTTACAGGTTATTAGTTTAAACTGTTTTCTTTTACCTTGAAAAGTTATTTTAGGTTTTCTTTTTGAAAAGTAGTTGTAATAAAAAAAAAATTGGGTTTTCTTAGTTTTTAGGAATAGTTGTAGTTTTCTGTTACACCTTGAAAAACTTTTGTTTGGGTTTTCTTAGTCAAGAAAGTTTGTTTGGTTAGTTTTATTTTGTTAGTTTTGTTAAGTTTTTTGTTTTAGTAACTTTCTTCTCTACCTTTTAGTTTACATGTTTTGTGTCACCTTGAAGTTTTTGGAGTTTTGTTTTAATATCCTTGAAGTTTATAGTTCCAAAGGTTTTTAGTTTTAGTTTGCACAATATAAAAAAAAAATTTTGGTTATTCTGAGAATGTTTTTTTTTTTTTTTTTTTTTTTTTTTTGGACATTCTAGTTTAAATGTTGCAACCTGGTTTTGGCCTTAAGTTTGAATTATGATTCGAACAAAAAGAAAAAAAAAATTAAAATTTGTCTTGTCCTCTGAATAATTAGACAATTCGAACTTGTCTTGTCCTCTGAATAATTAGACAATTCAAACTTGTCTTGTCCTCTGAATAATTAGACAATTCAAACTTGTCTTGTCCTCTGAATAATTAGACAAAGTTTCATTTTATGTTTGATTTTATTTTGCATACATGTGGTGTCAAAATAATTCTGGTTGTTCTGCTATCTTCAGCTGCCCTAAAGATTAATTTTGATTATTTTCCTTGTGAATAATTATTGTCTAGTCTCAATTCATGTTTTTATTTTTTATGCAATTGTTAAAAAAATTCTGATTAGCATGCATGCTATCTAAGGCTGCCTTAAAGATATGACTTTTTGCCTATGACATATTGTAAGAACCTTGGTTTATCAAGACAAGGTGTTAGTAACTTTTTAGATTTTCAAGTATTGTTAAAGAGAGTTAAAAGTTACTATTGAAATGTACAGTACAATGATTGATAAAGGTTACATTGAAAAGTATAGTATACTACAAGGATTGATAAATTTGATAAATAAACTTGCAATTACAGTACAAATCAAGTAATTTAAAACTTGCATCTACTGTACAAATCAAGTCATTTATTAAGTTATGCGATTGTAAATATAAACAGAAGCAAATTCAATACCAATCAAGTAATTGCTATGTAATAATTAGATTGTTCATTGTAAATACCAGCACAGAAATCAAGTAATTATGTAATAATTAGATTGTTCATTGTAAATACCAGCACAGAAGCAATTACAAGTATAAATCAAATAATTGTCAAGTTATGATTGTTTTTGTCCTAAATAATTTTCAGGTGTACAGTTCTCATCCATTGCTGCAATTAATTTCACTTGTTAGTGACGGCATGATAAAAACTTGGTGTTAACGTATTTAATCACCAGATGAAGGGGAAGTCCTTCACTTTAACTTTGGCTTCAGTTGCATCTATCTTGTCTATTTATAATTTAGTCTTTTCAGCGTTTTCTTCAATGTCCACTCTAATAGCTTTGCCCAGTTAAAGAAGACCACTGCTGCAAGCTACATAAAGACGATGTCTAGGAGCAATTGGTTGGCTTCATATGGCATTTCTAAGCTTTATTTTCCCTCCTTGGAACAAGCTGCTGGTGGTGTTAGTTCCTGCCTGAGTCCACAAGTGTTTTGCTACTTACTTCTCTATCCAGACAACCTGTCCTGCTGATGAACCTCTCGATTTTACCAAGTGTTTTCCTGCAGTGGAATGCCCTGCTTATACTAGATGTCGTCCTGCTGCCTCAAACTTGTGGAGATGTGTTCTGCTGTTTACTTCTCTTCTGCCCGAGGAGGCCCATTCTGCTGTACCAACCAACAAGTGCTGTTGTCCTGCTACCTCAAACTTGTGGAGATGTGTTCTGCTGGTTACTTTTCTGCACGATGAGGCCCCTACTGTTGTTGCTACAATGCCCTGCTGCTACCAAGGTGTCATACAGTGATAAGAAAGCCTCACCTTCTGGAGCTGTTAACAGCCTGTAGTCTTCCATTGTTTCCTTCTCTTCTTGTCAAGGACATACTTGTATCCCCTATATCCCCTACTGCTGATGAACGCCCTGTTAGTTCTAATATGGTGTTGTCCTGCTGAGGAATTGCCTTGGTTCTATTAAGGTCTAATTACTGACTACTGGTAAGTCCAGAATTTTCTGCCGTTTCCTTCTCTTCCCCGACAAGGGCCCTAGTGCTGTACCTGTTACTGCTGATACTAGGGTGTTAACTTCCACTAGAGAAAATAAGTCTTCTTAGGTTTCCTTCTCTTCCCAACAATGCTCTTTGTGCTGTGTCCTTTCTGGCTGAATGATATGCTTCCACTACTTAGTACCGTTGCTGCTGATGGATGACCTGCTTATGAACACCCTACTTCTACCAAGGTGTCATCCTGCTAACTAGACTTTTGGAGATACTGAACTGCTAGGAGCTCAGATGTCTTCTGCCGCTTGCTTCTACCAAGGTATCGTCCACTGAAGAAACCCTCAACTTCTGGAGGCATTAGAGAAATAAGTCCCCGCAGTTTTCTAATTCCAACAGGGCCCTTACTGTTGTGCCTGCTGAGAAAGGTTCTGCAGGTGTTGTCCTACTGTTATTAAATACCCTCACCATCTGGAGGAATTACCTTCTGCTAGTGCCCAGAAGTCTTGCCCTTCTCTTCTCATTGGGACCCGTGCTGTGGCTGTTCCGTGTACTTCACACAGCAGCAATTAAACAACTTCTTCAGATGGTGTGCACATTGGTGCCCCAGTGCTGGCAACCTCCCTAGGATGGATTACGTCATCAGACTTCCATGTAAGCGAGGGAATAAACGGCAAATAGGAATGCTGCTTAACAGAAGTAAGAATTTAGATATTCCGAACGCCTCATACTCGGTTACAGTTACTGGGAAACCACTGAAAATTCCTCCTTCCCCCTAAATGCTGTATCCCCAGCAGACGACAATCTGCCAACACAGTTATCTAAAAATAGAAGCAAGATTAAAACATTGTTAAAAGTTTTAACAGCCACATCCAGCTTTGCTGAAAGCATACTCCTATTAAAAGATGAGCTTTGTATTCATGCGGGAGCAAATACACAATCTATTTAATAGCAGTATTGGTAATGAGACATTGTATGTCACTGTGACTGGTTAAGTCATTCAACAGGTGTCAAATATTCAAATCATGTTAAAAAAAATATCCAATCTGATTACCAGCAGTAAAAGGAACTAGCTATACGAAAAACCTTTCCAAGACAATATGGAAAAGTAGAGATAAATGGTATATAGATGAATAGTGCTCCATCAATTAATCTCTCCCTGTGCCCTTAAGACTGCAATGGGGCATGAAAGGCAATCAAGCACACCTGTGCAACTAGCGGAGAAAACCCAGAAAGAAGTCTGACCTGACCTGAAGGACAAGGGACCCTGTTAACCTCCAAGTAATGCCTGCAGTCCAGAATAAAGTGCACTCATGGTACATGGGAGAACATCCCAACTTGTAGTTAGGGTATTTACCAGAAAAGTTTGAAATATTAACACTAACATGGAAAACAGAATTGGAAAAAGTCATATATGAAAATAGATTAATGGGAGTCCAACAGGGAAACTGCTTTATATATAAAAAATTGGCAGAGAAGTGGCATGCACAGGTTAAAATAACAGAATAGAGAAATCAACGGATAGTTCAAACGTAATGTAAAGTTATAGGGACAAGGTTAACACAAATACAAGCAGCATGCAGGAGGAAACGCTTGCATAAAAGCCCAGGATGTAAGTTTATATAAAAAGAGAGTATTTTCTATTTTTCCTTGCTATAAAAACAATAGTTCTTTAAATTTTGCCAAGAATTCATTTTAAGACTACTTTTACTAATGACAAATGAAGAGGGGTAAGTAGTTATACTAATGACAAATGAAAGAGGGGTAAGTAATCATCCATTTGTATGTGTGAAGGGTAAACAGGAAAAGGGGATGCTTCTCTCTCTTCTTACTAACCAAGTCCCCTGCACAGAAAAAGGTGAGGCAGAAGTGGTAGAGGAACTCAAGGTTCTTCTAAGAGACCGGGAAGAAATGACAGGCAATCCATGACAGTTCAAGCAGGTATTGAAGTTCCTGCAGGTATTGAAGTTCCTACAGAAAGGTAAGTCCCTAATTGAGAAGACACTGAAGGAAATCATCATCTGCTTCAAACTCGCCAGTAGTAAAGCTTCAGACGGTAGACATCGAGGATTGCCAACCTTCTTAGGATTATGTTGTTGTCAGAAGGCCACGCAAGTTAGGGAATAAACAGCAATTAGGAATGCTGCCCAACAGGTACATGATGAAGATATGTGGGTAGGGGGCAAGTTGCAAAAGACTCCCACAAAGCTACCGTGTTATTGGAAACCACTGAAAATTCATCTTTCCTTCTAAATACTGTATCCCACGCGGACTAAACTCAGCCAGCATAGATATCTAAAAGAAAAATATTTAAATCTTGTTAAAAGTTTTAACAGCCACATCCAGCTTCTTTGAAAGCATACTACTTTTAAAAGGTGAGGCTTTGTAACATGAATACAAGCTTTCTTATAGTAGTAGTATTGGGAAACAGTCAAAATAAAATTAAAAAAGGCACTGAAGGAAAGTTATTTATAAGCCATGAAATATTCAATTCATGGTAAAAATATATAATCTGATTAATAGCAGTATCAGGAACTATTTCAAATTCATGTTAAAAATACATAACCTGATTAATAGCAGTATCAGGAACTATTTCAAATCATGTTAAAAATACATAACCTGATTAATAGCAGTATCAGGAACTATTTCAAATTCATGTTAAAAATACATAACCTGATTAATAGCAGTATCGGGAACTATTTCAAATTCATGTTAAAAATACATAACCTGATTAATAGCAGTATCAAGAACTATTTCAAATTCATGTTAAAAATACATAATCTGATTAATAGCAGTATAAGGAACTAGCCATACAAGAGAAACTTTTCCAAGACAAAATGGTTGAGATAAATGCATAGGTAGTAGATAACTAAAGATAGCGCTGAAGTAATATTTCCACCCTGGCCCTAAGAATGCAATGGGGCATGCAAGGCAATTAACCCTTTTACCCCCAAAAGGACGTACTGGTACGTTTCACAAAAGCCATCCCTTTACCCCCATGGACGTACCGGTACGTCCTTGCAAAAAAAATGCTATTAAATTTTTTGTCATATTTTTTATAATTTTTTGAAAAAATTCAGGCATTTTCCAAGAGAATGAGACCAACCTGATCTCTCTATGACAAAAATTAAGGCTGTTAGAGCAATTTAAAAAAATATACCAAAATGTGCTGGGAAAAAAATAACCCCCTGGGGGTTAAGGGTTGGAAATTTCCAAAGAGCCTGGGGGTAAAAGGGTTAAGAACACCTGTACAAGTAGGGGAGAAATCCTTGAGAATAAATCTAACTTGATGCAAAGTAAAATGATGTAACACAGGTGCAGCTGAAGGATAACAAACCTTGTTAACCCTTTTACCCCCAGGCTCTTTGGAAATTTCCAACCCTTAACCCCCAAGGAGTTATTTTTTTCCCAGCACATTTTGCAGTATATATTTTTCTTAAATTGCTCTAATAGCCTTAATTTTTGTCATAGAGAGGTCAGGTTGGTCTCATTCTCTTGGAAAATGCCTGAATTTTTTCAAAAAGTTATCAAAAATATGAAAAAAAAAATTTTTATAGCATTTTTTTACAAGGACGTACCGGTACGTCCATGGGGGCAAAGGGATGGGTTTTGTGAAACGTACCAGTACGTCCTTTGGGGGTAAAAGGGTTAAACTAATGACTGCAGTTCACTTAAGTACCATTGAACACTCAAACTTGTAGTTGGGGTATTAGCCTGAAACCTTTGAAACGACACTAATATGGAAAACAGATTTGGGGAAGGACCATGTATGAAAATAGATTCATGGCCGTCCATCAGGAAAATCAGTTCATGTATGAGAAGTTGGCAGCAATGCGACATGCACAGGTTAAAATAGTTAAAATTTAATGTAAATTTATAAGGAATAGGTTGATAGATGCTAGATGCAAGTAGTATGAAATTGTAGGAAGAAAGCATGTAGATAGACCAGGATATAAGTTTTAATTAAAAAAAATATCTAAAGTAATTAGTAATTTTCCAAGCTATAAAAAGCAGTTCTTTAAATTAGTATTTTTTCAAGATATAAAAAACCGAGTTCTTTAAATTGGTATTTGTCCAAGCTATACCAACCAGATTTCTTTAAATTTAATTAAGACCCCTTTAAGTCATAAGAAAAAGTGCCGATAATTTATTTCAAGAGTATTTTGACTAATTTTAAAACTAAAAGAAACAACTTTTGAGAACAATAAAAGAGGGGTAAGCATCCATGTGTGTTTGAAGGGTAAATAGAGAAGTGATACTTCTCTCTGTTCATCATACTAAGCCCATCCCAGAACACTGAGATAAAGGCACTTGGAACTTGAAGTTCTTCTTGAAGACCTTCAGTCCAATGGTGACGTTCCAACAGGGAAGAGATAACACTCCACGACAGTACAACCAGGCGATAAGTTCCCAGGGAAAGAGGGGTAAGTAACCATCAATGTGTGTTTGAAGGGTTAACAGAGAAAGGAGATTCTTCTCTCTGTTCTTCCTAAATCTGGTGTCAAGTCCCTTAATTGGAAAGACACTGAGGAAAATCGTTCTGCTTCAAACTCGGCAGCAGTAAAACTAATTCAGACGGTGGACATCAATGTCCAAGGATTGCCAACCTCCTTAGTTGTAGTTGTCACAAGGACACACAGATGAGGGAATAAACAGCAAATAGTGATGCTAGCAGGAACAAGAATGTTAATATTCGCAAGTTGGACAGAAGACTGCCACACAGGTGCAGCTGTAGGAGGGGCTTTGTTGAACGTAATGATCATGATCATAAAACCATCATTTAGTGCACTCATGGTACATGGGAGAACATCTCTCTCTACTTGTTGTAAGGGTATTCGCCTGAAACCTGTAATACTTGAACACATACATACATACATATACCAAGGCACTTCCCCAATTTTGGGCGGTAGCCGACATCAAACAAATGAAACAAAAAAGGGGACGTCTACTCTCTACGTTCCTCCCAGCCTGACAAGGGACTCGACCAAGTTTGGCTGGTACAGCTAGGGTGGCACAGCCCACCCTCCCACATTATCCACCACCGATGAAGCTTCATAATGCTGAATCCTCTACAGCTGTTACCTCGGCGGTCATCCAAGGCACCGGAAGAAGTAACAGGGCCTACTGGACCTGCATCACAACCACTCGCCAAACATTGGAAAGATTTGGGAAAAAGCCAAATATGAAAAAAGATCTACAGAACTCCCCAGTCCATCAGGTATAAGAAATAATCAGATGTGGCATGAACTGGCTACAATAAGACTAGAGAAACAATCAGATAGTTCAAACTTGATAAAATGTTTTAAGTGATAGCTGGACACAAATGCTATTAGTATGAAATCACAGTTAGACAGCCTCTAGGAAAGTCATGGATTAAAGTAATTTGTACTTTTCCTGGATATACAAACCAGTTTTATATGAAATTAACCACCACTCTTTCCTGCAAGAACAAAAGTGCAGAGAAATAATTTCAGGAGTAACTGACGAATTTGAAACTACACAAATCAGTTTTTTATGACAAAGAGAAGAGTAACCATCCATGTGTGTGTTAAAGGGAAAAGAGAGAAGAGATGCACTTCCGTTTATGATAAAAGACATGTCCCAGGACAATCATACCCAAAGAAATATTCTCAAATCGTCACAAAATTAAGGTGATAGGCATACCGAAGATCAGAATTTGCAGACCTTACTATTTTCAAATGTTTGGTAGTGCTGTACCACAAGAAAATAAAAGAAAATAAAGGAATGTTCGAGTAACTGGGAATGCATTCAGTGACAAAATCAACCTTTAAATACTATGAAATGTGATGGGCAACCTTCAAACACCTTAAAATGTGACTAAGGGACCCTTAAAACATAAAATAGCCATACAAAAAATAACTTGAAACATTCACAGGTAGGACGAACAAGAAACAGATAATCAATATCTATTTCCACATCTGGGCTTTGAGTAATAGTGCACACATGACATTACTCAAGTAAATTGAATTGAATAAAGGATTTAGGCATTAAGCCAAGCACTGGGGCATCAAAGGCCATTCAGCGCTATATAACGAAAATCATTCAATCATATCTTTATACTCACACCATTTTGTATCATTTTAACCTTTAATACAAATCGCAACAATTTCATACAATAAAATCTAGATGTGAAATAAATAGGGATTACAAGAGTAAAATAAATAAACAAATTACTAAAATCAATTAAAGCTCGTAATATAACCCAATACTTTGTATAAATTTTCTCAAGTTCAGGGTATTACAGTTTTCCCCCAGTATATCTCTTAAAGGTTTGTCCTGGAGTAATTAGCAAAGTTTATCAACAAACAACTTTGTAAAACCAATACACAAGACCCCACTGTTGACAGTAACCAAATATCATTCGCTGTAACAAAGAGCCACTGTATCATGTAGGAAAGACTGCCTGGATAATCATTAACCTGCATTGAACAGTTTTGAATAAAGGATGCTGAGCATCAAACTGGTCACATTGGTAGGCAGCATCTGTGGCAAAATAACTCGCTAACAGCATTAAGACTGGTAATTACCATGTTGATGCTCGTTACATTGAAATAGATTTCTTTGGCAGAATCAAAATATTAATTTCTGGGGCGACCTGTGACGGCCGGTGAAAGAAGACCTTCTTTCCACTTTTCTAATATGACCTAGAGGGCGCGCGTAGTAGGTGTCGGTGGGGTAGTCCAACTGTGTTCTCTAGGGCGTGTCACGGCCCTTCCCTTTGATGAAGGGATTATCTAAATGGAAGACAGCCTGTGAATAGTGGTTTTCACACGCCCCTGATGTATACAAGACACCCAAAAAGGTGATCGCGCGAGGGTAGTAACCTCTGCATTCAATGCTTTTATCTTTCTCTAGTATATTTGGAAGATTTATATTAGAAAAGTGTAAAGAAGGACTTCTTTCACCGGGCGTCACAGGTCTCTTCCCAGAAATAGATTTTTCCTTCGTCAAAATCCCTTAACTTCATCAACTTTACATAATTGAAGCCATACCAGCTATAAATTGTTTAAATAAGACAAAAATAGATTCCTTTACATCATTATTGTGGTTAAGTTCACTACAGTAATAAAATAGATACAACTTGATCAAAGTTTCTTTTTAACATTAACAAACTTCATAAAAAAAATTAAATGCTCAAATTGCATATAACTATTTTAATCTTTTCTTTTTTGAAAATTTTTTTATCACTAAACATCCGAACCACATATTTGAAATAGCTATATGAAACCCATCAATTTATTACAGAAAAAATCATCAATGTTGATTACCTAAAATCATATGTAAAAAATACAACATATTAAACTTTATACAGTACATCAAAATACAGAGATAAAACTAAATCATACCAATTTCAACATAATTTATATGAAATTCTCACTAAAGAGAATGAATAATGTATCAAATATCAAGAATTTCATCTATTTTCATATATTCAAGATAATGTGTAACTAATAAAAGTTGAATTTTACTAATCTCACATTTAAGCACTAAATGTAACACTACTTTACAATATCCCTCCTATTTAGAAAATCTACAAAATTTTATTTCTTGGTTATGAATAAAACTGGGTATTATGTTTTCCCATCAAAAACATGCTAACATCTCATCAGCCAGATTGGGACTGTCAAACTATACAGGTCATCAACTTACAAATTTTATTGGTTCAAAGAAGGTGTTTACAGGTCATCAACTTGCAAACTTAATTGGTTCAAAGAAGGTGTTTACAGGTCATCAACTTGCAAACTTGATTGGTTCAAAGAAGGTGTTTACAGGTCATCAACTTACAAACTTAATTGGTTCAAAGGTGTTTACAGGTCAACAACTTGCAAACTTAATTGGTTCAAAGAAGGTGTTTACAGGTCATCAACTTGCAAACTTAATTGGTTCAAAGAAGGTGTTTACAGGTCATCAACTTGCAAACTTAATTGGTTCAAAGAAGGTGTTTACAGGTCATCAACTTGCAAACTTAATTGGTTCAAAGAAGGTGTTTACAGGTCATCAACTTGCAAACTTAATTGGTTCAAAGAAGGTGTTTACAGGTCATCAACTTGCAAACTTAATTGGTTCAAAGGAGATGATTACAGGTCATCAACTTGCAAACTTGATTGGTTCAAAGGAGGTGTTTACAGGTCATCAACTTACAAACTTGATTGGTTCAAAGGAGGTGTTTACAGGTCAAAAAACTTACAAACTTGATTGGTTCAAAGAAGGTGTTTACAGGTCATCAACTTGCAAACTTAATTGGTTCAAAGAAGGTGTTTACAGGCCATCAACTTGCAAACTTAATTGGTTCAAAGAAGGTGTTTACAGGTCATCAACTTGCAAACTTAATTGGTTCAAAGAAGGTGTTTACAGGTCATCAACTTACAAACTTAATTGGTTCAAAGGTGTTTACAGGTCATCAACTTACAAACTTAATTGGTTCAAAGAAGGTGTTTACAGGTCATCAACTTGCAAACTTAATTGGTTCAAAGGTGTTTACAGGTCATCAACTTACAAACTTGATTGGTTCAAAGAAAGGTGTTTACAGGTCATCAACTTGCAAACTTGATTGGTTCAAAGAAGGTGTTTACAGGTCATCAACTTGCAAACTTGATTGGTTCAAAGAAGGTGTTTACAGGTCATCAACTTGCAAACTTAATTGGTTCAAAGAAGGTGTTTACAGGTCATCAACTTACAAACTTAATTGGTTCAAAGAAGGTGTTTACAGGTCATCAACTTACAAACTTAATTGGTTCAAAGAAGGTGTTTACAGGTCATCAACTTACAAACTTAATTGGTTTAAAGAAGGTGTTTACAGGTCATCAACTTACAAACTTAATTGGTTCAAAGAAGGTGTTTACAGGTCATCAACTTACAAACTTGATTGGTTCAAAGAAGGTGTTTACATGTCATCCACTTGCAAACTTAATTGGTTCAAAGAAGGTGTTTACAGGTCATCAACTTACAAACTTAATTGGTTCAAAGGTGTTTACAGGTCATCCACTTACAAACTTAATTGGTTCAAAGAAGGTGTTTACAGGTCATCAACTTACAAACTTAATTGGTTCAAAGGTGTTTACAGGTCATCAACTTACAAACTTAATTGGTTCAAAGAAGGTGTTTACAGGTCATCAACTTGCAAACTTAATTGGTTTAAAGAAGGTGTTTACAGGTCATCAACTTGCAAACTTAATTGGTTCAAAGGTGTTTACAGGTCATCAACTTACAAACTTAATTGGTTCAAAGAAGGTGTTTACAGGTCAACAACTTACAAACTTAATTGGTTCAAAGGTGTTTAGAGGTCATCAACTTACAAACTTAATTGGTTCAAAGAAGGTGTTTACAGGTCATCAACTTACAAACTTGATTGGTTCAAAGAAGGTGTTTACAGGTCATCAACTTGCAAACTTAATTGGTTCAAAGAAGGTGTTTACAGGTCATCAACTTGCAAACTAGATTGGTTCAAAGGAGGTGTTTACAGGTCATCAACTTGCAAACTTAATTGGTTCAAAGAAGGTGTTTACAGGTCATCAACTTACAAACTTAATTGGTTCAAAGGTGTTTACAGGTCATCAACTTACAAACTTAATTGGTTCAAAGAAGGTGTTTACAGGTCATCAACTTGCAAACTTAATTGGTTCAAAGAAGGTGTTTACAGGTCATCAACTTACAAACTTAATTGGTTCAAAGAAGGTGTTTACAGGTCATCAACTTACAAACTTAATTGGTTCAAAGGTGTTTACAGGTCATCAACTTACAAACTTAATTGGTTCAAAGGTGTTTACAGGTCATCAACTTACAAACTTAATTGGTTCAAAGAAGGTGTTTACAGGTCATCCACTTGCAAACTTAATTGGTTCAAAGAAGGTGTTTACAGGTCATCAACTTGCAAACACAATTGGTTCAAAGAAGGTGTTTACAGGTCATCAACTTGCAAACTTAATTGGTTCAAAGAAGGTGTTTACAGGTCATCAACTTGCAAACTTGATTGGTTCAAAGGAGGTGTTTACAGGTCATCAACTTACAAACTTAATTGGTTCAAAGAAGGTGTTTACAGGTCATCCACTTGCAAACTTAATTGGTTCAAAGAAGGTGTTTACATGTCATCAACTTGCAAACTTAATTGGTTCAAAGAAGGTGTTTACAGGTCATCAACTTACAAACTTGATTGGTTCAAAGAAGGTGTTTACAGGTCATCAACTTGCAAACTTAATTGGTTCAAAGAAGGTGTTTACAGGTCATCAACTTGCAAACTTAATTGGTTCAAAGAAGGTGTTTACAGGTCATCAACTTGCAAACTTAATTGGTTCAAAGAAGGTGTTTACAGGTCATCAACTTGCAAACTTAATTGGTTCAAAGAAGGTGTTTACAGGTCATCAACTTGCAAACTTGATTGGTTCAAAGGTGTTTACAGGTCATCAACTTACAAACTTAATTGGTTCAAAGAAGGTGTTTACAGGTCATCAACTTGCAAACTTAATTGGTTCAAAGAAGGTGTTTACAGGTCATCAACTTACAAACTTAATTGGTTCAAAGGTGTTTACAGGTCAACAACTTGCAAACTTAATTGGTTCAAAGAAGGTGTTTACAGGTCATCAACTTGCAAACTTAATTGGTTCAAAGAAGGTGTTTACAGGTCATCAACTTGCAAACTTAATTGGTTCAAAGAAGGTGTTTACAGGTCATCAACTTGCAAACTTAATTGGTTCAAAGAAGGTGTTTACAGGTCATCAACTTGCAAACTTAATTGGTTCAAAGAAGGTGTTTACAGGTCATCAACTTGCAAACTTAATTGGTTCAAAGAAGGTGTTTACAGGTCATCAACTTGCAAACTTGATTGGTTCAAAGGAGATGATTACAGGTCATCAACTTGCAAACTTGATTGGTTCAAAGGAGGTGTTTACAGGTCATCAACTTACAAACTTGATTGGTTCAAAGGAGGTGTTTACAGGTCAAAAACTTACAAACTTGATTGGTTCAAAGAAGGTGTTTACAGGTCATCAACTTGCAAACTTAATTGGTTCAAAGAAGGTGTTTACAGGTCATCAACTTGCAAACTTAATTGGTTCAAAGAAGGTGTTTACAGGTCATCAACTTACAAACTTAATTGGTTCAAAGGTGTTTACAGGTCATCAACTTACAAACTTAATTGGTTCAAAGAAGGTGTTTACAGGTCATCAACTTGCAAACTTAATTGGTTCAAAGGTGTTTACAGGTCATCAACTTACAAACTTGATTGGTTCAAAGAAGGTGTTTACAGGTCATCAACTTGCAAACTTGATTGGTTCAAAGAAGGTGTTTACAGGTCATCAACTTGCAAACTTGATTGGTTCAAAGAAGGTGTTTACAGGTCATCAACCTGCAAACTTAATTGGTTCAAAGAAGGTGTTTACAGGTCATCAACTTACAAACTTAATTGGTTCAAAGAAGGTGTTTACAGGTCATCAACTTACAAACTTAATTGGTTCAAAGAAGGTGTTTACAGGTCATCAACTTACAAACTTAATTGGTTTAAAGAAGGTGTTTACAGGTCATCAACTTACAAACTTAATTGGTTCAAAGAAGGTGTTTACAGGTCATCAACTTACAAACTTGATTGGTTCAAAGAAGGTGTTTACATGTCATCCACTTGCAAACTTAATTGGTTCAAAGAAGGTGTTTACAGGTCATCAACTTACAAACTTAATTGGTTCAAAGGTGTTTACAGGTCATCCACTTACAAACTTAATTGGTTCAAAGAAGGTGTTTACAGGTCATCAACTTACAAACTTAATTGGTTCAAAGGTGTTTACAGGTCATCAACTTACAAACTTAATTGGTTCAAAGAAGGTGTTTACAGGTCATCAACTTGCAAACTTAATTGGTTCAAAGAAGGTGTTTACAGGTCATCAACTTGCAAACTTAATTGGTTCAAAGGTGTTTACAGGTCATCAACTTACAAACTTAATTGGTTCAAAGGTGTTTACAGGTCAACAACTTACAAACTTAATTGGTTCAAAGGTGTTTAGAGGTCATCAACTTACAAACTTAATTGGTTCAAAGAAGGTGTTTACAGGTCATCAACTTACAAACTTGATTGGTTCAAAGAAGGTGTTTCCAGGTCATCAACTTGCAAACTTAATTGGTTCAAAGAAGGTGTTTACAGGTCATCAACTTGCAAACTAGATTGGTTCAAAGGAGGTGTTTACAGGTCATCAACTTGCAAACTTAATTGGTTCAAAGAAGGTGTTTACAGGTCATCAACTTACAAACTTAATTGGTTCAAAGGTGTTTACAGGTCATCAACTTACAAACTTAATTGGTTCAAAGAAGGTGTTTACAGGTCATCAACTTGCAAACTTAATTGGTTCAAAGAAGGTGTTTACAGGTCATCAACTTACAAACTTAATTGGTTCAAAGAAGGTGTTTACAGGTCATCAACTTACAAACTTAATTGGTTCAAAGGTGTTTACAGGTCATCAACTTACAAACTTAATTGGTTCAAAGGTGTTTACAGGTCATCAACTTACAAACTTAATTGGTTCAAAGAAGGTGTTTACAGGTCATCCACTTGCAAACTTAATTGGTTCAAAGAAGGTGTTTACAGGTCATCAACTTGCAAACACAATTGGTTCAAAGAAGGTGTTTACAGGTCATCAACTTGCAAACTTAATTGGTTCAAAGAAGGTGTTTACAGGTCATCAACTTGCAAACTTGATTGGTTCAAAGGAGGTGTTTACAGGTCATCAACTTACAAACTTAATTGGTTTAAAGAAGGTGTTTACAGGTCATCCACTTGCAAACTTAATTGGTTCAAAGAAGGTGTTTACATGTCATCCACTTGCAAACTTAATTGGTTCAAAGAAGGTGTTTACAGGTCATCAACTTACAAACTTAATTGGTTCAAAGGTGTTTACAGGTCATCAACTTACAAACTTAATTGGTTCAAAGAAGGTGTTTACAGGTCATCAACTTGCAAACTTAATTGGTTCAAAGAAGGTGTTTACAGGTCATCAACTTGCAAACTTAATTGGTTCAAAGAAGGTGTTTACAGGCCATCAACTTGCAAACTTAATTGGTTCAAAGAAGGTGTTTACAGGTCAACACCTTACAAACTTAATTGGTTCAAAGGTGTTTACAGGTCATCAACTTACAAACTTAATTGGTTCAAAGAAGGTGTTTACAGGTCATCAACTTACAAACTTGATTGGTTCAAAGAAGGTGTTTACAGGTCATCAACTTGCAAACTTAATTGGTTCAAAGGTGTTTACAGGTCATCAACTTGCAAACTTAATTGGTTCAAAGAAGGTGTTTACAGGTCATCAACTTGCAAACTAGATTGGTTCAAAGGAGGTGTTTACAGGTCATCAACTTGCAAACTTGATTGGTTCAAAGGAGGTGTTTACAGGTCATCAACTTGAAAACTTAATTGGTTCAAAGTTGTTTACAGGTCATCAACTTGCAAACTTAATTGGTTCAAAGGTGTTTACAGGTCATCAACTTGCAAATTTAATTGGTTCAAAGGTGTTTACAGGTCATCAACTTGCAAACTTGATTGGTTCAAAGGTGGTGTTTACAGGTCATCAACTTGCAAACTTAATTGGTTCAAAGAAGGTGTTTACAGGTCATCAACTTGCAAACTTAATTGGTTCAAAGAAGGTGTTTACAGGTCATCAACTTGCAAACTTGATTGGTTCAAAGGAGGTGTTTACAGGTCATCAACTTACAAACTTAATTGGTTCAAAGGTGTTTACAGGTCATCAACTTACAAACTTGATTGGTTCAAAGAAGGTGTTTACAGGTCATCAACTTGCTAACGTAATTGGTTCAAAGGAGGTGTTTACAGGTCATCAACTTGCAAACTTGATTGGTTCAAAGGTGTTTACAGGTCATCAACTTGCAAACTTAATTGGTTCAAAGGAGGTGTTTACAGGTCATCAACTTGCAAACTTAATTGGTTCAAAGAAGGTGTTTACAGGTCATCAACTTGCAAACTTAATTGGTTCAAAGGTGGTGTTTACAGGTCATCAACTTGCAAACTTAATTGGTTCAAAGAAGGTGTTTACAGGTCATCAACTTGCAAACTTAATTGGTTCAAAGAAGGTGTTTACAGGTCATCAACTTGCAAACTTAATTGGTTCAAAGAAGGTGTTTACAGGTCATCAACTTGCAAACTTAATTGGTTCAAAGGTGTTTACAGGTCATCAACTTGCAAACTTAATTGGTTCAAAGAAGGTGTTTACAGGTCATCAACTTGCTAACGTAATTGGTTCAAAGAAGGTGTTTACAGGTCATCAACTTGCAAACTTAATTGGTTCAAAGAAGGTGTTTACAGGTCATCAACTTGCAAACTTAATTGGTTCAAAGAAGGTGTTTACAGGTCATCAACTTACAAACTTAATTGGTTCAAAGAAGGTGTTTACAGGTCATCAACTTGCAAACTTAATTGGTTCAAAGAAGGTGTTTACAGGTCATCAACTTGCAAACTTGATTGGTTCAAAGGAGGTGTTTACAGGTCATCAACTTACAAACTTAATTGGTTCAAAGGTGTTTACAGGTCATCAACTTACAAACTTGATTGGTTCAAAGAAGGTGTTTACAGGTCATCAACTTGCTAACGTAATTGGTTCAAAGGAGGTGTTTACAGGTCATCAACTTGCAAACTTAATTGGTTCAAAGGAGGTGTTTACAGGTCATCAACTTGCAAACTTAATTGGTTCAAAGAAGGTGTTTACAGGTCATCAACTTGCAAACTTAATTGGTTCAAAGAAGGTGTTTACAGGTCATCAACTTGGAAACTTAATTGGTTCAAAGGTGTTTACAGGTCATCAACTTGCTAACGTAATTGGTTCAAAGAAGGTGTTTACATGTCATCAACTTGCAAACTTAATTGGTTCAAAGAAGGTGTTTACAGGTCATCAACTTGCTAACTTAATTGGTTCAAAGAAGGTGTTTACAGGTCATCAACTTGCAAACTTAATTGGTTCAAAGAAGGTGTTTACAGGTCATCAACTTACAAACTTAATTGGTTCAAAGGTGTTTACAGGTCAACAACTTACACACTTAATTGGTTCAAAGAAGGTGTTTACAGGTCATCAACTTGCTAACGTAATTGGTTCAAAGGAGGTGTTTACAGGTCATCAACTTGCAAACTTGATTGGTTCAAAGAAGGTGTTTACAGGTCATCAACTTGCAAACTTGATTGGTTCAAAGGAGGTGTTTACAGGTCATCAACTTGCAAACTTGATTGGTTCAAAGGAGGTGTTTACAGGTCATCAACTTGCAAACTTGATTGGTTCAAAGGTGTTTACAGGTCATCAACTTGCAAACTTGATTGGTTCAAAGAAGGTGTTTACAGGTCATCAACTTGCAAACTTAATTGGTTCAAAGAAGGTGTTTACAGGTCATCAACTTGCAAACTTAATTGGTTCAAAGAAGGTGTTTACAGGTCATCAACTTGCAAACTTAATTGGTTCAAAGAAGGTGTTTACAGGTCATCAACTTGCAAACTTAATTGGTTCAAAGGAGGTGTTTACAGGTCAACAACTTACAAACTTAATTGGTTCAAAGAAGGTGTTTACAGGTCATCAACTTACAAACTTGATTGGTTCAAAGAAGGTGTTTACAGGTCATCAACTTGCAAACTTAATTGGTTCAAAGAAGGTGTTTACAGGTCATCAACTTGCAAACTAGATTGGTTCAAAGGAGGTGTTTACAGGTCATCAACTTGCAAACTTAATTGGTTCAAAGAAGGTGTTTACAGGTCATCAACTTACAAACTTAATTGGTTCAAAGGTGTTTACGGGTCATCAACTTACAAACTTAATTGGTTCAAAGAAGGTGTTTACAGGTCATCAACTTGCAAACTTAATTGGTTCAAAGAAGGTGTTTACAGGTCATCAACTTACAAACTTAATTGGTTCAAAGAAGGTGTTTACAGGTCATCAACTTACAAACTTAATTGGTTCAAAGGTGTTTACAGGTCATCAACTTACAAACTTAATTGGTTCAAAGGTGTTTACAGGTCATCAACTTACAAACTTAATTGGTTCAAAGAAGGTGTTTACAGGTCATCCACTTGCAAACTTAATTGGTTCAAAGAAGGTGTTTACAGGTCATCCACTTGCAAACTTAATTGGTTCAAAGAAGGTGTTTACAGGTCATCAACTTGCAAACACAATTGGTTCAAAGAAGGTGTTTACAGGTCATAAACTTGCAAACTTAATTGGTTCAAAGAAGGTGTTTACAGGTCATCAACTTGCAAACTTGATTGGTTCAAAGGAGGTGTTTACAGGTCATCAACTTACAAACTTAATTGGTTCAAAGAAGGTGTTTACAGGTCATCCACTTGCAAACTTAATTGGTTCAAAGAAGGTGTTTACATGTCATCCACTTGCAAACTTAATTGGTTCAAAGAAGGTGTTTACAGGTCATCAACTTACAAACTTAATTGGTTCAAAGGTGTTTACAGGTCATCAACTTACAAACTTAATTGGTTCAAAGAAGGTGTTTACAGGTCATCAACTTGCAAACTTAATTGGTTCAAGAAGGTGTTTACAGGTCATCAACTTGCAAACTTAATTGGTTCAAAGAAGGTGTTTACAGGCCATCAACTTGCAAACTTAATTGGTTCAAAGAAGGTGTTTACAGGTCATCAACTTACAAACTTAATTGGTTCAAAGGTGTTTACAGGTCATCAACTTACAAACTTAATTGGTTCAAAGGAGGTGTTTACAGGTCAACAACTTACAAACTTAATTGGTTCAAAGAAGGTGTTTACAGGTCATCAACTTACAAACTTGATTGGTTCAAAGAAGGTGTTTACAGATCATCAACTTGCAAACTTGATTGGTTCAAAGAAGGTGTTTAAAGGTTATCAACTTGCAAACTTAATTGGTTCAAAGAAGGTGTTTACAGGTCATCAACTTGCAAACTTAATTGGTTCAAAGAAGGTGTTTACAGGTCATCAACTTGCAAACTTGATTGGTTCAAAGAAGGTGTTTACAGGTCATCAACTTGCAAACTTAATTGGTTCAAAGAAGGTGTTTACAGGTCATCAACTTGCTAACGTAATTGGTTCAAAGAAGGTGTTTACAGGTCATCAACTTGCAAACTTAATTGGTTCAAAGAAGGTGTTTACAGGTCATCAACTTGCAAACTTAATTGGTTCAAAGAAGGTGTTTACAGGTCATCAACTTGCAAACTTAATTGGTTCAAAGAAGGTGTTTACAGGTCATCAACTTACAAACTTAATTGGTTCAAAGAAGGTGTTTACAGGTCATCAACTTGCAAACTTAATTGGTTCAAAGAAGGTGTTTACAGGTCATCAACTTGCAAACTTGATTGGTTCAAAGGAGGTGTTTACAGGTCATCAACTTACAAACTTAATTGGTTCAAAGGTGTTTACAGGTCATCAACTTACAAACTTGATTGGTTCAAAGAAGGTGTTTACAGGTCATCAACTTGCTAACGTAATTGGTTCAAAGGAGGTGTTTACAGGTCATCAACTTGCAAACTTAATTGGTTCAAAGGAGGTGTTTACAGGTCATCAACTTGCAAACTTAATTGGTTCAAAGAAGGTGTTTACAGGTCATCAACTTGCAAACTTAATTGGTTCAAAGAAGGTGTTTACAGGTCATCAACTTGCAAACTTAATTGGTTCAAAGAAGGTGTTTACAGGTCATCAACTTGCAAACTTAATTGGTTCAAAGAAGGTGTTTACAGGTCATCAACTTGCAAACTTAATTGGTTCAAAGAAGGTGTTTACAGGTCATCAACTTGCAAACTTAATTGGTTCAAAGAAGGTGTTTACAGGTCATCAACTTGCAAACTTAATTGGTTCAAAGGAGGTGTTTACAGGTCATCAACTTACAAACTTAATTGGTTCAAAGGTGTTTACAGGTCAACAACTTACACACTTAATTGGTTCAAAGAAGGTGTTTACAGGTCATCAACTTGCTAACGTAATTGGTTCAAAGGAGGTGTTTACAGGTCATCAACTTGCAAACTTGATTGGTTCAAAGGAGGTGTTTACAGGTCATCAACTTGCAAACTTGATTGGTTCAAAGGAGGTGTTTACAGGTCATCAACTTGCAAACTTGATTGGTTCAAAGGAGGTGTTTACAGGTCATCAACTTGCAAACTTGATTGGTTCAAAGAAGGTGTTTACAGGTCATCAACTTGCAAACTTAATTGGTTCAAAGAAGGTGTTTACAGGTCATCAACTTGCAAACTTAATTGGTTCAAAGGTGTTTACAGGTCATCAACTTGCAAACTTAATTGGTTCAAAGAAGGTGTTTACAGGTCATCAACTTGCAAACTTAATTGGTTCAAAGATGGTGTTTACAGGTCATCAACTTGCAAACTTAATTGGTTCAAAGGAGGTGTTTACAGGTCATCAACTTGCAAACTTAATTGGTTCAAAGGAGGTGTTTACAGGTCATCAACTTGCAAACTTAATTGGTTCAAAGGAGGTGTTTACAGGTCAACAACTTACAAACTTGATTGGTTCAAAGGAGGTGTTTACAGGTCAACAACTTAAACTTAATTGGTTCAAAGGAGGTGTTTACAGGTCATCAACTTGCAAACTTAACTGGTTCAAAGAAGGTGTTTACAGGTCATCAACTTGCAAACTTAATTGGTTCAAAGGTGGTGTTTACAGGTCATCAACTTGCAAACTTAATTGGTTCAAAGGAGGTGTTTACAGGTCATCAACTTGCAAACTTGATTGGTTCAAAGGAGGTGTTTACAAGTCATCAACTTGCAAACTTAATTGGTTCAAAGAAGGTGTTTACAGGTCATCAACTTGCAAACTTAATTGGTTCAAAGAAGGTGTTTACAGGTCATCAACTTGCAAACTTAATTGGTTCAAAGAAGGTGTTTACAGGTCATCAACTTGCAAACTTAATTGGTTCAAAGAAGGTGTTTACAGGTCATCAACTTGCAAACTTAATTGGTTCAAAGAAGGTGTTTACAGGTCATCAACTTGCAAACTTAATTGGTTCAAAGAAGGTGTTTACAGGTCATCAACTTGCAAACTTAATTGGTTCAAAGAAGGTGTTTACAGGTCATCAACTTGCAAACTTAATTGGTTCAAAGAAGGTGTTTACAGGTCATCAACTTGCAAACTTGATTGGTTCAACGGTGTTTACAGGTCATCAACTTGCAAACTTAATTGGTTCAAAGGTGGTGTTTACAGGTCATCAACTTGCAAACTTAATTGGTTCAAAGAAGGTGTTTACAGGTCATCAACTTACAAACTTAATTGGTTCAAAGAAGCTGTAAGTAAGTCAGATTTTGGCACTAATTTGAATCCAATTCCTATGATTTCCAGCAACAAAAGTAAAGGGGAAAAAATAGGTCATTTGCTTATGTATTAAATGATACCATATTGTTTTATTACAGTATTCCTTATCTTGTCTTCCTTATTTTCCATTGGATTTGTGTACATTTGAAAGTTGAGGACCTGTATTCTAGTAAGCAAGTTGATATGGTTCTAGTGGACAAGAGAACTGCGATGGATGTGTTCTGAAAAACACATCAAAAAGTCAAAGCTAACATAAAAAAATTTTAGCCATTCAAAATGAAGCAATCTTGCGAGATTAAAGATAAACTTAAGATTAAACAGATAATGAATGGACTAAGAAGTAAAAGATGAAATAAAATATATGATATACATTTGCAAAATACTCAAGCAAAAAATTACGAAATAAGATAAAGTATGACATGCTAAGGAGGAATAGAATTTGCGGACCTTACTATATTCAACAATGATTGGTAGTACTGCACCACAAACGAGGAACGTTTGAGTAAGGCAGGAAAATACCTGAGAATGCATTTAGTGACTTAAGTAATATTCAAACTATGCGGGAAAAGTTGTGATGCGTGATTGCGTATTCTAATATTTAAAAGTCTCTAGAATAACATACTTAAGCCCAAAAGATACTAAATATGGTGCCAAAGAGAGAATCAAAATAAGGTGCAGGGGGTGTGAAAAAAAAAAAAAAAAATATTTTGACGGAAAAATCATTTTTGGGCTCGAGCCATGTCGTCCTGATGGAAGTTCCTTCAGGCTGCTTCCTACTGTATAATATTCCTGCGAGTGATATTACAAGAGAATTACCGTCGGGTATCACTGGGTTCTAACCCCCGGAACGACTATCCAAAGATATCGTGTATAATCAGTGACGTATCCGAAGATAACCATAGATATCTGTACCCCCAATAGACTTTACCCAGTCTAATCAACTAAGGGGAAGGTAAGTAGGGAGCAGTTACATATCCTCTCACCTTACGGTGCCCTCGTACGTAGTGAAAGGGGAAAAAGGAGAGGAATATTCAAGCGAATCAAAACAAGAGAGCATGGCTGGTCCAACCGACTGCTGACGGTGCATAAAACCGGTAAGGTCGAACCAAGAAGTGATCGAATGCGACTTATGTGATGTATGGTTCCACATAGGCTGTGGCCAACTAAAGTGAATACAAGAGAATCAGCGAATCCAAATATGCCCAATGGTTTTGTAGTAGATGTAGGGGGAGTTTCAAATACTTGAAAGCAGAAACCAAAAAACTCAAGAGAACAATATGAGCTTAGGGATAATTTCATACGGCAGCAGGACACTGTATACGAGTTAGAAAATGAGATCAGAGCCTTAGTGGATAATACAGTGATACCTCGGTAGTCGAACGACTCTATACTCGAACAATTCGGAGTTCGACCAAAATTTTCGAGAAATTTTTGCTGCGGTGCTCGACCAAAAATTCGGTACTCGACCAGCCGAACACGTGACGACCGCATGGGCTTTGTGATGATCGCGCCATCTCGGCCACTCTCGCTTGTTCGGGAAGCATCAGTTCTCTCGAGAGCGTCACTCAGACAACGCGCGATCAGCATTCGTTGTGATTTAGTGATTTTCAGTGCTTTTAATTGCTTTTTTAGCTTTCATAATGAGTCCCAAGAAAGTAATGAGTGTTAAGGGGAAGGAGAAGAGGAAAACAGTGCGAACAACGATCGAGTTGAAGAAGGAAATTATAGCGAAATATGAGAATGGTGTACGAGTGTCCGATTTAGCGGTAGAATACGGAATGGCGAAGTCGACCATTTCTACGTTTTTAAAGCATAAAGAAATGATTAAGAAGGCGAATGTTGCAACGGGAGTTACGGCGGTAACTAAGCAAAGGCCACAAGTGATTGAGGAGATGGAAAAGTTGCTTTTAATATTTATTAAAGAAAAACAGTTGGCCGGGGAAAGTGTTAGTGAAGCGTTCATTTGTGAAAAAGCGTTGCATATCTATGAAGAATTAGTGAAGAAAAGTCCGAGTACCAGTGAAAGTGATTCATTTACATTTAAAGCGAGCAGGGGTTGGTTTGAAAAGTTTCGTAATAGAACAGGTATTCATCGTGTTACTAGGCATGGGGAGGCAGCTAGTTCGGATCAAATTGCAGCCGATAAATACGTGGGGGAATTCGATCGGTACATAAATGAACAAAATTTGATCGCACAACAAGTCTTTAATTGTGATGAGACTGGGTTATTTTGGAAGAAAATGCCAGCCAATACGTACATTACCAAGGACGAGACGAAGATGCCAGGTCACAAGCCAATGAAAGATAGGCTAACATTGTTGCTGTGTGCAAATGCAAGTGGCGATTGCAAGATCAAACCCTTGTTAGTGTACCACTCGGACAACCCCCGGGTGTTCAAACGAAATAATATTTGTAAAAGTGCACTACCAGTTATGTGGCGCTCGAACACTAAATCTTGGGTCACAAGACAATTCTTTACTGAGTGGATAAACGAAGTGTTTGCCCCCCAGGTTAAGGCTTACCTCATTGAAAAGAGCTTGCCAATGAAATGTCTTCTGGTTATGGACAATGCTCCTGCACATCCTCCAGGTCTCGAGGATGACTTGAAAGAAGAATACAGCTTTATCAAAATCAAATTCTTGCCCCCCAATACTACTCCCATACTCCAGCCCATGGACCAACAGGTCATTTCAAACTTCAAAAAACTCTATACCAAGGCCCTTTTCAGAAAGTGTTTTGAAGTGACCAGTGACACGAAGTTGACCCTAAAGGAATTCTGGAAGGAACACTTCAGCATCCTCAACTCTGTTAACATGATTGACCAAGCTTGGCGAGGTGTGACCTATAGGACATTGAACTCTGCCTGGCGTAAGCTGTGGCCATCATGTGTCACAGAGAGGGAGTTTGAAGGTTTCCAACCAGAGGCGGGTCCAAGCACTGCTACCCCTGTAATTTCTGATGACACTGATGTCGTTGAGGAAATTGTTGTCATGGGCAGGAGTTTGGGGCTTGAGGTCGACAAGGATGATATTGATGAGCTTGTAGAAAGCCATTCTACCGAGTTGACTGTGGAGGAATTGTTGCACCTGCAACAACAACAGCAGCAGGATCTGATTGTGGAGCAGGAATCTTCAGAAGAGGATGAGGTAAGGGAGGATGTTCCAAGTTCTCTCATCAATGAAATTTGTTCCAAGTGGGCAGATGTGCAGGCTTTTGCTGAAAAATACCACCCAGAAATTGCAGTAGCAAACCGGGCAGTGCATATGTTTAATGATAGTGTCATGTATCATTTTCGAAGAATACTGCAGAGGAGGAAGAAACAATTAACAATAGACCAGTTTTTCACAAAAGAAAAGAAAGCTGCTACATCAAAGCCTGTTTCTCCTCCAAAGAAGAGACAAAGAAGAGAAGAAACCCCTGAAATAGATCTGCCCACCCTTTCATTGGAGAGAGAAACAACTCCTGAAGGAGAACTACCCCGCCACATCATGGAAGGGGACTCTCCTTCCAAGCAGTAACCTCCCCCTTCCATCCTCTCCACATCCATCCCTGTATGCCATCGAACCGCTGCTCAAAGGTATGTTCACTACAGTACAGAAAATGGTTTAAAATTGTTTTATTTTAGTACAGTAAATGGTTTAAAATTGTTTTATAGGATTTTCTGACCAATTTCATACACATTTAGATAATTATTGTTGTTTAGGTACACGTTTTATTAATATTTTGGGCCTGTTCGAGTGCTTGGGAACGGAATAGAATATATACCATTATTTCTTATGGGGAAAAAAAATTCGGTACTCGAACAAATCGGAGGTCGAACACGGATCTCGAACGGATTATGGTCGAGTACCGAGGTATCACTGTAATAAGATAGGAACGGGTCAGTTGATAAGGGAAGAAGTGAGGGAGGAAGTTAGGATGATAGAAATAAGGCAAAAGGAGAAAAAGAAAAACAATTAGTAGTTTTCAATATAAAAGAAACTAGAAAAGATGATGGTAATGTGAAACTGAAAGATTATGACACAAGTGGAAGTTTGATTAATATCGAGTTAGGAATGAACGATGTGGAGATTGAAGTAGGTAGGTAGGTTAGGTAAACCAAGGGAAGAGAGGGACAGGAATAAAGACAAAAACCTAGGCCCCTGCTAGTTAAGCTTAAAAGCACAAAGGAAAAATGGGGAATAATTGCAAGGGGAAAACACCTAAAGAAATCAGAAAGAGAGTAGAGACAATTTCATAGCACCTGACCTCACTTATAAGGAAAGGTGAAGTTGCTTGAGGAGTTAAGAGAAAAAAGAAAATGGAGAGCAAGGGTGGTACATGAAGAGGAATACTAGTAAGAAATGACAATTTTCACCAAGAAGCAAACGCAAGCAGAACAGAGTAGAAAATGCATAAATTTAGAAAAAAAAGTTAGTCAGTGTATAAAAATATGCCTGTTAAATATTCAAGCACTAACCAAAATGAAATTAATAAAGTAGAAAATGAGATGAACACAAAATTAATATATTTTGTTTGACAATAACTCGCCAAAAGATAAATAAAATACAACTAAGTAAAGGTCTGTTAAAGATAGAAAAAAGAATGGAGTTTAAAGACAAAAAGGGTGGTGGGTTAATGTTAATTTCTAAAAATAACGATATCACGAAAGTAGAGGAAATGGAAACAAAACACAGTAATGTACTAATGCCAAAATGCAAAATCTACAACTTAATATTTCTGATAATACTAGTATATTTTGCAGCAGGAAATACAGAAGATAAAAAAGATAAAGAATTAAAAGCAGAATGTGAAAGGTTAATACAGAAGGCAAGAGAAACATCTCCTTTACTGGTATTAGGGGATTTTAACGGCCACGTGGAATTTCTGGGACACCGACAAGTTGACGGAAATGGGGAGATGGTGCTCAATTGGAGGAGTAACCACAATCTAACACTATTAAATGGAGATGAAAGGTGTTCAGGACTATGCAAATGGAATAGACAGACCAGTATCGTGCTATCGATTTTGCTCTTGCAAATAATGTTATATAAACAATTTAAATGCATGGAAATTGATGAAGATAAAACGGCTGCATTACCTTTTACCATTAACGTTTAACGACATCTTTTGGCTTTACCCCACAGAAGTTATTTTTTTCTTTGTTTACTTGAGGCAGCAACAATGAGTATTTTTGGGCTCAAGCCATGGCGTCCTGATGGAAGGTTCCTTTTTGGTAGCTTCCTTGGGTAAATAACTACTAAGATATTCCCAGAGAATTTAACCACAGGTTATCACAGAATTCTAACTTCTGGAGCGAGTATCCTAAAGGTTTCCCTTTTAAGACATCGTATATCAACAGGGGACGCATGTATTAACGCGCCACATAGCTATCTACACCCCGAACAGAGTTAATGCTTCGGTGTGTAAGGGCTGAGAATAGCTGGGAGCCGTTCCATAGCTAATCTCATTCGTGGCTACTTCTGGTACTCGAGACGTAAACAAACGGGCGCCATTGCTTAAATGACGTCACGACCGTCTTCATCCTTTGTTCAGTAGCTCGCCCTACTTAGACGGATTTTCCCTGTGCTTTACTTATCGCTTTGCATCTACGTTATGTCGCTACCTTCAGCCTCGCCTTCTTCTGGAAAGTTGAGTACAAGGTTCCAGTATTGTTTAGTTAAGCTCTGACCGTAAAGTAAATATTACTTTCCGAGATAATTGCTGTTTTGTGGCAGAGCTGTGCCTCTACCGGACCCGCCATTTTACGGCGCCGTTGTTGTTATGCATGCCTTATTTAGTTAGCCACAACAACGCTTCCGGCCTTATTTACTAATCGATTACATTAGTTTATTTAGTCTTCATAGCTAGGAACTTTTATATCGTGTTTCGACGCTTTTTATCGGTCATCGATTGACCTCATACCAGTCGGCTTCTATAGCCCCCAGGCCAGAGCGCCTATATATAAGTGTTCATGCATGATTTTTTAGTGATCCTAGACTAAGTTATGAAGATAGTGGCATTATTTTACAATACTTTCGACCGTGATGCAAGTGTTTTTTTTCGCCTTCAGGGACCATATAGGGGATAGGTTAGTTAGTGTCCCTTCCTAACCTAACCTACTTGTAGGACCCCTATATGCTTCCTTCATCCCCTGCCTTGGCATTCCCTCTGTTTAGCCTTGATTCCCTTTCTAGTAGAGGGATCAAGTGACTAATGGAGTAATTATCGCCTCTCAGTCCTCCCTAAGGGAATGAACCCCCCTTAGGGTTGCGTCCGAGAGTGAGGAAAGGCTAGCCCTTCCTCTATGGCTAGGAATAGTCTATGACTGTCCTGCGATAGCGATATGTCTTCTATCTTTCCTAGTTCAGGGCTCTTAGCCCTGCTCTAGGTTAGGTTTTGGAAGGTTACTCTGTCCCCTGCTGAAACTGTACCCATGCACCGTTTCAGCCTGGCTGCCTTATCTTAGGTTAGGGAGTGTCCTCCCTTTCCCTAGTGGCCGCTCTGGTACAGAACCCCTTCCTTGGAAGACTTCTCTTCTCCCCTCCCCACCTATCTCTTGTATAGCCTAGCCTACACTTAGGTTAGTCTATACCCATCTGTCCCCTGTCCTACAACTCCTCCTTAGGGTGGAGTGATAGGGCTACCTTGAGCTTCCATGTGCAGTCCGCTCTGGTACATATACCTTCATAGTGTCCTATGGGGTTAGCCACTGGATGTGTTCTGCATGTGGAGGTCTCCCCCCTCTTGGGTGTCCCCTAGCCCTCCCTTGGGCTACCCTAGCTCCCGGTCCTCTGAGACCCCTGCTCCTGGGTGATAGAGCCTGCCTCTATCATGGGTACACCCTCTCAGGGGGGGATGTCTGGGAGTCCATGACTGGACTTCTTACATCCCTCCCCCTCTCTCTCTCTCACTATCCGGGTGCCGGTCCCTTGCCGCCTCCACTGTCGGCGATACCCGCCTCCTACCTTGGTGACTCTCCCCTACCCTCATGCCGCCAGCCCCCCGCGTGCCGGGGGACTGTCGACCGCCGCCGGCTCCCGCCGATGGCTCTCCTCCTTCCTCCTAGCTTCGCCGTCCGCCTGCCGGTCGGCCACCGGAGTGCCGGCATCCACTGCCGGAAACCTGGTTCAGCTATAACCATCCTTGTCCCAGTCACCAATCCGGCATCCTCCAACTGCCGGAGCCGCCGCTCCTCTGCCGGCGTGCCGCCGTTGTGCCGGCGGCCGCCACCCTGGTATTACTCTTGACTTACATATTGTCTGTTCTAATGCCAGAAACTCTGCTGGAGCGGCCTCCAGCGTGCCGGAGGTCTGCCGGAACCCCCCGGAGGCGTCAAGACTACTTGCACCCCCTTCTACTAGCTATCATATGAATACTGATAGCCCTACACTGCAAACAGATGGCCTGTTTACACTCTTAAGATCAGTGCCTTGGTACTGTTTTATTAGTAATCATGCTGTCTCTTTGCATTCTTCAAAATTCCATCATGCTGCGTGCATCTTAGCGCGGCTGGTTGCCGGAAGCAGTTACCCTAAGGGACCTGTTAGCCTCCTAATTTGGAACTGAGTGATCTCGGTCCCAAACTTATCCTTGGTTTTTCCATGGAATTCCATTGCCCTGTGGAATTTTAAGGAATACTATCCTGTGCCTTCGGCCATCTCGGATTATCCAAGGATAAAGCTTGCGGTAGCCAGCCGGGCGGGATGCATGGAGTATGTTTTCTTTACTACTTCAATCTCTATGCATCACACCCTTCATTAAGTTAAAATTAATGATTAATCTTAACTTAGCTTAAGAACCACTCTTATGACTCCCCCCATACTCATTTTCTCTTTCTTCCACAGGAGGAGCAGATGAAGTGTGACTTCGACTTCTGCGCTGTGAAACGCCCGCACTTCTACGGGCATACGGCTTGCAGGACTCACGCCCCTTGTGCTAACAAGAAAGGGGATCTGAAATTCTGGGACCCACTGAATTGTACGGTCTGCCAGGCTCACCTAGTTGATGCCTTCCATAACCCTCCCTCAGCGGAGGTCAGGGACACTTCTCGGGAGAAGCTACGCAAGTGGGTGCGTGGCTTCCAGAAGAATGCCACCGGACCGTACCTGGCCACTGAAGAAATGAGGTCACTCCTGTTCCCTAAGGCCTCCCCTGACTCAGTGGTACCCAAGGATTTGATCCCCACTGTCCAAATTACAGTGGAACCTGATGTTGTCATGGCCCAGTCCATGCACGAGTGCCGCCTGGATTCCGAAGATGACGAACATATGTCGGATGTCTCGGAAGACACGGAGAAGACCCTTATGGCTAAAGGAGCTGAAGATGACGAAGACCAGGTGGAATACGCCGAGTCGGAGCAAGAGGTCGCTCCTCCTTCCATCTCCGCCCCTACTCCTACACCGACGGAAGTGTCTATCCCGTCTACCTCCACGACCCCGGATCCCTCTTCATCCACTCAAGAAATGATCCGGTTGATTAGAGCCGTCATGGACGACAGGTTAAAGGAGAATCAGGAGTTCATCAGGTCCATGATGGGATCCAGAGAACCGAAGAGGATTTCGGTTAAGGATCTCCCCGCTTGCTCACATGCCAACCCATGGAGGTATGCTGAGCATATGGTTATCGCGACCGGCAGGATCTTCGTCAGCGACAAGATCGGCACGGTCCCTTTGGAAGACGTGGAGTTCTTCCCAAACTTCGAGGCCTACCCGGACTGTTACGTCCGACTTCGCTCTGAACCTGCCTCTAAATAAGAGACCGAACCGAAGGAAGAGATAGTGTTCGATCTCGCGAAGGCCCAGGCTATGCTAGCCAACACGTTCAAGAGTAGGGGTTTTACCTGCTCTAAGCTTCCGGCCCTGAGCAAGAAGCACCCTACTTATGTCGCACCTGAAAATGCGGTACTTCCATTCTTGGAAAAGGCCTTCGCTGCGTGCCTTAAAGCTGTGGAAGAGGGGAAAGCCTGCCCTGCACTGGAGGAGTGCAGACCCTTCTCCATAGTTACTCCCCCTGACGCTCGACACTGGAAGGACATCCAGCATACGTTCGTCGTGGGAAAGCTAGATCCTGACGTCGCCGGACGTCAGTTTAACGAAGACCTCCTGAAGCTCAACGATCACCTCCTTCGTCGGGAACAAGATACGAAGGAGAGGCTCGCAGCATCCATGTCCCACCAAGTCCAACTTGAAATTATGGCCTGTGACACCAGAGTACCAGACCACTACATGGTACTTTCCAAATCCCACATGGCAACCCTGATGAAGGACTTGTACCACTTCATGAAGGCTCGGAGAGCCTGTCGTGAATTCGTGTTCGCAGGTGCCACTGTGAAACACGAACCCCGGAGGCTGATTTCCTCCAACATCTGGGGCAAACACCTCTTTCCTTCTGACCTTGTGAAGGAAATCACCGACAAAGCCGCCACGGAGAATAGGAACCTTCTCCACAAGTGGGGCATGTCAAGGAAGAGGAAACCCTCTCAGGACGACGGACCTCAACCTAAGAGGAAATCCTCAAAACAGAAACCCCAGCAACGTCAACCAAGACGTCAGTTTCCGGGACCCGCTACCTCCCAAGTGGCAGCTCAGCCACAACAGACCTTTCAATTGGTCACCCAACCGGTGTTGTCACAGTCACCGGTCTTCACCCCTGCTTTCGAGCAACAGACGACTACCTTTCGTCCCAAAGGTAGAGGCTCAAACAGAGGTGCAGGCAGAGACGCGTCTCGCCGTCCCTCCAGAGGCAGAGGAGGAAAGGGAGCTAGCGGCCGAGGCAGCAAGCCCTCGGGACACCAGAAGCAATGAAGTGCTTCCGGTGGGAGGAAGACTCCGCCAATTCCAGGATCGTTGGACCTTCGATCCCTGGGCACACAGCATCGTCAAGAATGGTCTAGGCTGGAGTTGGACTCAACCACCCCCAACATTCCAGCAGTTCTTCCAACAATCAACCCCCCTTCTGGAAGAATATGTCCTAGATCTCTTGAACAAGGTGATAAGGAAGGTAAAGTCCACCAGGTTCCAAGGAAGACTGTTTTGTGTCCCCAAGAAAGACTCCGACAAACTCAGAGTCATTCTGGACTTATCCCCCCTCAACAAGTTCATAGCGAACGACAAGTTCAAGATGCTGACTCTTCAACAAATAAGGACCCTTCTGCCTCGAGGTTCCTACACGGTCTCCATAGACCTGGCGGATGCCTACTGGCACGTTCCAATGAACCATCACGCTTCCTCCTACCTAGGATTTCGACTCCAAAGGAAAAGCTACGCCTTCAGGGCCATGCCCTTCGGCCTCAATGTGGCCCCTCGGATCTTCACAAAGCTGGCGGACGCCATAGTACAACAGCTCCGCCTCCGAAACGTCCAGGTGATGGCCTACCTCGACGACTGGCTAGTCTCGGCTCCATTGCCCGAAGATTGTGTAAAATCTTGCAACAAAGTCACCCAGTACCTAGAACACCTGGGATTCAAGATCAACGAGAAGAAATCTCGCCTCTCTCCAGCTCAGAAGTTCCAGTGGTTAGGAATCCAATGGAACCTTCAGTCACACCGCCTTTCCATCCCCCAGAAGAAAAGGAAGGAAATAGCAGGGTCTGTCAAGCGACTACTGAAATCCAAACGAATTTCAAGACGCCAGCAGGAACGAGTTCTAGGCTCTCTACAGTTCGCCTCAGTAACAAACCCAGTGCTTCGTGCACACTAAAGGATGCCGCGGGAGTCTGGAGACGTTCTGCATCCATCGCTCGAAGAGACCTCAAGAGACGGCTCCCAAACAGACTTCGACTTCTCCTAAAGCCGTGGTCGGAAGCAAAGGCCCTGAAAAGGTCCATTCCTCTTCAACACCCTCCTCCATCACTCAACATCCACACGGATGCTTCGCTGGAGGGTTGGGGAGGTCACTCCCACCAAAAACAGGCTCAAGGCACCTGGTCTCCCCTGTTCAAGACGTTCCACATAAACATCTTGGAGGCCATGGCGGTCCTTCTAACTCTGAAGAAATTATCCCCGCCTCCCTCGATCCACATTCGTCTAACCCTAGACAACTCGGTGGTAGTTCGTTGTCTCAATCGCCAAGGCTCAAGATCGCCCCAGATAAATCAGGTGCTTCTCCCAATCTTCCATCTGGCAGAGAAGAAGAAGTGGCACCTGTCTGCAGTTCACCTACAAGGATTCCGCAACGTGACAGCGGATGCTCTATCTCGAACAAACCCGATAGAGTCGGAATGGTCTCTAGACGCAAGATCATTCTCCTTCATCTCTCACCAAGTCCCAGAACTTCAGATAGATCTCTTCGCAACGAGCGACAACAATCAAATTCCTCGGTATGTGGCCCCGTACGAGGACCCCAAGGCAGAAGCAGTGGATGCCATGTCACTGGACTGGAACAGATGGTCCAAGATCTACCTGTTCCCTCCCACCAACCTTCTGCTGAAAGTCCTCTCCAAACTGAGAACCTTCAAAGGGACAGCGGCCCTAGTGGCTCCCAAGTGGCCCCGGAGCAACTGGTACCCCCTGGTCCTGGAGCTGCAGCCCAAGCTGATCCCTCTCCCGGGCCCAGTTCTCTCCCAACAAGTACAGAAGTCGACTGTCTTCGCTTCATCATCGAAAATCAAGGACCTTCATCTGATGATTTTCTCTCCCTAGCCGCAAAGAAGAGGTTTGGGATCTCTAAGAAAAGTCTGGACTTCCTAGAGGAATACAAGACCGAATCCACAAGACGGCAATACGAATCATCCTGGAGGAAATGGGTCTCCTTCGTCAAGACAAAAAATCCTAAGGAAATCACAATTGATTTCTGCATGTCCTTCTTTATTCACCTTCATGGACAGGGATTAGCAGCCAATACGATTTCAACCTGCAAATCGGCCTTGACCAGACCAATTCTGTATGCCTTCCAAATTGATCTGTCCAGCGACATCTTCAATAAACTACCGAAAGCATGTGCTCGCCTACGCCCAGCACCCCCACCGAAACCGATCTCCTGGTCATTAGACAAGGTGCTCCATTTCGCCTCCAACTTGGATAATGATTCATGCCCTCTCAAGGATCTGACTCAGAAAGTTATATTTCTCTTTGCTCTTGCTTCGGGAGCCCGAGTCAGCGAAATAGTGGCATTATCAAGAGAGGAAGGGCACATCCTGTTTACCGATACAGAAGACGTTACCCTCTCCCCTGATCCGACGTTTCTCGCCAAAAATGAATTACCCACCAAAAGATGGGGCCCCTGGAGAATATGCCCCCTGAAGGAAGATGTCTCTTTATGCCCAGTAGAGAGCCTCAAGGTCTATCTTCGCAGAACTTCGAACTTTGGTGGAGGCCAACTCTTCAAAGGAGAAACATCGGGCAGCGACCTGTCACTGAAACAATTAAGAGCGAAAATCACCTACTTCATTCGCAGAGCGGATCCTGACAGTACACCCGCCGGTCATGATCCTAGGAAAGTTGCATCATCTCTGAATTTCTTTCAGAGTATGGACTTTGAAAGCCTTAAAAACTTCACAGGCTGGAAGTCCTCGCGCGTTTTCTTTAAACATTATGCGAAACAAGTGCACGAAGTCAAACATTTTGTGGTAGCCGCAGGTAGTGTTATGAAACCTGCACCTAACTCTGCATAGAACAGTGAGTTACTTGGGACTCTAACTCTTCGGGTGCCTATGTTGACCCTCGAGCGATACATAGTGATGTCGAAAACACTTAGTGCTTTTATAACTGTTCTTATCCCAGGTGAAATGTCATAGTTGTCACACAAGTGCCGCATGCCCTGAGCATGATGTGTTTTTAATCAAAGACTTACATTCCTCGAGAACGAGTGCCTATTAATAAACTTGAAATTCCTTTTCAGATTCAAGAGCAAGTCTTTATTACTATGTACATTATAATTACTGTAAATGAACTTTACTTATTGCTGCAATTCATTTAATTTCTGCATTTGTGAAATAAAATTTCTATTTTATTACCTGTGCGTCTCAATCAGCTCCTCCTTACTATGAAATACATGCCTGTCATAGTTTTATTATCCCCTTTTTCCTTATGGTTATGGAGAAATTAAGATACTAACTCTTAATTTATATTCACTCTGATTATGTAATGTTCCAATACGAATACTTACTCTTCATACCCTGGAGATGAATCACCCTTCTCAGCACACAGTGCCCAACCACCACTGGTCTGCTTTTCAGAATGTTCCTATACGAATGCCAAACATTCAGCTTCGTCTCCAAGTTCTTCTATCAGGGTGAATAGCCCTTCAATACCACTTTGACGTCGGCATGGCCCGTGGGAACTTCACTGCCAAGGGGGGCAGGAAGATTCTTCCCTACGGTTCTTTACTAAGATTACTATGCTATTTTGTCAATGCCCTTGGCACTTACTAATAGGGGAAAAATCTACCACGATACATTGATTCTCTGGTATGCTTCCATCAGGACGCCATGGCTTGAGCCCAAAAAACGGATTTTGAGCGAAGCGAAAAATCTATTTTTGGGTGAGATAGCCATGGCGTCCTGATGGACCTTCCCTGCTACTTCGTCCAGTTTTTAGGTCCCACCCTGCTCTGCTGTATCATGGTGATAGGCAAGCAACTGGCTTCAGGATGAAGACGGTCGTGACGTCATTTAAGCAATGGCGCCCGTTTGTTTACGTCTCGAGTACCAGAAGTAGCCACGAATGAGATTAGCTATGGAACGGCTCCCAGCTATTCTCAGCCCTTACACACCGAAGCATTAACTCTGTTCGGGGTGTAGATAGCTATGTGGCGCGTTAATACATGCGTCCCCTGTTGATATACGATGTCTTAAAAGGGAAACCTTTAGGATACTCGCTCCAGAAGTTAGAATTCTGTGATAACCTGTGGTTGAATTCTCTGGGAATATCTTAGTAGTTATTTACCCAAGGAAGCTACCAAAAAGGAACCTTCCATCAGGACGCCATGGCTATCTCACCCAAAAATAGATTTTTCGCTTCGCTCAAAATCCGTTATCTGACATAACCAGCTCACGCCCTTGGCCCGATGCATCAACTGACCATGACAAAACCACCCAGCCCATCGTGCCCAGCAATCACTTAGCTGCGCCCAAAGTCAAGCTGCCACCGTTCTCACTGCATTACACCGCCTCCTGGTTCCTGAGGGCAGACGTACTCTTCAGGGTGGCCAAGCTAAACAACCCCTGCGGCAAAGCTGACATCGGCCTGACCTCCAACCCTGAGGTGGTGTTTGACAAGATCTCACCATGGCTTGACGCTCACTCCAGTCAGGTATCCTACGACGACCTGCGAACCAAACTAATTAATATATACTCACTTTGTTTCAGCAAGGGCACAGAGTGTCCTTGATCTCAGCAATAGACCCATGGGTGACACCTCTCCCGTAGAAGCGTGGGATGAACTGGTTGGACTTCTCATGCTGCCCGAGACCGATGCCAATGGACGACGACGCAAGATAAGCCTCTCTCGCGAAATATTCCTTCGACGCCTTCCGCAGGATGCGAGAGCCAAGCTCACCAATGAACGACCTCCTGTCGAGGGCACAGAAGTTATACGAAGCTTCCAAGGCCTCCCGCCTTGGCGCATCCTCCTCCTCCAGCTGCTCATCCCTCGACTCCTCGACGGCGCCCTCTGTTGACGACGACAAAATCCTCGCCCTGATGAAGAAGAAACCTCCGCAGCCGATGCAGCAGAACCATAGACTGAACCCGACTTGGTGCTTCTACCACCAGCAGTTTGGTAGCAACGCAATGATGTGCAAGGCCCCCCGCAAGTTTCCGAAGATATTTTGACACCAGCCACCGCCAACATCAACCATAGCCGCAGTAGCAGATTGCAGCAAGATCAGATTCTACATCCTCGACGCCGTATCCAACCGTAGGCTTATAGTTGATACCGGCTGTATGCAGTCAACATTTCCTCCCTCACAAGCTGACCTAAACCGTGCGCCTAGCAGTGATGCTCCCATGCTCATCGCCGCCAACGGATCTCCCATAATGTGTTATGGGGCTAGGGTGCTGAAAATCTCAATCATAAGCCGATTTTACTCTAGGGCCCTAGGCCCTTCGCCATCGCCGACGTCAGACACCCCCTCCTTGGCGCAGACTTCCGGGCTCACCATGGTCTACTCATCGAAGTCGCCGGGAAACACCTCATCGACACCGGGACATGCTGAACCCACCCACTAAGAACTGATCCTGGTATCACACCCATCTCCGCCGTCGTAGTGCAGCCTTACGCCACCCTTCTTCAGGAGTTCCCCGATGTCTTCAAGCCGGAACTTCGACAGTCGCCGGGATCACCCTCCAAGCACGGGGTCTACCACCACATCAACACAAGACCTCCCACGCACGCCAAGTTCCACCGCCTCCCGCCACAATGACCATCCGGCACCTTCGGGTGTTTTTGGGGATGGTAAACTACTACCGTCGCTTCATCCCCAACATCCTGACTCCCCTCAACGACATTCTGGAGGGAAAACCCAAGAAGCTCGTCTGGGGTCCACTACAGCAACACGCCTTTGACAGGACGAAGGCCGCCCTCGCAGAAGCCACCACCCTGGTGTACCACGACGACAAAGGCTCCATGAAGTTGACTACCAACGCCAGCAACGTCGCCTACAGGGCAGTCCTCTATTAGATCGTCAATGGTTACCCACAGCCCTTGGCCTTCCTCAGCAAGAAACTCAAACCTGCGGAAACCAGGTACAGCACATTCAACAGCGAGCTCCTCGCCGTCCGCCACTTCAAATACATGCTTGAAGGTTCTCCTTTCACCATCGCGACAGACCACCAGCCCCTGATCCACGCTTTCGCAAAGTCTTCAGACGCATGGTCCTCTCACCAACAACGCCTACTGGCAGCCATCGCCGAAGTCAGCTGCACTATTGGCTACGTACTGGGGAAGAAGAACCACGTCACCGACGCCCTCTCCAGGATTGAGATCAACGCAGTCCACCAGGGGATTGACTATGCCAACTCAAGAAGCCCAGGACTCTCGTATGACAAAATCAACGCTACAGATGAAGGACATTCCCCTCGGCCCGGCTGGGGAAACCATCCTCTGCGACACCAGCACGGGGCCCCCACACCCATGGATTCCTGCCTCCTGTAGAAGGAAGGTCTTTGACCTCATCCACGGATTATCACACTCCTTGGGTCACACTACTGCCCGTCTACTATACGAGAAATTCATCTGGCCAGGGATCAAGAAAGACACCCGTGAGTGGGTGAGAACTTGCATTAACTGCCAGACGAGTAAGGTCAACCGCCATACTGAGTTGGGAGTCGGCGATTTTCCCCAACCCAAGACGATTCGGACACATCCACATGGACGTCATGGGACTTCTTCCGCCCTAAGGTTCTGCAAGATACCTCCTGACAATCGTTGACCGCTCCACTAGATGGTTAGAAGCGACTCCGATGTCCGAAGCAACCACCCATGCATGCGCCGAAGCTCTCCTGTCGAGTTGGATCAGACGCTTTGGTGTCCCCAACGATATCACGATGGACCGAGGTTCTGCATTCTTGTCAGAGATCTGGCTCTCTGGCAAACCTGATGGGAACAGCACTCTACAGCACACAACCCTGCAGCGAACATCATGGTCGAGAGAACTCATCGCACCCTCAAGGCAGCCCTGATGGAAAGATGTACGGACAAACATTGGAAAGCGCAACTCCCATGGGTCCTCATTGGCCTTCACACCGCTCGCCGGGCAGACGGCGAACCTTCCCCAGCGGAGAAGGTCTACGGCAAGGCGGTTAACGTTCCTGGCAAATTCTTCGCTGAAACTACCGATGACACCAAGCTGAATCACCCGAGAGAGATCGCTGGGAAATTCAGGCCATGCCTGAAATCATACAAGGACAGGACCAGACAGTTCATGCCCGAGAACCTAGATGACTGCGACTACGTCTTTATCCGGGTCGATGCTCACCGCCAATCCCTGACTAGACCTTATAGTGGCCCTTACAAGGTCATCAGAAGAACAGCCAAATCTTTTCTCTTGACCATCCACGGACAAATAGATTGGGTGACGATCGACCAATTAAAACCAGCATTCCTTAAAAGATCACAGCGGGCCCTGGTAGACCCAGGATTCCACCTCGGAACAAATCATCCACCAAGCGGGAGAAAACCATGCAACGACAGAAAAAAAAAGATTCCTCCGAAGCAGAGCAACCTTCCCCTCCATTCAAGCACTAGAGGGGAACCACGTCCCCCTCCACAATACAGGGATTAATTGCATCAACCATCTCCGATGCCCACTGTCTAGGGGGGAATACTTGTAAGGACAGTTTTCCCCCCGTTGTTTCCTCCCCCCCGGACACACTTCTGATAATTGTAATATTATTATTTGTGCCACACAGTGGCTTTTTGTATCATGATGTTGCGCTCTTTAAGAGCTTAATTTTGATGTATAATATTGTACATTTCCTTAGGCTACCACCTTAGTGTTTGATAATTTGTCTTGTATAAAAAAAAACAATGATTTTGGCGGTTGTAAAAGTTTTCCTTCTGGGGCTACTTTTCCGTCAGCACTCTGTAACTTAGTGACCGTTGCAAGTTTAGTAAACCGTCAATCTCTCTCCACTCGTCTTGCTGTCCTCACAATACAAATACTGGTGAAAGATAGTACTGTATAACTTTATATGAGAAAAAGACGACCAGGGAGATAGAGACGATAAAAATAATAAACTATCGGAAAATATAAACAACTTAAAAAATAGCAACGAAATAACAAGCGAGGCAATACAATTATATGGAGATAGAGGAAATAAAACTATCAGATGAGGAGGCTACAGATGAATTAGTAAAATTTTGGAAGTCTACAATATACGCAAAAATAGGATATCAGAGATCTGGAATGAGAAGGAGAGTGAATACCAGGATTTGAGAAGAGAAGACATAACAGTCAACGAATGTAGTATACCTGAACACCTAAGGAAGCATTATGATGCTGTATCGAATGTTGAAGGAGTAATTATACCTATGCCTGCCTCTGAAATAAACAAAGGTCAATTAGAAAAATGCCTAAAACGCCTAAAGAAAGGTAAAGCAGCTGGCCAGATGAACTAAAGCCAGACTATTATAAAGCAATGATGATAAGTGATATATGTAAAAATACACTAGTGAACTGCTACAAAGAGGAATTAGCAAGGAAAGTAAAACCCAAAACCTGGAAGGAGTCCAGAACAAAAATGTGAAGAAAAACAAAGCAACAGCAAAGGAATTGAAACCAATAGCACTCACAAATGTATAAAAAAATATACATGTCTTATCAAGGATAAAATAGAAAGACATTTAAAAAGTAACAATGCCATGGAGGATACTCAAGCTGAATTTACTGAGGGAGGAAGGATTGAGGATAATATATTCATTTTACAGTACATGGTCAAAGAAACTTTAAAAAATAAGAAAAAAAAACTCGTAGTTGCCTCTTTAGATTTCAAAAAAGCTTTTGACTTCATAAAAAGAGAAGCACTGATAGAAATAAAAGAAATGTAAAGTACATACTAGTATGATAAACTCTAAAGCTGGAGTATATGTGGGAGAGACTACTACATTAGACATAGGGGAAAAAGAACAAAAAATCAGGTTAAGTAGTGGAATAAAGCAAGGCTGTACTGGCTCTACAACACTGTTCAAATTAATTACTTATCTGATTATAAAACACGTAGAAAAGGAAGGTAATGGTTTTAAAAATTATAAAGTTAGTAGTATTAGTTTTTGCTGATGTCTTAGTGCTTGCTGAGAGTATAGAGCATGCTGAATTGAACATAAGGAAATCAGTGTGGTTTAGAGATAAAAGTAGCGTACTTATATATAATATGAACGAGACACCAGATAGCAGAGGGAATAAGAGTAATAAGAAATATTAAATACCTAGGTATCAAGGTAGATGATATTAGAAAATGTTCAAAACATAGTAAAGGGAAATGATTGTCAAGGCACAAAGGCTAGCAAATCTTGCATATTCAATCATAGAAAAACGTTGCAATGAAATAATGATAGGGAAAACATACTGGAAAAGTGTAGCAAGGCCTATCTCGCGAAATATTCCTTCGACGCCTTCCGCAGGACGTAAGAGCCCAGCTCACCGATGAACGACCTGCTGTCAAGGGCAAATAAGTTATACGAAGCTTCTAAGGCCTCCCGCCCTGGTGCATCCTCCTCCTTCAGCTGCTCATCCCTCGACTCCTCAGCGGCGCCCTCTGTTGACGACGACAAATCCTCGCCCTGATGAAGAAGAAACCTCCGCAGCCGATGCAGCAGAACCATAGACTGAACCCGACTTGGTGCTTCTACCACCAGCAGTTTGGTAGCAACGCAATGAAGTGCAGGGGCCCCTGCAAGTTTCCTTAGATATTTTGACGTCAGCCACCGCTGACATCAACCGTAGCCGCAGTAGCAGATGGCAGCAAGGTCGGATTCTACATCCTTAACGCCCCATCCAACCGTAGGCTTATGGTTGATACCAGCTGTATGCAGTCAACATTTCCTCCATCACTGGCCGACCTAAACCGTGCGCCTAGCAGTGATGCTCCCTCGCTCATCGCTGCCAACGGATCTCCCATAAGGTGTAATGGGACCAGGGTGCTGAAAATTTCAATCATTGGCCGATTTTACTCTTGGCCCTTCGCCAACGCCGACATCAGACACCCCCTCCTCGGCGCAGACTTCCTGGCTCACCGTGGTCTACTCATCGAAGTTGCCGGGAAACACCTCATAGACACCGAAACATGCTGAACCCCACTAAGAGCTGATCCTGGTATCACACCCATCTCTGCCGTCGTAGTGCAGCCTTACGCCACCCTTCTTCAGGAGTTCCCCGATGTCTTCATGCCAGAACTTCGACAGTCGCCGGGATCCCCCTCCAAGCACGGGGTCTACCACCACATCAACACAACAAGACCTCCCACGCACACCAAATTCCGTCGCAGAAGCTGAGAGATGCTAAGCGTGCCTTCGAAGACATGGAACGGATGGGCATATGCAAAAAGGCGTCCAGTCCTTGGGCGTCTCCTCTCCACATGGTGAAGAAACCGGACGGGACATGGAGGCACTACGGTGACTACGGGCACCTTAACTTCATCACAACTCCAGACCACTACCCTCTGCCGAACATGTAAGACCTCACCCACGCCCTCCATGGCGCAAAATTTTTAACTAAAACGGACCTTCTTAAATCATACTTTCAGGTTCCTGTGTTCCCAGAGGACGTGCCTAAGACCGCCATCATAACGCTGTTCATCTCCTACACCTCATATTCAACCTCCAGCCTACGCAACGCTGGGGCCACGTTTCAGTGATTGATGGACAGCATCCTGGGGGACCTGCCGTTCTGTGTCTGCTACGTGGACAACATCTTGATCTTCTCCAGGAGGAAAGAGGAACACTGGAGACTACGTCAACGCTGTGCTGAAACGCCTTCAGGAGAACTGTTTAATTGTGCGCTTCGACAAGTGCACAATCGGCGCCGAGAGGGTGGACTTCCTTGGACATCAAATATCTGAAGCGGTCGTGAAGCCCACATCGACCTAGGTAGATGCCGTGAAATCCTTCCCAACCCTAACGACCATCCAACACCTTCAGGAGTTTTAGGGGATGGTAAACTACTACCGTCGCTTCATCCCTAACATCGTCCACATCCTGACTCCCCTCAACAACGTCCTAAAGGGAAAAGCCAAGAAACTCGTCTACTGTCCCGAAGCAACGCGCCTTCGACAGGACGAAGGCCGCCCTCGCCCACGACGACAGAGGCCCCCTGAAGTTGACTACCAACGCCAGCAACGTCGCCTGCAGTGCTGTCCTCGAATACATCGCCAACGGCTACCCGCAGCCCTTGGCCTTCTTCAGCAGGAAACTCAAACCTGCAGAAACCAGATACCGCACGTTCGACAGGGAGCTCCTCGCCGTCCGCCACTTCAAATACATGCGCGACGGACCACCAGCCCCACATCCACGCTTTCGTTAAGTCTTCAGACGCATGGTCCTCTCGCCAAGAACTCCACCTGGCAGCCATCACAGAATTCGGCTGTACTATTGGCTATGTACCGGGGAAGAAGAACTCCGTCGCCAACGCCCTCTCCAGGATCGAGATCAACGCAGTCCACCTGGGAATTGACTACGCCAACCTCTCCGTAGAACAGCACACAGGCCCAGGACTATCGTACGACAAAATCAACGCTACAGATGAAGGATTATCACACCCCTCGGGTCGCACTACACCCCGTCTACTATACGAGAAATTCATCTGGCCAGGGATCAAGAAAGACACCCGTGAGTGGTCGAGAACTTGCATTAACTGCCAGACGAGTAAGGTCAACTACTATACCGACTCAGGAGTCGGCAATTTTCCCCAACCCAAGAAACGATTCGGACACATCCACATGGACGTCGTGGGACCTCTGCCGCCTTCAGGTTCTGCAAGATACCTCCTGACAATCGCCGACCGCTCCACTAAATGGTTAGAAGCAACTCCGATGTAGGAAGCAAACACCCACGCCTGCGCCGAAGCTCTCCTGTTGAGTTGGATCAGTCGCTTCGGTGTCCCCGATGATATCACGACGGACCGATGTTTTAAGAGTAACTGCCGCTTTTAAGAGAAAATTTGCCAATGTTTTTGAAAATTATGCCGATGATTGTTTAAGTTTTTTCTGGCATATAACCAGCTGGTGCTCCCCAGCAAAGTTGTAATACACCAGTGGTTCTGCGTATATTAGGCTGATTTCTGAGGATTTTCCAGACAGCTCTACTAGACTATAATGACATAGCCAGTGTCTACTACAGTGATAGTCACACACCCTACCCCAAGTGACCTGGAGCCTATAACAGTCTACTGACAGTGCTGGTGTTTTGACAATTTTTCTAGTGTGAATTTCTGGTCAATTAACATTTTGTTCTCCTAGTATTTTCATAGTAACCATGGCAACCGGGTTCCAGCCTCCAGAGTTTCAATCCACCACAGGCCAGCAACCATGTCCAAGCCTGGCAGGACTGGAAGAAACAGTTTGACCTGTACCTCATCGCAGCTGAAAAGACTGCTGCGACCGACCCGGTCAAGATCGGTATGCTGAAGTATGCCATGGGTCCTGAGTGGATTAAGATAGCAAAATATTTTACTTTTATTGAAGCAGATGACCAGAAATATGAGTCATTCAAAAATTCGATGAGTACTTCCAGCCAAAAAAGTTATTAAAGGCATATGTAACCAGATTCCACCAAAGGGTCCAGGGTCCCACAGAATCCTTAAATGAAAAAGGGTCCAGGGTCCCACAGAATTCTTAAATGACACCAAAGGGTCCAGGGTCCCACAGAATCCTTAAATGACACCAAAGGGTCCAGGGTCCCACAGAATCCTTAAATGACACCAAAGGGTCCAGGGTCCCACAGAACCCTTAAATGACTACATTGCAGCCGTTCGCGAGCTCGCCTCGCAGTATGAATTCGGTGCTACAGTTGAATCTCAAGTGTGCATTCAAATAAGTAATGGGGTCAGGGACAAATAGTTGAAAGAAAAAAACTGTGGGAAGATGATTTATCATTAAATGACATTATAAAAAAATGTAACCAGTATGACCAGTTGCAGGATACAAGGCGCACAACCGGCGAGGCTCAGGTCAAGTCAACACAGCAGCGTTAGGACGAGGAGGCGGTAGGAACCGTGGTCGACGAGGCTGCCAGGGACGCAGTCAGAGCCATGCGCCGTCTCAAGGTCGAGGTCAAGCCCACCAAGGTAATTTACAAGGCAGAGGTCAAGGTAGAGGTAATTTACAAGGCAGAGGTCGAGGTAGAGGTAATTTACAAGGCAGAGGTCGAGGTAGAGGTAATTTACAAGGCAGAGGTCGAGGTAGAGGTAATTTACAAGGCAGAGGTCGAGGTAGAGGTAATTTACAAGGCAGAGGTCGAGGTAGAGGTAATTTACAAGGCAGAGGTCGAGGTAGAGGTAATTTACAAGGCAGAGGTCGAGGTAGAGGTAATTTACAAGGCAGAGGTCGAGGTAGAGGTAATTTACAAGGCAGAGGTCGAGGTAGAGGTAATTTACAAGGCAGAGGTCGAGGTAGAGGTAATTTACAAGGCAGAGGTCGAGGTAGAGGTAATTTACAAGGCAGAGGTCGAGGTAGAGGTAATTTACAAGGCAGAGGTCGAGGTAGAGGTAATTTACAAGGCAGAGGTCGAGGTAATTTACAAGGCAGAGGTAGAGGTAATTTACGAGGCAGAGGTCGAGGTAGAGGTAATTTACAAGGCAGAGGTCGAGGTAGAGGTAATTTACAAGGCAGAGGTCGAGGTAGAGGTAATTTACAAGGCAGAGGTCGAGGTAGAGGTAATTTACAAGGCAGAGGTCGAGGTAGAGGTAATTTACAAGGCAGAGGTCGAGGTAGAGGTAATTTACAAGGCAGAGGTCGAGGTTACTTTAGTAACAGTAACTGCGGTAATTGTGGTCGTGGTCATCCACCGCGCCAATGCCCTGCCTTTGGTCAGACTTGTAATGCATGTGGCAGAAAAAATCACTTTGCAAGATGTAGATCAAACAGTGTTAGGTATGCAGATGAGCAACCATAAGATTACGCAAATAAACTATGAGCAGTTTAGTGACGCATTTAATACATTGAATGTTGGTTCTGCTGTTTACGCTAGTAATTCAGTATACATGTCGAACCCTGAATTTTTAGTCGATTTGCAGGTGCAAGGTTGTCAAACTATAAGGTTCCGTATTGATACAGCAGCAGCTACTTCTATTTTGGGTCGTAGGGCTTATAATAGTTTAAGTGTGAAACCCCCGCTGAAGCGTGGTGGTCTTCCTGTAAAAAGGTTTGTTTGATAAACCAGAATGTCCAGAGGGAATAGTTTCACTACCAGTTAAGTACAAAGATGTTGTGTATAATATTGAGTGTCAGGTGTACAATGAAGATGTTCCTAATTTGCTATCTATAGCAGACTCTGTACGTATGAACCTGGTGAAACGCATTTTTAATGTTAATACTACTAATCTTTTGCTGCAGTATTCTGATGTCTTTAATGGTACAGGTAAAATCCCAGGTGATTACAGTCTCCAGATTGCCCCCGATGCCCAGCCTGTAGCCCTCAATGCCCGCAGCACTGAGAGAACCTACAAAGACTAAACTCGACGAGCTCGAGAAGTTGGGAATCATTGTCAAAATTCCTGTCGGTGAGCCAACGCCGTGGTGTTCAGCGCTTCATGTAGTTCCTAAGAAGAAAAAAGACAGTGACAGTAAATGAAAAAGTGGAAGTCAGAGTAACTATTGATCCACAGCACCTCAACAGAGCGCTAAAGCGTGAGTACTACCCGATCACAACGATAGAAGACGTCATGACAAGGACGGACGGGTCAAAGTTCTTCACAGTGCTCGACGCTAACCAAGGTTACTTCCAGATAGGCCTAGATCTTGCCAGCCAGAGGTTAACCGCATTCAACACACCATTTGGGAGGTACATGTATAAACGCCTGCCCATGGGAATCTCGTCAGCGCCCGAGATCTACCAGCGTGCCATGAACGACATGTTTTCAGATATTGACATTGTTGAGATAGTAATGGACGATATCCTGGTGCATGCAGCGACCAAAGAAACCCATGACCAGCGATTGGAACAAGTGTTAAAGAGATGCAGAGAGAAAAATCAGAGACTAAACTGACAGAAAACCAAGCTGCGTGCCGAAGAAGTCACATACATCGGACACAGGCTTACGAAGGACGGCGTGAAAATTGATGTCTCAAAGGTTAAAGCAGTGACTGATATGCCAACGTCCAGACTCTACTAGGCATGGTAACGTACACATGCAAGTTCCTGCTAAACCTGTCAACTGTGACGGAGCCGTTTAGGAACCTCATCAAAGAAAGCAATGATGAAGGCTTCAAATTCTACTTCAACAATGCGCATAGAGCCGCCTTCAAAACTCTCAAGGAGATGATGACGAGTGCTCCAGTTTTGCAATAATACAGTTCAACAGAGCCCATAACGCTAAGCAGTGATGCGTCACAAGCCGGACTCGGTTCAGTTATTTTACAAGGAGGAAAGCCAGTCGCCTACGCTTCCAAGGCCCTCACCGAGACCGAGAAGAACTACAGCCAGATAGAAAGAGATGCTAGCCATTGTCTTTGGCTTCAAGAAATTCCATACTTATGTCTATGGAAGATCTGAGGTCACAGTAGAAACTGATCACCTTCCATTAGTCAGAATTATGGACAAACCGCTACACCAAGTACCTCTACGGCTACAGAAAATGAGGATGGCTCTTCAACACTGACTTCGACATCATCGGAAAGTCAGGGAAAGACGTCCCAGTAGCGGATGCCCTCAGTCGTGCCTTCTTACCAGCAACGGATACAAGACTCCTAAACAGCGTCAATTATCAAAATGTATTTGCTATAGAAGTTAGAGGCCTGACAGCGTTCACCGAACCGAGGCAGAAGGAGTTGCGGGAGACGACAAAGAATGACAAAACACTACAAGAGCTCATAAAGGTGATAAAGCAAGGATGACCAGAAAACAGAAAAAATGTGCCTCCAGAAGTATGTCCATATTGGGACTCACGTGATGAGTTAGCCGTGATGGATGAGATCGTGTTCAAGGGCGACAGAGTGGTAATTCCTAAAACCATGCAGAATTTGATCTTGAAGATTATTCACGAGTCGCATCTTGGCATCGTCAAGTGTAAGCAGATAGCACGCGATATAGTCTACTGCCCAGGAATGAACAGTCAAATCAAAGACATGATCAGTAAGTGTGTCGACTGTCAAGAAAATCGCCGACTACAGCAGAAAGAGCCAATCATTACACATGCTATACCTACAAGGCCATGGCAGACGATAGCAGCTGATTTTTTCCAATGCTGCGATCAAGACTTCCTCGTAGTGACAGACTACAACAGTGATTTCATAACAGTGGAAGAATTACAGGGAAATACTCACAGCCAGACAGGTATTCACAAATTATCAAAGATCTTCGCTGTGCATGGTATCCCAGAAAAGCTTTTAACAGACAACGGACCTCAGTTCCGGAGTCACAAGTTCACTGATTTCGTCCGAGACCGGAGTATTATCCACGAAACAACAAGTCCTCTCTACCACCACTCCAATGGGAAAGTAGAAAAGTCCAATCAGACTGTTCGCCACATGATGGAGAAAGTCAGTGGAGATCAAAGTAAGTTCTACTACAGTCTGCTGATGTTTGAAAATACACCCAATCCAGACACTTCCCCAGCCCAGAAGCTGATGTCCAGGAGAACAGCGACAAAACTGCCAACTGCACCAGTACTGCTAAAGCCTAAAGTAGTACCAAGTACAAAAGTTACAGGTAACATACAACAGAGACAACAGAAATACCGGAAAAACTATTAACAGGAACGCAAAGGCACTTCCATCACTGAAACCTGGTGATACGGTTCGTGTTAGAGATGGTAAACGGAGACCAGCACAACTAGCTCCAAACCAGCCCACTCAGCCAAGATCACACAATGTGGAAACTGAAAATGGAAACATATGGAGAAGAAATAAATGACATTTTAAGGACGCAGGAGAAGAATATTTTCCATAGAGCTCTGAGAGACTTTGAGCCTGGTTCAAATAGTGCTGCTCCCCCAATCCCTCAAGATACACCTCAACCTGCTCCTAATCCAAATCCTAACGTCCAGGTTAGACAGGCCCCTAGACCTGCTCCAATCGTCGTGTCTCAAGGATGCCTTCCAGGTATCAGGATTATCAGATGTAAGTCAGATAAAAATTGTTAGTGACCGATATTGAATGTAGGTCAAAGCTAGCTTTTGATGTTTCATTTACTTTACAGTAGTGTTTAATTGTGCTAAAATTGCCTAATCAAATATTTCTTTTCAGAATTTTGTTAAATGTCATTCTTTTTTTCTGATATTAAAATTTGCTGATGTATCACGTTGTGCCAATGCTCTAAATGATTGTTATAAAGAAAGGAAGATGTATAGATATTTTTGGTAAATTTTAAATTTGCATAATAACTGTTCAAATATCTATTTCTCCATGCAGTAATATGTAAGTGTATGTAAGTTTATGTACGTCTGTATGTAAACTACTATCCTTTTTAAAAGAAGGGGAAATGTTATATATGCGAACGCACCCGCCTTAATGTAATAGAAGAACGCAACCGATTCTGCGCACTCCATAGCCACACGCCATTGTAACAACTTCAATAAACAGTATGTACAAGTTAATCTACAAGATCTCCCCAAGGCTCGACGCTCACTCCGGTCAGGTATCCTACGACGACCTGCGAACTAAACTAATTAATATATACTCACTTTCTGATTCAAAAACAAGGGCACAGAAGGTCCTTTATCTCAGCAATAGACCCATGGGTGACACCTCTCCCGTAGAAGCGTGGGATGAACTAGTTGGACTTCTCATGCTGCCCGAGACCGATACCAATGGACAACGGAGCAAGATAAGCCTCTCTCGCGAAAGATTCCTTCGACGCCTTCCGCAGGAAGTGAGAGCCAAACTCACCAATGAACGACCTCCTGTCGAGGGCACAGAAGTTATACAAAGCTTCCAAGGCCTACCGCCTTGGCGCATCATTCTCCTTCAGCTGCTCATCCCTCGACTCCTCGGCGGCGCCCTCTGTTGACGACTACGAAATCCTCGTCCTGATGGAGAAGAAACCTCAGTAGCCGATGCAGCAGAACCATAGACCAAACCCGACTTGGTGCTTCTACCACCAGCAGTTAGGTAGCAACGTAATGAAGTGCAGGGACCCCTGCAAGTTTCCGAAGATATTTTGATGTCAGCTACCGCTGACATCAACCGTAACCGCAGTAGCAGATCGCAGCAAGATCGGATTCTACATGCTCCCTGCCGCATCCAACCGTAGGCTTATGGTTGATACCGGCTGTATGCAGTCAACATTTCCTCCCTCACTGGCCGACCTAAACCGTGCGCCTAGCAGTGATGCTCCCTCGCTCATCGCTGCCAACGGGGCTAAGGTGCTGAAAATTTCAATCATGGGCCGATTTTCATCTTGGCCCTTCGCCATCGCCAACGTCAGACACCCCCTCCTTGGCGCAGACTTCCTGGCTCACCATGGTCTACTCATCGAAGTCGCCGGGAAACACCTCATCGACACCAGGACATGCCGAACCCACCCACTAACAGCTGATCCTGTTATCAGACCCATCTCCGCCGTCGTAGTGTAGCCTGACGCCACCCTTCTTCAGGAGTTCCCGAAGTCTTCAAGCCGGAACTTCGACAATCGCCAGGATCCCCCTCCAAGCACGGGGTCTACCACCACATCAACACAACAAGACCTCCCACGCACGCCAAGTTCCGCCGCCTCCCGCCACAATGACCATCCGGCACCTTCAGGTGTTTTTGGGGATGGTAAACTACTACCATTGCTTCATCCCCAACATCCTGACTCCCCTTAACGACATTCTGATGGGAAAATCCAAGAAGCTCGTCTGGGGTCCCCTACAGCAACGCGGCTTTGACAGGACGAAGGCCGCCCTCGCAGAAGCCACCACCCTGGTGTACCACGACGACAAAGGCTCCATGAAGTTGACTACCAACGCCAGCAATGTCGCCTGCAGTGCAGTCCTTGATCAGATCGTCAACGGTTACCCACAGCCCTTGGCCTTCCTCAGCAAGAAACTCAAACCTGCGGAAACCAGGTACAGCACATTCAACACCGAGCTCCTCGCCGTCCGCCACTTCAAATACATGCTTGAAGGTACTCCTTTCACCATCGCGACAGACCACCAGCCCCTGATCCACGCTTTCACAATGTCTTCAGACGCATGGTCCTCTCACCAACAACGCCTACTGGCAGCCATCGCAGAAATCAGCTGCACTATTGGCTACGTACTGGGGAAGAAGAACCACGTCACCAACGCCCTCTCCAGGATCGAGATCAACGCAGTCCACCTGGGGATTGACTAGGCCAACCTCTCCATAGAACAGCAGGCCAACTCAAGAGGCCCAGGACTCTTGTATGACAAAATCAACGCTACAGATGAAGGACATTCCCCTCAGCCCGGCTGGGGAAACCATCCTCTGCGACACCAGCACGGGGCCCCCCACACCCATGGATTCCTGCCTCCTGTAGAAGGAAGGTCTTTGACCTCATCCACGGATTATCACACTCCTTGGGTCACACTACAGCCCGTCTACTATACGAGAAATTCATCTGGCCAGGGATCAAGAAAGACCCGTGAGTGGGTGAGAACTTGCATTAACTGCCAGACGAGAAAGGTCAACCGCCATACTGAGTTGGGAGTCGGCGATTTTCCCCAACCCAAGACGATTCGGACACATCCACATGGACGTCATGGGACTTCTTCCGCCCTAAGGTTCTGCAAGATACCTCCTGACAATCGTTGACCGCTCCACTAGATGGTTAGAAGAGACTCCGATGTCCGAAACAACCACACACGCCTGCGCCGAAGCTCTCCTGTCGAGTTGGATCAGCCGCTTTGGTGTCCCCGACGATATCACGATGGACTGAGGTTCTGCCTTCTTGTCAGAGATCTGGCTCTCTGGCAAACCTGATGGGAACGGCACTCCACAGCACACAACCCTGCAGCGAACATCATGGTCGAGAGAACTCATCGCACTCTCAAGGCAGTCCTGATGGAAAGATGTATGGACAAACATTGGAAAGCGCAACTCCCATGGGTCCTCATTCTTCGCTGAAACTACCGACGACACCAAGCTGGATCACCGGAGAGAGATCGCTGGCAAATTCAGGCCATGCCTGAAATCATACAAGGACAGGACCAGACAGTTCATGCCCGAGAACCTAGATGACTGCGACTACGTCTTTATCCGGGTCGATGCTCACCGCCAACCCCTGACTAGACCTTATCGCGGCCCTTACAAGGTCATCAGAAGAACAGCCAAATCTTTTCTCTTGACCGTCCACGGACAAATAGATTGGGTGACGATCGACCGATTAAAACCAGCATTCCTTAAAAGATAACAGCGGGCCCTGGTAGACCCAGGATTCCGCCCCTGAACAAATCATCCACCAAGCGGGAGAAAATTATTCCTCCGAAGCAGAGCAACCTTCCCCTCCGTTCAAGCACTAGAGGGGAACTACGTCACCCACCACAATACAGGGATTAATCGCATCAACCATCTCCGATGCCTGCTGTCTAAGGGGGGGGGGAGAGAGAGAGTACTTGTAAGGACATAGTTTTCCCCGTTGTGTTTCCTCCCCCCTTGGACACACTTCTGATAATTATATTTGTGCCACGCAGTGGCTTTTTGTATCATGATGTTGCGCTCTTTGAGAGCTTAATTAAGATGTATAATATTGTACATTTCCTTAGGCTACCACCTTAGTGTTTGATAATTTGTCTTGTATAAAAAAACACAATGATTTTGGCGGTTGTAAAAGTTTCCCTTCTGGGGCTACTTTTCCGTCCGCACTCTAACTTAGTGACCGTTGCAAGTTTAGTAAACCGTCAGTCTCTCTCCACTCGTCTTACTGTCCTCACAATACAAATACTGGTGAAAGATGGTATAACTTTATATGAGAAAAAGACAACCAGGGAGATAAGAGACGATAAAAATAATAAACTATCGGAAAATATAAACAACTTATAAAATAGCAACGAAATAAAAAGCGAGGCAATACAATTATATGGAGATAGAGGAAATAAAACTATCAGATGAGGAGGCTACAAATGAATTAGTAAAATTTTGGAAGTCTGCAATATACACGAAAATAGGATATCAGAGATCTGGAATGAGGAGAGTGAATACCAGGATAATTTGAGAAGAGAAGTAGTATACCTGAACACCTAAGGGAGCATTATGATGCTGTATTAAATGTTGAAGGAGTAATTATACCTATACCTGCCTCTGAAATAAACAATGGTCAATTAGAAAAATGCCTAAAACACCTAAAGAAAGGTAAAGCAGCTGGGCCTGATGGACTAAAGCCAGACTATTATAAAGCAATGATGATAAGTGATATATGTAAAAATACACAAGTGAACTGCTACAAAGAGGAATTAGCAAGGAAAGAAAAACCCAAAACCTGGAAGGAGTCCAGAACAAAAATGTTAAAAAAGAAAAACAAACTAACAGCAAAAGAATTGAGACCAATAACACTCACAAATGTATAAAAAAATATACATGTCTGTTATCAAGGATAAGATAGAAAGATATCTAAAAAGTAACAATGCCATGGAGGATACTCAAGCTGAATTTACAGAGGGAGGAAGGATTGAGGATAATATATTCATTTTACAGTACATGGTCAAAGAAACTTTCAAAAATAAGAAAAAACTCATAGTTGCCTCTTTAGATTTCAAAAAAGCTTTTGACTTCATAAAAAGAGAAGCACTGATAGAAATAAAAGAAATGTAAAGTACATACTAGTATAATAAACTCTAAAGCTGGAGTATATGTGGGAGAGACTACTACATTTGTAATGATTAGAATAGTAATATTACATGTTTAAAACAAATAACGTAATATGTCATGTTGGTTGGAAGAGCTGGCCGTGAGATTTGCTATGGTCAACTCAAATTGTGTACAGGATGTAAGATGCTAAGTTGTCATTCTTTCTTAGTGTCAACACATTAACTCTTCGTGTGAAAGTTTGTGACGTCACCGGATGCAGGTGTCTTCCGATTCCGTCACATGTCTAAAGTAAACCAAGCATACGATATCTGTGATATCGATAGTTTAGTCAGTTCTTATCTAAACTTCACCAGAATTGGTCATGTGGACCAACACAGCTTCCTCCAGTGATGGAGATGTTTAACTCAGTTGTTTATATACAATAAAACTTAAAAAACCACCAAGATGTGTTCAATAAACCATCTAAATACATCTGAAAACAACTCATACTCAAATGTGTGCTTAAGACAGTAGCACACCAATAAATGGTGGCAGCGCTTAAACTCAAAGACAGCGGTTAAACTCTAAGAATTAGAGAAATATCTTCAAGACTTCAAAATAAATAGCTGTAAAACCAGAGATATATCTTCAAGACTTCAACATAAAAGCTGTAATACCTGATAAAGATCTTCAAGAACTCAGAACTATCTACAAGAATCTACAATTTTGACTAAGTCCAACGAAAATGCTAACACCAACATATGTTAGTATACAAATAGAATCTTCAATCAACATCCTAGGAAACCCAAGGACTGGCATTCAACTATTGCAAAACATATCCAGGAAGACCTACATTCTACAAGAAACTAGAACGAGACATCGCTAACAAAACATCAAGAGAGAGAGAGAGAGAGACGACTCGACTTCATATATAAGCTAAGTACAGAGATTTTGTATTCATTTCAGTTTGTGCAGTGAAGTGTAGTTATCACAAGTCGTTAGTCAATTATTACTGGGGTGAGTGAATTCCTAAACTTTGTTATAAGAAACTCCGAATTCTCATTTAGAATTTTTCTTTCTTTGTGCTAATTCCTTTTTCTTTCATAAACTCTTGGGGGGAAATGTATTGGGATTAGTAACATTGTTGGGGGAATTTTATTATACATATGCGTTTACGCAGTGGGCGTCTGTACTCATATAGATATTTTGATAGGATTGAAAGGGGTCAAAGAGATAGAAGAAAAAAGAATACAGCAGTCATGGCTCCTCCTGTCAGCCCTACCCCTGGACCTAGTGGTGTAGGCCAGGCTAATCCTCCTCCAATTGTGACGCTTGTAAATGCCAGGTCAGCAATCCTTCCTTTTCAAGGCCGTGTCAACGGGTTCTTGCCACAAAATGTGGAGTCATGGATTTCATCCGTTGATGCCCATTTAAATGCCAAACAAATCGTAGATCCTTTTGTACAATTACAAGAAGCTAAAAGTTTTATAGATTTTTCTAAGGGGGATGCGAGTGCGTATTTAAGAGGTGTTTCATTTCAGGAAGCAGTTACTTGGGATGATTTCAAAGTTAGGTTACGCGCGATCTATGGGGGTGAAGAAGCTTTGGATGTAGTGTTAACGTTACGAAATACACTTAATCAAGCCACTATGAATCGGCTTAATGTTGTTGAGAGAGCAGCTCTCATAGCTGATAGGCTTAACGAATATCAGGACATTTTAGGTAATTCCACTTGGGTTACTAACGATAATATCTCCGTGAAAGATTTTTTACGATTAATGTATTTAACTTGCATGACACTTATGTTGCCTGAAGCTTTAGTGCGGTGCTTTGATAAGAAGTTAATGCCTGCAAGTACGGAATTGGATGTCTATAAACAGATAAAGAAGCACATGTCCAAGTGTCCAGATCTCGATCCCGTGTTAACTCAAGTTTTTGCTAAGAATGAAACAAAACCACAAACAGTGAACGTAATTAATAATCCAGTAGCGGGAGTGACGTGTTACAACTGCAAACGTCAAGGTCACATAAGCGCAGACTGTAGAACGAAATTTTGTTCAGTTCACAACACAGGATCACATTCTTATAGTCAATGTTACGCGCGTAAGACACAACAATATCCTAGAAATACACAGTCAATTCCACAGTCAGTTCCATATGGAAATAAAAAGAAAAATCCTCATTTTAACAATAAGAAGAAACAACAAAATGTCAATGCAGTTCAGAGTCCGAAACAAACACACTTCTTCAAATATCGCTGAGCCTGGGCCGTCAAACCAGACCTCGCAAAGTCAGCCTAATTTTCAGAATGTGCAGAGCAAAGCAAATACCACATAGTTAACTCTAGAGGGGAAGAGAGTGATGTTGGGTCAAGGTCATTTATGTCAACATCAATAGTATTGAATAATCAATTTAATGTTTTATCAGATAATTGTGAGACAATAGATTTTCCTATGAAACACACGGCCGAATTAAGTAAAACAGTGCATGCTCCCGTAGATTTGCAACGAATTCATACAATAATAAGCCAAAATGAGTTACGGCCAACCTTATATGCTGTAAATTTAGAACACAAATCCTTTACGTTATTTTTTGACTCTGGTAGTCCACGTAATATTATGGATTTGAAGACGCATCATTTGTTGTTTTCGAACTTTCCGATTGAAAAATCAGGAATCAGACTTTCAGGTATAGGAAATAATGAATTAAACGTCATAGGCATAACTCATATTCAGTTCAGAGTCGGTAATCGCACGTTTGCCGATACATTTGTTGTTGTGAAAAACATTAATATGTATCCAGCTGTAATTATAGGATACCCATCTATGGGAAATCAAAACATTATCTTAGCTCCTGCAAAGCACGGCGTGTATATCAAAGGGAAATTCTATAAGTCTTCTAATACTTTAAAGTCAGTTTTGGATAAAAAGGAGACGACAAATGTAACCGTAACGTACGTTGAAGAACCAATAACTTGTCTCACTAATAAAGAAATAATACACGCGACCCAGCAGAATTCTCGTTCACCCGTAATATCATCTTGCACGCAATATATCGAACCAAACATACCTTCGAATTTAATAGTGCAAATAAAGAAAACACTACCGGGATCTGAAATATTAATCCTTTCCGATACTTTGAAAACCAACGGATTGTCTGTCACACAAGCTATTTATACAGTAGGCTCACATCAGCAATGTAATATCGAAGTCTGTAATCATTTAAATAACACTTTAGTAATTCCCAAAAATCAACATATCTTGGATGTAGAAGTTTATAAACATCGTATTCTTACCGTTGCTGCAATCAATCACTCTCAATCAGTTGCGGATGAATCCCTTTTACGATCTATTAAAAATAAAATCAGTAAGGACATTCAAGACGAAGAAATTCAGCAGAAAATTTTTGAACTTTTAAATAAATATACAGATGTCTTTTCCACTACGGATGGATCCTTAGGGAAAACAGATGTGATCGAGCATCAAATAAGGTTAAAAGACAAACAGAAAATTATATATGTACCCTCGTACAGACTCCCTATGAAATTCCAGAATGAAATAAATGATGAAGTAGGTAAAATGTTAGAGGAAGGAGTCATTAGAAAATCAAATAGCCCTTATAATTTTCCTTTAATAGTTGTACCGAAAAAAGATCGAACATGGCGTATCTGCGTCGACTTTCGTCGTCTAAACGAGGAAACGATCCCTGATCGATTCCCAGTGCCATGTACTGACGATATTTTGTCTTTGTTAGGTCAGAATAAATATTTTACCAGTTTGGACTTACTTAAAGGCTTTCACCAGATATCATTAGAAGAAGATAGTATCCCATACACAGCCTTCAGCACAGCCAGGGGACATTATGAATTTTTACGGATGCCTTTTGGTTTACGTTGTGCTCCTATAACATTTACAAGAATGATTAACAGTGTTTGGAGACTTGTTAGGGGATATATTGCATGCCTATATGGATGATCTTGTAATCTTTTCCAACACCTTAGAGGAACATCTACGTAAGTTAGAACTAGTACTACAGAGATTAAGACAACATAACTTAAGGGTAAAGATTAGTAAGTGTGAATTTTTCAAAACAGAATTGATATATTTGGGTTTCATGGTGTCAAGCCAAGGTCTTAAAGTAGTCCATGATAAGGTGTCGGCTATACGTAATTTTCCCATACCTACTAATGTTAAGGGAATACAGCAATTTCTGGGTTGTAGTGGATATTACAGCCGTATTATACGCAACTATTCAATAATAGCCGCTCCTTTAACTGATCTTACGAAGAAGGGCGTAGATTTCATATGGTCTGAGCAACATCAACAGGCGTTTAATACTTTGAAAGATGAACTGTGTAGTTCTCCTATCTTAAAATTTCCTGACTTCGGTAAGGAATTCTTCATTGCAACAGACGCCTCAGACTTAGGAGTAGGAGGGGTATTGCTTCAGCAATATGATAAACAGTTTTTCCCGATAGCTTTCTATTCTCGAAAATTGAGAACTTCCGAAAGTAAGTATGCAGTAATAGACAAGGAAGGACTAGCTATTGTTAATTCGCTAGTGCATTTTAAGTTCATAATTTACGGTTATCCCGTTAAGGTTCTTACTGACCATAAACCACTAACAGAGTTCTTTAAAGGCTTCAATCACAGCCCTAAACGAACTCGGTGGCATTTAATCATTCAAGATTTTGGCGCAAGAATCGGGTATTTACCTGGGAAAGCAAATATCATTGCGGATGCATTATCACGCAACCCCGTGTCATCTTGTACGGAGTCTTTAGCTGAATTAATAGATATATCAACATCCATGCCTATTGTAAAAACAATATCTGAACAAGAAGATTTAGGCTGGAGTGCTGAATTGTTACAGACTGAGCAAAGAAAAGATCAGAAAATAGAAACAATTATAAATGCTTTGAAAGGCAATCATAAAGAAAAAGAATATATAAAGTATAAGCAGCAGAATTATGTAATCAAAGATAATATTCTGTGTAGGACTGTGACAAGGAAAACCCGCAATACACCACATGTAACTAACGACCAGGTAGTAGTACCAAACTCACTTGTTTCCACTGTCCTGAATTGGTTGCATTCAAATCCATTACATGGACACCCTGGGTTCTCATTAATGTCACAGAAAGCCAAATCATTGTTTTATTGGCATACAATGCTTACAGATATAAAAAGACACATAGCTAATTGTCGCACATGTCAGGAAAACAAAGGGCATACGAAAACACCTGTTAGCTTAGGAACTTATCCTGTTCCCAATCAACCCTTTGAAAGAATACATTTAGATTTGTTAACAGGATTTTACGAGTCAGACAGAGGGAATAAGCACCTCTTAGTAATTATAGATGCTTTAACTCGATATACAGAACTAATAGCGCTTAAAACTAAAACTGCGATTGAATGCGCTAGGAAGTTTTACGAGTGTTGCATTTGTAAACATGGAATTCCACACATGATAATCTCAGACTCGGGTGGTGAATTTAATAATCACTTTCTTATCTCATTGTGTGAATTCCTCAACATAAAGAAGGTTAATACCATGATATATCACCCAGAGTCGAATGGGCTAGTGGAAAGAGCAAATAGGAAGATATTAAATATATTAAGGGTAACACTAGGGGGATCAGACCCCAACTGGGATATTGCAATACCGGCGGCACTGAGTACTCTGAATCATTCATATCATATATCAATTAAAATGTCACCGCATGAAGCATTGTATGGTACCCCAGTTAGAACACCTTTCCATGTATTAACGCCTACAACTAATCTATCAAATCCTTTAAAAGAATGTATAAATGCAAGTATAAGTCGATATGATATCCTTCGAAAGAATTTAGAAGAATCACAAATCATAATGAAAAGGAATCATGATAAAATAGCGAAACCAACTAAAACATATACCGTGGGTGATAACATCTATATTCAAATCAATGTCAGAAAAGGGCTCAACTATAAACTAACACCCAAGTTTGAAGGCCCATTTAACATTTTGGAAATATTAACGGCCAATAGGTTTAAATTCAAAACGTAGCCCAACCCACGGATGAGAGAATAGTACCATTGTCTCACATAAGAAATTAAAAAGAAGTGAGGAAAAATTTTGATTTTTGTAACTAAAAAGTTTTCTTTTTAATACAGGAGTAATTACATATGTTTTTTCTCGTTACAGGTTTCCAAGATGAATTTTTTGTTGTTGGGAGTGATATTGTTCGCTCAGACATTTTTTTCGTATGGGATGAGTTCTAAGACTAAGAATATATATTTTAAATATGGCAATATAGTTGAAAGACAAGAAGACATTTTTATTACATCAACCAACGTAATTGTCGAAGTGCATATGCAAGCAATTTTTCTTCAAGAGAATGATGTCACTAGCTTAAGAACCGCCATTTCAAGGTTTTCTGCATCATTGGATGAGTTGCATAGGAGACATTTTCATTTGACTACTAAGAGTTTGCTTGGCTCAACATTAAAAGTTGCAGAGATGCTATCTGATGACTTAAAAAATAAGACTGGAGAGACAGGATCTTTGGCTTATGACCTTTTGATGTGGACTGTAGGACACGAACAAAAAGAAAGACGGAATCCGTTCATTTATGCTGCATTAAGCATCTTTGGGTCTGTTGCAAGTTTAGGTTTAGGACTTTCCAATCGTCTTAAAATTAGTAATCAAAATAAGAAAATTGAGTTCTTGACTCATAAAGATGAATTGATTATGTCAGAACTAAGGGATCAGTTAGCTTCAATCAATAAAATTATGGATTTGTTAAATGAACATTCAGATATCGTTCAAATTATGGAAGTACAGGATTTGTTAGCAACATTAACGTATTATGATTCAAAGATAGATCACATACATAACAGAATTGCACATTTCATTGAGAAATCCAAGGATTATGTAGAAGCTATCACGTTAGCAACTAAAGGTGTATTGTCGCCCCATTTGTTGCCTATACGTTACTTAAAATTAGTTCTGGAGAACACTAGGGATAAACTAGGCTATGTTCCTTTGTTAGACGAACATAGGTTAGAATTTTATTACAGCCTAATTACAGTAAACGTAGATAATAACAAGATTAGGATTACAATTCCCTTTGATTCTTCTGATGCCTGGCAATCTTACAGGATATCACCATTTCCGACTTTCATGACGAATCACTCAAATCCAGTAATATCCAGTTTGACAGGACACGTATTGATTTCCCCAGACAAGGAAACATATACGGTCATTAAAGACTTAAATCAATTAACTCACTGTTCAGACGCAATGGATAGAAAAATATGTACAGCTGACTCATTTGAATTCCGTAAAAACTTGATGGATTCATGCGAGTTAGGTATAGTGCTAGACGGTGCTCTCTCCCATACAAGTGAAAATTGTCTGGATAAGCTTTAACCCTTTGACAATAAAGAATTCAATTGCAGACTAAATAATGGCTCGTGGATACGATACGACAAGGACGGCTTCAATGTATCATGCCCTGACGGATCCACATCATTTAACCACATCTTCGTCGCAGCAGATGGCTGTATCGGGACTTCCCCGAATTCCATGGTGACTGGCCTACGGACAATCATCAGAGAACGTGCTTACTTCGCGAACTTCACGTGGACCTCTACAACGCCCGCACTTCCTCTCCCCTATAAAGGAAGTGTGGCGAAACACTTAATGAAACTTACCGAAAAGGACCACCTGTCGCCGACTTACACAGAGATTCTTCAACCTATATTACTAGCAGGTTTATTTGGAACGGCGTTAATTTTTATCGCCGTGAACATCCTTGTTTGGCGTAGGTTACGGCACAGCAAGCAGCTACAAAGGAACGAGTTGAATAGCCCTGACAATACCCCTTACCTGATACAATTCAAAGCTGTATGAGTGGCCACCTCATTCGCTAAGGGAGTAATTTGTCAGGATGATGTTTGTATGAAAAGCTGACTAGTACGCTAGTAATATGTAATTAAAGAAATTCTCTACATTTGCATTGTTAAAAATACATTTAAAATAACATTTAAAAAAAATAAATAAAATAAAAAAGGATATAAATCATTTTTTTCTCTCGGCATCTAATAAAAATATATAAGCCGGAATGTTAAAAAAGAAAAGAAAAAAAAAAAAAAAAAAAAAAGAAAAAAATATATATAAGATATATAACAGAATCTATGGGCATCTAATAAAATGTATCAGCCCTATATACAAATATATATATATATATATATGTACGAAACCGTGGTACGTGTACGTACCAGGAATTTGTATTTGTGCACTAAAATTTGAGTATCTTGTTTCTGACAAAGGTAACAATTATTCTTTATCAAGTTACCGAATCATTTGTAAGTCAGAATTTGTTTTGTTTTTTGGTACCATGTAATCATTTGCTAGCAATGTACCATATATATGATCTTGGTTTTATCATGCATTTTTCTTTTTGCTTTGGTAATATCTTTTTTGTATGCATTATTGTTATTAGTTTTGATGTGCCTATTTGGACATTCGTCCTCAGTTGGATATAGCTAGTTTTGGACAATGAATGATACGTATGTCCAGTCACACCTAATAACCATGTTTCGGCTTGTTGTTAAATTTTTGTAAAAAAATTGAGATAGCTGGCCGAGCATATGTAATGATTAGAATAGTAATATTACATGTTTAAAACAAATGACGTAATATGTCATGTTGGTTGGAAGAGCTGGCCGTGAGATTTGCTATGGTCAACTCAAATTGTGTACAGGATGTAAGATGCTAAGTTGTCATTCTTTCTTAGTGTCAACACATTAACTCTTCGTGTGAAAGTTTGTGACGTCACCGGATGCAGGTGTCTTCCGATTCCGTCACGTGTCTAAAGTAAACCAAGCATACGATATCTGTGATATCGATAGTTTAGTCAGTTCTTATCTAAACTTCACCAGAATTGGTCATGTGGACCAACACAGCTTCCTCCAGTGATGGAGATGTTTAACTCAGTTGTTTATATACAATAAAACTTAAAAAACCACCAAGATGTGTTCAATAAACCATCTAAATACATCTGAAAACAACTCATACTCAAATGTGTGCTTAAGACAGTAGCACACCAATACATTAGACATAGGGGAAAAAGTAGAACAAAAAATCAGCTCAAGTAGTGGAATAAAGTAAGGCTGTACTGGTTCTACAACATTGTTCAAATTAATTACTTATCTGATTATAAAACACATAAAAGAAAGGTAATGGTTTTAAAAATTATATTATAAAGTTGGTATTATTTTTTGCTGATGATGTCTTAGTGCTTGCTGAGAGTATAGAGGATGCTGAATTAAACATAAGGAAAGCAGTGTGGTTTAGAGATAAAAGTAGCGTACTTATATATAATATGAACGAGACCAGATAACAGAGGGAATAATAGTAAGAAATATTAAATACCTAGGTATCAAGGTAGATGATATTAGAAACATGTTCAAAACATAGAAAAGGGAAATGATTGTCAAGGCACAAAGGCTAGCAAATCTTGCATATTCAATCATAGAAAACCGTTGCAATAAAATAATGATAGGGAAAACATACTGGAAAAGTGTAGCAATACCTTCTATTGATAACCGCGGCCAATCCGAGTAACTGAGCAGTCACGTGACTTCCCAAAATAGCTCCGCACGTGGCGCAGTGAAAACAAACCACACTGCAACGTGGTGCTGCATGAACGGTCGTCAGTTAAAGCTAAATTATTCGCCATTATGCCATCATCATGTGTTATTTTCAACTGCAAGAATCACAATATGATTCAAGGAAAGATGTTGCATTTTTACAAGTTCCCCAGTCGTAGCAGAAGCCCGGATAGGAGGGATAAGTGGCTTGCAGCATGCCAGCAAATGAACCAAAATGGACACAAATGGTCCCCACCAAAGAGTCGGGTTATTTGTAGTGAACACTTTATCACAGGTAAAAAAGTAAATACAGTGTCAGTGGCAGTTTATCACATTATGGTTATCACACCTCACACTTGTGTGCTGTAAACAGTTCAAAATAATTATTGTTTATCATCATTTTTAACTTGCAAGTGTTGCTAGAAGTTAGAACAGTTGTATTTTATATCTTATTACTCACCTGAAGCATTTAACTTTATATTGTAACGTGTTTTAGCAGCTCCATCCAAAGAATTCACGTAATCGTAAGCCATTGCTCTGGTTTGTTTTCACTTCGCTTGATTCCCGCGCTAGCGGTCACGTGATCGATGACGTCAGCTCGCGCTTACGAATATTATAAGGAACAAATGTAATGAACTTAACGGAAACTGAAATAGAAAAGTTGCAGAGAATTGAGAATGGAGCATATAGAAGGATATTAGGGGGTGTAAAGAATGCAGCAATTATAATATTGAGGGGGGATGTAGGAGCATCTGCTATGAAAACAAGGGTAATGGATGGAAAGCTGAGGTATCTTAATAGCATTTATAAGGGAGAGAAGGACATGCTAATGGCAATAGTCAATGATATGGAAGAAAAAGAGAGGAAGTGGTGGATACATGTGACAAGTATGCTGACGCATGTGGGATGGCGATGAGAGAAGTCAAGAGATGTACGAAAGAGCTCTTAAAAGAACAAGAGAATGTGACAACCAAATGGAAGAGTGAATTGGAGTGCAAGGAGAGTCTAATTCTGTATAAAAACTGGAAAAGTGAAATCAAGGAGGAAGTATATGACAACACTTTCACCAATTTGATTATTCAGAGAAAGGACAAACACATTGGGCTTGAATATAAAAAACAGACACCAATGTGGAAATATAAACTGTGTATTCTGGGATGTAGAAGCAAATGTTAACCACATCATGTTATACTGTCCACAGTATAGTGATATAAGAAAAGAGCGAGCTCTCCAACAACCATACAAAGAAGAGTGCACAAACAGTTGGAAAACTCCATTTTTGAAGAAAATATTGAAGAGAAAAGTATACTACAACAAATTTGGGTGAAGAGAGAAAAACAGAAAATAAGGAACACAAAACTAAAACACACAAGAGGCGCCGATGCAAAGGCGAAGCCTCGACCTGAACCTGAACTGTGACAGGCCATCTTAAAATATAACAAAAGAAACCTTCAAGTGCTTCAGTAACTCTACAAATGGTAGCATTAACAAGAGAAGATTGAGCAAAATTATCTAAATGCAGCTTGCCATAATTTGGAACCTCAACACATCACTTCCTTCAAAGTTTTAAAAAATTATAGAAGGCATGAGCTATTCTCCGTCTATATAAAGTTTGATATATGGCAAGCCTTTGAAAGTTACCGTATATAAACTATTAATGATATTAAACAAGTGATTACTCTTTGTAGAAGTACTGAACAGTTCCAGCACTAATATCATCCTTAATATACTGTAATACTGTAAAACAATCATAGTAATTTTTAAAACTGGCAAAGGCTTATTCTTATTAATGAATTTAAAATCTATCAATCTGAATAAAAAACAAATATGATTTCAATATGCCAAAAGAAAATATTCCATGATCTACAAATCATTGAAAAACCCTTACTGATGATCATAAACTTTTAAAAACTGTGGCACTGTCTTTTTTTAACTATAGTTTCCTATAAAAATTTTGCCCTTAGGAAATATCATTTGTTGCGGTATATACGTAACCTTTCCATGTGCAACATTAAAGCTGCTTAAATAAATAGAGGATTCTTCTCATAAAATGCACTTGATGTGCAAGTCTTGTTTACGTATATACAGGATTTCGTCACTTCACTTTCCAAGAGTGCTTCAATGTACTTTAAGATACAGTACTGAAAGACAAATCTGGATTCATTTTCCTCATTACAGTACTTGGAAAATTGTTCCTAGCCGTGCAGGTCTTGTTTACGTATATACAGTATTTCGTCACTTCATTTTCCTGGAGTGCTTCAATGTACTTTAAGATACAGTACTGAAAGACAATAAATCTGGATTCATTTTCCTCATTACTTGGAAAATTGTTCCTAGCTGTGCAGGTCTTGTTTACGTATATACCGTACAGTATTTTGTCACTTCACTTTTCTACAGTGCTTCAATGTACTCTAAGATACAGTACTGAAAGAAGACAAATCTGGATTAATTTTCCTCATAAACTGGAAAATTGTTCCTAGCCATTAAAGGTTAAAGGTGTCTGGTTTCAGCTTCAGTTTCATCAGAATAGGTGCTCATCAGAACGCCAACCAGGCAAGCCCAACCCATGACGCTGTGGTCCCCAACCACAGCAATGGCCTGCCCTAACAGCTTAAACTCGCGGTCCAGGGCAGGGATCAATCTGCTGCCATACGAAGGCTAAACAAACACGTTACCACTGTACTAGCCCTGAAAAGACAATATAAAAATCACAAACAATGTCACCAGACTGATAAGAAAAATTCAAACTTCCTTAAAAAAAATACTTGTGTAATGAGAAAGAATAGATGTTGGGTATTATATTTCATCCCATTATAATTTGACAATTATGGTGCCTTTGGTTTTACTATCATCAACACTGGCTTTATTTTTAAACTAAACATCACTTTCAAACCTATTCTTATAACGATATGAGTCCTATGCACGAGCCAAAACTGTCATCAGTTTTACAGCTAACTTAGATAAGATAGGTAATGAATAAAGATAAAACTAATAAATAAAATATATTGAAAATCTTAATAGAAATATCAGCTGGATTGGTGAATTTATATTTCAAAATTATTATTTCTTTTTACACTTTAATCCTATAGCAAATAATGTAAATAAAATCTCAAAAATATAGCAAAACTCAATAAAATAATAATACTATAAAAAGAGTATATAATAAAGATGGTCCAAATACATTTAAGGCAGACAATTGAGAAAGGAGAATTCTGCAAATTACTAACAACATACTATTTTGCATGACATAAACCTATAAAATGACCTACTTGTCCTTTTATTCATTAGAGATTCTAAGTCCCTAGCTACCTCCGCCAATGAAGTTGTAAGGAACTTATGTTTTTGCCCGTTTGTGAACAGCTTCCTGGCCACAACTTTAATCAAAGAGTAATGAAACTTGCAGGGATTAACTGTTATGCAAAAAGCTGGGAATGATTAAATTTTGGAAGGTCAAGGTCAAAGGTCAAGCAAAATAGTTTCCAACTCACATAAGCCACAAGTTTGGACATATATCACAGACTTCAAACTTGGTTCATATTTAAACGTATGAGAACTTACGTCAATTAATACACGTTAAGGTTAAAGTCGAGAAATATGCTGCCACGACAGAGGTCTGCGCTCTACTGAGCGCCCCTTGTTACAAAAGCGTATAATAACACAAGGAAATAATAAGAAGGTATCAGAATTCTCACAATTACTTAGCACTTATAGATAACAGTAAGTTTTAAGTCACAACCTTTCTCATTACTCTGATCCGTACACAAACATGGGTATTCATCGAACTACCTTAATGACAAAAAACAACAAAACGTCAAATAATTCCTCAACTCACTCATTTAACGATGAGCTATTCAAACGAGTCTGATCCTCTTCAGAATGTCGGTTAATAAATCTTGGCTCAAAAACATCTTTTCTCCTATTCATTGCCCTGTAATAAAAACTAAATACTGCATTAAATTTACACCAGAATTGATATACAAAATATTAAAATAATTGATTTTCCCAAGACCTTTATATCTTTGATAATACCATCCACCACCAGTAAGGATTTTTCTTACTGTTGTTGTTGCTAGCTAAGCTATAACTCTAGTAGGGAAAGTATGACAAATTCGTAGGTAATTTGTATTTTTCCTAACTATACAAACCTTAGCTATTTAATATGGGTAATTACTTTCGGCGTAGCCGAAATGACGAGCCATTAGAATTTTAACGAGGGTTTACTACCCCACCCCTAGTTAGCGGGGGATAGGGAGGGTAGCTTGCTACCCCGCCCCCATCACACCCACACCTGTGATTGAGCTCACTGTGCTTAGAGGTAGGACTTCACGGAGGATAAGGCTGGCGGGCAAGTTTGATTAAATAGCTAAGGTTTGTAGTTAGGAAAAATACAAATTATCTCCGAATTTGTCATTTGTTCCGTAACTGAAATAAAAAAACCACGCTATTTAATATGGGTGACTCACCCCTTAGGAAGGGTGGTAAGTCCCAGCCAGTACTGCCTTTTGGCTTTGCCCGAGGACTCGGTATCTGAGTGTGTCAGTACTCAATAATAAGGAGTCCCTGCACCTCGCAAGAACCTTGCTGCGCAAGAGCTGCGGCCTACATAAGCTGTGTGTGAAGGTCTGAAGTGTGACTCGTCCTAGGAAGTTGACCTGCAGTTCTTTAGATGGAAACTTTAGGCTAGGACTTTCCCAATACCACCTCGTCAGGGTATGGGGACGTGACAGTATTAACTTAATACTAGGAACACAAGGGAACATGGTTTACCTGCAGTGGTTTGAGGTCAGCTGTGCAGAGAACCCAGAATGCTGCTTTCCCCAAGAGAGGGGAGGATGAAGAAAAGAATAAGGGCCAGACAAACCTTTTCATTCATGCAGACTAAAACCAGGTAACAATGCCCTCATCCTTCTGCTACTTGTCCATTAAGGAGCTTGAGGTTTTAAACCAGCTGTTGTGCAGCCACCACAGGGCCGATAGAGAACGTATCAAGTCTCCTGTGTGTCACGTCTTGCAGGTAGTGGGCTGTGAAGGTTGTCTGATGCTTCCACACCCCTGCTTGTAAGACCAGCGTCACTGAAAAGTTTTTCTTGAAGGCCAGGGACGTAGCTACGCCCGACATCATGTTCTCTAGGGCGACGTGACGGAGGAGGGTCGGGATTCAGGGACAGATGGATTACCCAGCGAATCCATGCCGAGATGGTATTTTTGGTGACCCTCTTTATTCTCCCAGTGCTCACAAACAAAGCTTGCACTTGGGGACGAACTGCAGCCGTTCTCTCAAGATATAGCCTCAGACTCCTTACTGGGAACAGTAGATGGTCTGGGTCATCTGTTACAGAACGAAGACTCAAAACCTGGAAAGATTCGAACCAAGGGTCTGGCACTCCCGGATTCTGAGTCTTGGCAACAAACTCAGGGACGAACCTGAACGTTACCTCCCCCCATCCCCTTGAATGAGCGATGTCGTATGAGAGACTATGAAGTTCGCTGACTCGCTTGGCCGAGGCCAAAGCTAGCTGGAACACCGTCTTCCAAGTAAGGTGGCGATCTGAAGCCTGGCGTAATGGTTCAAAGGGTTAAGAGACCTGAGAACTCGAACCACGTTCCATGGAGAAGGTCTCGCTTCCGAATGAGGGCAGGTAAGTTCATAACTCCGCATGAGTAGGGAAAGTTCCAGCAAGGAAGAAATGTCCACTCCTTTGAGCCTGAAGACTATAGACTTAAGGCTGAGCGATAGCCTTTCACTGCCGAGACTGAAAGGCGCATTTCTTCCCGCAAATACACAAAGAACTCCGCTATTGCTGGAATAGTGGCATCAAGTGGAGAGATACCCCTTCCACGACACCAACCACAAAAGACTCGCCACTTCGCCTGGTAGACCCCTGCGGATGACCTTCGCAGGTGTCCAGACATCCTGTTCGAAAATCCTCTCTCAGTGAGGAGATGCTTGATAGCCTCCAGGCGTGGCGTGTGGTTGTTTGCGTAGCTCGTGTCGTGGAGGGAGTTCTCTCGAAAGCTCCGTTAGGAGTTGCAGAAGGTCTGGAAACCATTCTGTGTGATGCCATAGCGGAGCTATCAGGGTCATCGAGAGATTGACCGATATTCTGGTCTTGTTGAGCACCCTCCTCATCAGACAGAACGGGGGAAAGGCGTACACGTCGATGTTGTCCCACCGCTGTTGGAAGGCATCTTGCCAGAGTGCCTTGGGATCCGGGACTGAGGAGCAGTTCAGCGGGAGCTCCAAGTTCAGAGCTGTAGCGAACAGATCCACAGTCGGAGAACCCCACAAAGTCAGGACTTTGTTGGCTACTAGACGATCCAAAGACCACTCGGTACTCACTATCTGCGTCGCTCTGCTCAGACCGTCGGCGAGCACATTCCTCTTGCCTGGAATGAAGCGAGCCGAAACTGGAATCGAGTGGACTTCGGTCCTCAGTATCTCTACTGCGAGATGGGATAGCTGTTCTGAAAAGGTACCTCCCTGCTTACTGATATAGGCTACTACTGTGGTGTTGTCGCTCATCACCACCACATTGTGGCCCAACAGGTATTGTTGGAACTGTTGAAGGGCCAGGAATACGGCCTTAATTTCTAGCAGATTTATATGGAGGCCCTTTTCTGATCTGACCACAGGCCGGAGGTCCTGTGGTTCAGAACGAGGGCCCCCACCCTTTCTTTGAGGCGTCTGAAAACAGCATCAAATCTGGGGGGAGGACGAGAAGATCCACTCCTCTTCGTAGGTTCTCGTCTGCCACCCACCACTGAAGGTCCGTCTGTTCCGCATTCACTCCTCTTCGTAGGTTCTCGTCTGCCACCCACCACTGAAGGTCCGTCTGTTCCGCAGGACCCATAGAGATCAAGAAGTCCGGGGAATCGCGTCCTTTATTCCACTGGGACTAAGAGTCACCACTGGAGAGATCTCATTCTGAGGCGACCATTGGGAACTAGACGGGCCAGAGATGAGAGGTGACCGAGGAGACGTAACCAAAATTGGGCTGGAAGTTCTTCTCGTCTGAGGAAAGGACTCGCGACACTCCTAAGTCTTGATATCCTGTCGTCTGATGAGAAGGCTTTGTGGAGATTGGTGTCTGTGATCATGACTAGATATACCAGCTGAGTGGGCATCAGAGAAGACTTCGAGATTTACCATGATCCCTAGATCTTGGCAAAGTCCCAGATGTTTGTCTCTGTGTTGAAGAAGGGCTGGCTTCGAGTCTGCTAGGATCAGCCAGTCGTCCAGATAACGGAGGAGACGGATGCCGATCCTGTGTGCCCACGACGATATTAGGGTGAACACACTGGTGAACACCTGTGGTGCTGTGGAGAAACCGAAACACAGCACCTTGAACTGGTACACCTTGTTGTCTAGGCAGAATCTTAAGTACTTCCTTGAAGACGGATGGACTAGGATCTGGAAGTACGCGTCCTTCAGGTCCAGTGTACACATCAAGTCTTGCAGTCTCATTGCAAGTCTGACCGTGTCTGCCGTCTCCATGCTGAACGGAGTTTGCTTGACAAACTTGTTCAGAGCCGAGAGGTAGATGACTGGTCTCCAGCCTCCAGACGCCTTCTTTACAAGAAAGAGTCGACTGAAGAAGCCTGAGGACCCGTCGACTACCTCTTGGAGAGCGTCCTTCTTCAACATGGTCTGGACTTCTGCCCGAACGGCTTGCCCCCTTGCCGATTCCATGGCAAGGGAGCTCAATGACAACGGATTTGCTGTCAGGGGAGGAAGAGACGATGTGAACGGGACGCGATATCCTTGACTGATACGGAAACCATCCAGGAATCGGCCACGAGTTGCTGCCACCTTCTTGCACAACTTTGTAGGCATCCCCCCACTGGTGGACATGCAGGGGGACTGCCAATCCTAGTGTTTGCGGCCTCGGCCGCTCCCTCTACGATTCTTTCCTTCCCTGGAGGACTGTTTGCCTTTCTTGTCCTTGACAGGAACGGGCTTAGACACCTTTGTCTTTGGTGAAGCTGCCTTTTTCGTACTCTTGGCAGGACGTGATTGCTGGCTTGCTGGAGGTTTATAGGGCTTCGATGTCAAAACCCTATGTAAAAGTCCTGGTTGGACTTTCTCCACCTCTCAGCCGCCTGCTCCACGTCCTTAGGCTCGAACAAGGTCTTCCCCAAGACAGAAGAATGTCTGAGCCTGTTGATGTCGGTACTGGGAGCCTTTTGGTGGAATCTCTCAGACACCACATCTCGACGTTTCAAGGTGGTATTAGCCCACAAGCTCGAGACTTGGTGGGCTAGAAACTCGATTGTACGAGTGCCTAAAGGTCTCCAAGGCCTTCCTGGTACTCTCTCTGGACAAGTCCTCAGATCGTACCAGGATGCCCAGAGACCCTATCCAGATGTCCAGCCACGAAGTTGCCTGCATGGCACACCGCCACCTTCTCCTGGCTCAGGATCTCTGTTGCCGAAAACGAGACATGCCGGTTGGAGTCTCTCTCTAGAGGGACTCCCCCGGTAAGCTCTTCCAGAGAGTGGTGTAGAGGGAGAGCTAAACAAGTCTCCTCCAAGATCTCAAAGTACCTCCTCTGATGGACACGAGGAGGCGGGAGGAGTTTGTTACCAGTGCTCAATCGGCTGGAGGAGGCAAGCTCGGAGAGCTGGCCTTCAACCTTGTCTCTGGCACTCTTAACCCCTCGAGACCAGGGCAAAGCCACACTGGCCCTCGAGGGTTTTTGAGTACCGTAGACTCGGTCCAAGACCGTGTCCTTGCCCTCACGAGGAGAAATCTCTGGATCCGCAAGCCCATTGAGATTCCTCACAAGGGTCAGAACCTGCCAGAACGCATGCTCTGACTCTTGCAGGTCTCCTCCTGAAGGGCTGGCAGCGAAGTCTCCTGTCCCCAAAGGCTCTTCTTGGGGGGACTCCTGGACGTTTTCCGAGGGCTTGGCTGGTTCCAGTCTAATCCTTAATGAAGACTTTGGCAAAGTCCTAGAGTCCTTCGACTCCCTCCTGGGAGGGATACAGGACTCGAACAGTGATGGTGGAAGGCACTTCTCAACCCCTACCCGAGAAGACTTCTCGGCGCGAGGTGGGGTTTCCCCCATTGGTGCGAGGGGGTAACAACCCACCTCACCTGACTCCCCAGAGGACGGGAAATCCTCGTCCGAAGGGGAGGGAGAGAAAGTCTGGGGGGAGAGGAGGCCTTCCTCAAAGACTTCCGAGGAGTCAGCTTCACCCTTGGAGAGGTTACCACGGTAGATACTCCTCTCTTCCTCTTCAGGGGTGAAGCCGCCGCCAAAGATTTGTGGCCAAGTTCAGAGAGAACAAAGCCTGCATGACAGCTCTGACGATGGACCCAAACCGAAGATGCTGACTGAGTCACGCTGTCAGAAACTCCCTCTGGAGGGAAGGGGATCGTTCGATCCCTAGGAGTTACCAAACGAGGGTTTGCCTGGAAAGAAACTGGAGAAGAGTCCTTGGACCTATCCGGAATCATCCGTCCCTCTAGCGAGATAGCTGTCCTGCGCTTGCAGGGGGGGGGACGTGACGAAGATGCCCTGGCCGCGCGATGTCCTGCAGCCTCCCGTGTGGGATCGCGCCGGGGATCGCGCGATGGGCTCTGCCCTGGGTTGCACGAGGGAGAAGGTTTGCGTGGGCGCGCGATGGCGAGGGAGCGCAGAGGCATGGTCTGGAGATGACAGAGGGCGCGCAGAAGGCTGGATACTCTCTCGAAGGCGATTGTTCGCGCGCACAGGATCCTGCCGAAGAACCAGTGAGGGCGATAACGTTGAGCGCGCGCGCAGGAGATATATCTCTAGTGTGCGGCCGCGCATGAAAGCGCATATCTGGCTGTGGCGATGGGGGCGCAGGGCGCGCGTCGGAGACTGCGCTCGATGGTGCACAGGCGAGCGCTGGCGAGCAGGGGAAGAGGTTAACCTTCCCATTGCGCCCAGATCCGAAGATCGTGGGGGCGCCTGGCGCGCAATAATGCGCTGACAAACTCGAGAGCGCTGGAGTACCGGTAAGACTGCGTTTTCTCAGGAAACTCCAGCGAAGTGCGCTGACGCGCAGCGGTGAGAACTGTTGCGCTATATCAGGATTCTCTGCAGGCGAGCGCTTGCACGCAGTAACGCTCTGGAGTACCAGTGAGCGGCTGTGCGCTATCTCGGGAACCTCCAAAGATGTGCGCTGGCGCGCTATAACAGGAACTGTAGGTGAGCGCTTGCGCGCAGGTGAGCGCTGACACGCTATGGCAGGAACAACTGCAGGTGCGCAGGTGAAACCTGGCGTGTAGTAAGAGGAACATCTGCATGAGCGCGCTAAGACAGGAACTTCTGCATGTGAGCGCTGACTCGCAGAGATCGTTGGCGCGCAGGGGATACCTGGCGCTTCATGGACTTAGGCAAAATTTTGTGCTCACGCCCTTTATGTCCCGAAGGGATCGTTGCCCGTTTTATAATGTGATAAGAAGGTGCCCACAGCACATCAGCAGCCAAGAGCGGTGACGGAAGGTCAGCAGGTCTGGTTGGTGGAAGGTCGGCGTGTCCTTTGTAAGGACGACCTTCCACCGACGGAGATCGCGAATGATCTGCGGAGAGGTCCAAGGATGCAGCTGGCTGGATCGGCGAACGACGGCGAGGTTCTTCTGCGGAGGACTGCGGAGATGATGAACCAAAGAGGCGCCTCCTAACACCCTTGTGAAGTGAAGGAAGACCTCTACGGCGAGCGAGCTTTACGCCTCATACGCCCTCTGGGGGCAGTGGGGTCAGCGGGCTGACCATCAGCAGTCCTCCGAAGACAAGTCTCCGAGTGAACTTCCCCGAGGGGGAGAATCACCGGCAGGAGAGACCGTAGGACTTAGCTCCTCCCTCGAAGGATGTTCGGAGGGGGGAACTAAGCCTTCAGCTACAACAGCAACATCAGGAGCAGAGGTTTGAGACAACTCATCGGAAGCCTCTGCCACAACAACATCGACGACAGACAGGGGATCGACCTCTGCTACCGTCGGCGATTGTTTGACAGCTGCTCCCAACTTGATCATGTCAAACAAAGCTTCCTTGGAAGGCGAAGCCTGAAGCCCCAAGGAAGCCCAAAGCTGTAACAAATTGTCATTACAGGCATATTAATATCAATATCCTTCCCCGGGGGAGGAGAAGGAGCTACCTCTCCCACACCCCGAGATCGGTCAACAAAACTACGGCCTACGCTACCACTCGATGGCTTCTCGGGAGAAACCGATCGAGTGGGAGCTTCGGAGGAGGTTTGGGCCACGGAAGAGGAGTCCTTGGGATTTTCTCTTTTCAAAGAAGCCTTTGAAGGAGAAATATCCCGTTTAGACTTCTTCCGGCGCCGAGAAAACCTCTCCCACTGGGAGGTAGACCACTCCCTACACTCACCACACACATTATCTTTACCACACCGCTGGCCCCTACAATAAGGACAAGGTGTGGGGGTCCGTTTTGACCGCTGACAAACGTGCCACAAGAGCGGTCAGGTAAACCAGGACACTTTCGCATAATAGAGGCCAACTTCACAAACACACTGCAAAAGGAAAAGCAAAAGAAAGATTAGTAATGGCTGTCCAAAAAAGGCGAGAGTGAAAGTGGACACGTCCAGCTGCCACCTGAGCCGAGAGCAAAGCGAGCTCAATCACAGGTGTGTGTGAGGGCGGGGGGTAGCAAGCTACCCTCCCTACCGCCCAGCTAACTAGCAGTGGGGTAGTAAACCCTCGTTAAAAATTCTAACGGCTCGTCATTTCAGCTACGCCGAAAGTAATTACCCATATTAAATAGCGTGGTTTGTATTTCAGTTACGGAACAAATGATGTTTTAAGCCCAAAAGGCTCCAACACGGAAATATAGCCCAGTGTGGAAAGAAATTAGGAAAAATAAACTACAAGGGAAGTAATGAACAATTAGAAAATATCTTAATAACAGTAACATTAAAATAGATCTTTCATATATAAATTATAATAATTTCTAAAAAAAACAAGAGGAAGAGAATTAAGAAAATAGTGTACCCTCAAGTAAGAGAACTCTACCCCCAAGACAGTGGAAGACCACAGTACAGAGGCAATGGCACTACCCTAGACTGGAGAACAATGGAGTGTCCTCCTAGAAGAGATGTTTCCCATAGCTAAAGTGTCTCTTCTATCCTTACCAAGAGGAGAGTAGCCACTGAACAATTACAGTACAGTAGTTAACCCCTAGACTAGTTTGCAATCAACTTTAAGTTTGGACTTTACAGTCTAATAGTGTAATTTTTTTTATTAATGTCATGGGATTTACTTAAGCAGGGTAAGTTACTCATTGTTAACATGAAAATTTCTTTAAATTCTATGATTATTTTTAGATAAAAAAATCATATGCATGAAAACTATGAATGTCATATCAAACATTCATGAATTTTCACACCTTAAAACATAACTCCTTCAAATATTCCTATTGTACATCACATTAAAAAAAAACTTCAAATATTTTATTTCATAGAATCATTAAAATCACATTTTAGAATAGATATTTTTCCTTCAACTATAGTATCCAAACTAGAGTCCCTTAAAGAGTGATTTCAGCATAGCTGGAGGAAAAAAAAAAAAAAAAAAAAAAAAACTCTGCTGTAAAATAATCAAAATGAGGTCTGTAGTTACTGGCAGGTAGTGGGAGAAGTGTCTTGCTACAAGCTACTGAGAAGCCACTATGACCTTCAACAAGAACTTGCGGGATGGTAGAGGTAGAAAGTATAACTTGGACTCGGGTTCATATGAAGTTTTAAAAAACTTGTGATTTGTTCATATATGGATACAAACATTTGTCCTTTAATAGGAGACTTATTGTAAGAGGGGGAAATTCCTATAACCTAACTGAGTAGTTTAGGATCCTTAGATGTCTAACACTTGGTCCATACGAAATGGAAGGGTGATGACTCCATTCCAATTTCGATCACCAAGTACTAGTAGGAGTGCACACTAACAGGTTAAATATCATTAGTGTAGGAGAACATGCAAAAGGACTATTTACACGGGGATAGTTTACCGACGCCAGTTTACTAGCGTTAGCAAAATACCCCAGTGCAAACGCTTACTATATCCCCGTGCAAAGGCTTATTATCCTGGAAAGTTTACTTTTGCTAGTGAACTATCCCAGTATAAACCAGCCTACAGTAGCGTGATAATGGGTACACACGTACAGCCGAAAATGCAGTAATCTATTTGTCTCTAATGGACAGCTTAACTTTACCTTCGGTGAAGGAGACACTGGGACTCTTCGGCAACACACTCACAGGGAAAGAAATGGTAGGACCCATGTATACGCAACTCCTATTAATTGGTCTTCTAGGACTACTGTACTGTACTTCGTCCATAAGGGGGAAGAGAAGGGTGGAGCCCTTTCCTTCCATCCAGCAGTGTGTAGAGACGAAGATGAGGCCGAGGTGAAGGAGTAACTATGTTCTTCTAACGACAGTGTGCACCAATATCCTACTTCCTCAGTTACAATGAAATCATTGACACTAGTCCCCACTCGCGAGAGAATTTACAGCAGCAGGAATGCTGTTGAATGGGAACAAAAAAAGTGTATATCAGCAGGATACGCAGAAATCGTAGGTCAACTACAATTATTGGGAAACAAGCAAAACCTTTCTTCGTTAATTTTCCTTGAACACAACAAACTGCTAACCATAAGCTAAAGACAAAAAAACTAGAATAGCCAGTTGGTGGTGCCAGGAGTATATCTGTACTATTCGACAAAGGAAAGTGGCTACTATGTGTACAGTAATGGCTGGGTTCCACTACAGACTCGCAGTTATAAAATCTGACAGCCCATTTCCAACCAAGCTGAAAACATATGACTTATAACCCTTTTACCCCCAGGCTTTTTGGAAATTTCCAACCCTTAACCCCCAGGGGGTTATTTTTTTCCCAGCACATTTTGCAATATATTTCTTTTTAAATTGCTCTAACAGACTTAATTTTTGTCATAGAGAGGTTAGGTTGGTCTCATTCTCTTGGAAAATGCCTGAATTTTCTCAAAAAAAAAAAAAATAAAAAAAAAAATTTATAGCATTTTTTTGCAAGGACGTACCGGTACATCCATGGGGGTAAGGGGATGGCTTTTGTTAAACGTACCAGTACGTCCTTTGGGGGTAAAAGGGTTAAAAGATGGGGGTTTGTACTGTATCTGCATAGGAACAATGGAATATTTTGAACTGAAGAGTCAGCTTCATCATCCTCATCTCCTTTTACGCCTATTGACGCAAAGGGCTTCGGTTAGATTTCGCTAGTCATCTATCTTGAGCTTTTAATTCAATACTTCTCCATTCATCATCATCTACTTTATGCTTTTTACTCAGCCATGTAGATCAGAATTCACGAAGGAGGTGCACAATGAATAAATTGGAAGGAGGAGGAAAGGACATGTTTCTTCCTTTTACCAACCATCACATTGGCTCTGCAAGCAGAGTTGACGACGTGCGAGCGACCATCAACACTGAAGCTCTCCCATCCCCGCCCCCAGATGACAGTGTACAGGGAATACTACTGGGGTCATTGGTGTCAGTGTCGCCGTATGCGGTAAATTTATCGATAGCAATTCATCGACCAAGCAATTGACCGATTCAACAATTCGCCAATTTACATAAAAAATACAAACAAAATTCCGAGGTTTTCCTTTTAAAAAAACAAAAAAAAATTAAAAACGCAAATAACCGATTTAACAATTCATCTACTGTATTTACATTAAATAAAAGTTAAAAATAGAAAACCACCAATTTAACAATTCATCTATTTAAAAAAAAAAATTAAAAAATATTACGAGATTTCCTTTTAACGAGAAACAAAATTGCTTTAGTTCTTATCTTCAAGCCCTCGAGAATGGATATTCAGTTTGCTGAAACAGAAAAAGGTAGAAAAAAACTGTGTGCGGCCATCTGTTTTATAGAGAAAAGAAGATCGAAGAGACTCTGCACTGGAAGTGTGAAAAATACTATAAAAGTAAGTGTCGAGCTCCAGTGAGTACAAGTGGAAACACGATAAGGCAATCAAATGAACATAATCACGCTGCTGATGCAGCAAGTGTCGAAGCAGCGAAAGCTTGTGAGAAAATTTGCGAAAAGGCAAAAAATACAAGGGAGTCATCTCATGGCCTATTGTCCGATGTCCTTGGAGAATGCAGTCAAGCGATGTCCTTGGAGAATGCCGTCAAGCGATGTCCTTGGAGAATGCCGTCAAGCGATGTTCTATGAGAATGCAGTCAAGCGATGTTCTATGAGAATGCAGTCAAAGCGATGTTCTATGAGAATGCAGTCAAAGCGATGTTCTATGAGAATGCAGTCAAAGCGATGTTCTTGGAGAATGCAGTCAAGCGATGTTCTTGGAGAATGCAGTCAAGCGATGTTCTTGGAGAATGCAGTCTAGCGATGTTCTTGGAGAATGCAGTCTAGCGATGTTCTTGGAGAATGCAGTCTAGCGATGTTCTTGGAGAATGCAGTCTAGCGATGTTCTTGGAGAATGCAGTCTAGCGATGTTCTTGGAGAATGCAGTCTAGCGATGTTCTTGGAGAATGCAGTCAAGCGATGTTCTTGGAGAATGCAGTCAAGCAGCAATTGGTAAACTTCCAAGCACTGACTGTATGAAAAGAATTGTGAGAAATATCCAGTTTAAGAAGAATGATGGACCTAGCCTTCCAACACATCGAAAAGACATAACTTTCCCGGAAGGATTGACAAAGTCGGCGACGAGTTTTTATATTTTGACTCTGGAAATGTTGAGGACCGAATATTAATCTTTGCGACAAAGAAAAGTCTTGAACTCTTATTAAAGTGCTAACATTGGTACGCCGACGGAACGTTTAAATCAGTGCCTTTGTTGTTTTATCAATTACACACACTCCATGGACTGGAAGAAAATTCATTTATTCCTTTAGTAAACGCTTTGTTACCTGGAAAATATCAAAGTTTAATCGTATGCAAGCACCGTTAACAATCACACTAGATTATGAAAAAGCTATGATTAAGGCTGTCAGTGAAGTGTTTAGCACCACACAGCAACGTGGGTGTTTTTTTCACTTTTCTCAATGCATTATGCGATCGAACGGGTTAAAGCAAAGGTACGAGACCGACGCCGACTTTGCATCAAGTCTTAGAATGCTATCGGCTCTAGCATTTGTTCCTGTTCATGCAGTCATAGGAACGTTTGAAGTTATGTCTTCTTCTTTCTTAATGTATTAGCACATGTCACCTATCAGGCAACCATAGTGCTATCCCTCTCATATTTTACTTTGTAACAAATTATAGAGTTTTGAGGAGGCCCGAGGACTTCAGGAAGAGTGCTAGATGTCGGTAGATCTTCAATACACGTGGAGTTTCAGAGTCAGCCCCCAGGATCCTATCTAGCTGAAAAGGGACACCAACCCGAAACAGAGAATGTCTCGGAAACACACTGGATGTAAAATATCGAGGGCAGTGTAGTATAATGTGCCTTACATCCTCTATTTCACCACAAGAGCAAAAAGGTGAATCCTCAAGGGAAAGGCGATGTAGATGGGCTTTCAGTCTAAGTGTCCAACACGAAGTCGAAGAATTGCAGAGTTTAGCTTCCTTGATGCCAATGACGTTGTTAGAGCTGTCAACAAATTTGATCTTCTATATGGGCCAAGCTGAGAGAATTGAAGTTCCACCTCTCCTTGAAGTTATGTGATGTCATACCTCTTGAAGCGCAACCAGTTGTCGATTACACGGAGGATATTTGGATAGGTCGGCCTGATCGAAGACTAGTACATCGACCTCCTCAGTTTCCACATGAAATGTGGAATGTGTATCATGCCATTTTGGAAGATCTACCTAAAACCAACAACTCAGTCGAGGGCTGGAATCTGGGTTTTGAGGCGCAGCTCACATCTTACCATCCTATTATTTGGAAGTTTGTGGAGTGCATCAAACAGGAACAAACATTGGGGCCTCTGTAGGGTGACGGCCAGATCCCGTAGAAAACGGGAATATTCTGAACTGTGGCCGTCGTTCTAAAAACGATTTTGGCGGGAGAAGCGAACTTAAAAAACCCACCTAACCTATGCTAAAAGCCATATACTTACCCAGGGGGGCTTCGCCCCTTCGGAGCCCCCCCCCCCTAACACAACAGTTTCCTTACCTGCGAGTACGACGGGAGAAGCTGACTTAAAAAACCCACCAAACCTATGCTAAAAGCCGTGTCCTTACCCAGGGGGGCTGTGCCCCCCCCCCCGACCTCCCCTTACACAACATATTTAAGATCCGTAGACCATTTCCAAACGTTTTTATTCTATACAAGATAAAAGTCGGAGCGATAATAAGCAAATTAGGACGCTTGGCCGTAGCGCTACAAACTACCCCAACTACTGAGCAATGCCAAAATTGAACAAGACCTTGCAGGACAAGAGCCCCCTTTGAAAAAGCGGAAATACCGTGACTCTGCCAAACGGATAAAAGGAATTGTATTGAACTATAATGCTAGTGAACCTGTCATTGACTACTTAAGGGGATTAGCGCATAACATCTCTTTTTAATTAGTAAAAAGTTTTCCTTTTACAAAAAAATGTAATTTTTTTTTTAAAGATACTGTATTCATATTTAAAAAAATTTTAAAGACAGGAATAAAGGTTGAATAAAGTTTTCTTTAAATTGCTTTTATTTCCATATTCTTTTGCAGATAATTTTTGTATCAAAACAAAAATCTATGGGCAAAAGACGAAAGCTAAATGACTGAAGTTACAAACAAACCAGTTAAAAAACTAAAAGCATTGCAAATTAAATTACCAAAGTTATCAACTTATCTTCAAAAGAAAAAATGCCTAGTTAATCGATAAATTGATGAATCGCTGAATTTCTTGGTCGATGAATCATTGTCGGCGAATTGTGGTCGATGAATTTTCCTCGACTCCAGTGTCACTGACTAATGGCACTGAAATCCCCGCTGGATCACTGGTATCACAACTGGGGTCCCCAGAGCACAGTAGCCTTATGCAAGACAGTCACTCTGCGTCGGTGGTTTGCAAGAACATATTTCCAGCACATGGAGAGCGGCTATCACATCACACTCCAAAGCCCGAAAAATTCCCTGACACAGATCAGAGTTCCCCTACTCCAAAAGCATAGGCCCCAAGTCTAAACCTAGGGTATATGTGCAGAACTAAAGCTCTAATACACCGGTCATTCATGGGCTTGCTAAGAATAAGGACGGGTTCTACACACGCTGGCTAAAGTCAATGTAGCTACACAAGTCAGCCGGGCTTCCCGCCACCTACCTATATAACTAGACACCTCGTTATAAAATCTAATCGGCCGTGATACCAGCCATGCAGAAATCATGCTACTATTAAAGGTTAAAGGATGGGGGTTTGTATCTATGTAGGTACAATTAAAGATGAAAGGGAAAGAGTAAATAGCCTTGGATAGGATGTAACAGTACAACCCTACTCACTGCAGGCAAGAACAAAACTTAAGTCTTCGACAGGTGGGTGAGCGGGGATTATGCCAGCGTGCACCACCTTTCGATAACTACCGGCAGACATCTCCCTATTCTAAAGGCGATCCAGTTTGTCTATATGAAGGAACAAAATTAATATGGAGAATTGAGACAATGATATGTAAACCCACAAACTTCTTGTACTGTTAAAATAATAAACGAACGCTAAACACAGTCTCCAGGTATTTGAATCTTCATTCCACCCGTTAAAGAAGCAAAATTATTTTTTTTATAGGTAGAAAGGGAGTGCTGTTCTCATTTCAGTCAACTGATACACAAGCCATTAGTAAACCTTATTTTCTCGCACAAAGGAAACGGGTCGAAACAGCCAACACTCATCAATTTTTAAAAGAAATTTTGGTAAATATATACTGTACAATACTTTAATTTCGGGCTAAATATGTGAACCATATATTTTTCCAACCAGTTACCTTGTGTTTTATCCATAATATTGCGGGGCAAAACAACTGTTTTAGAGTTTTCCAATAAAAATAAATGGATGTATATTTTATAAAGGCCCTGCATCACATCTCCCTTATATTCAAACCTATCGGAAACTTGAATAAAATAAAATCTGGTTAGAATGTATTTGCAAGAAAAATATTAATTTTCTTATCAAAATGGCCTAGAAATTTATAAGTCAAATTTCCCATAATATGATCTTTCTCACTCTGGTGGTTACTAGATTTCACGGTAAATGACGTTCTGATCAATTATATTAACCCTTTTACCCCAAGGCTATTTGAAATTTCCAACCCTTAACCCCCAGGGGGTTATTTTTTTTCCCAGCACATTTTGCAGTATATATTTTTTTTTTAAATTGCTCTAACAGCCTTAATTTTTGTCATTGAGAGGTCAGGTTGGTCTCATTCTCTTGGAAAATGCCTGAATTTTCTCAAAAAATTATCAAAAATATGAAAAAAAAAAAATGTATAGCATTTTTTTGCAAGGACGTACAGGTACGTCCATGGGGGTAAAGGGATGGCTTTTGTGAAACATACCAGTACGTCCTTTGGGGGTAAAAGGGTTACGAGTGCCGGGAGCCATGGCCGAGCAAAAACCAGCTGAACAAAGTGATTAATTAGATGATAAAACTAATGCCAAAATACTAGCATGCGGCTGGTGTGAGCTGCACACCCATCTACAGCTTGCCAGAACAGAGGAGCTGTGAAATAATGTTGAATTGGAGAAGAGCTACATCCATCCAAAGACCAGCGAGTGATTAAATAATGGTAATTCAACAGATCAGTATACTGCACAGCCCTTTACCTAATAGAGTACAACAGCCACTCAACAGATCAGTATACTGCACAGCCCTTTACCTAATAGAGTACAACAGCCACTCAACAGATCAGTATACTGCACAGCCCTTTACCTAATAGAGTACAACAGCCACTCAACAGATCAGTATACTGCACAGCCCTTTACCTAATAGAGTACAACAGCCACTCAACAGATCAGTATACTGCACAGCCCTTTACCTAATAGAGTACAACAGCCACTCAACAGATCAGTATACTACACAGCCCTTTACCTAATAGAGTAAAACAGCCACAGCTTTTAATGAATAGAAAATGGGAAAAAAATAACCATTTTCTATAAGTGCAGGAGCCGTTAATTCATTTCATCAGATTGTACGGCACTTGCAGCCGAGCAGGGGCACTAATGGAGACCTTGACTGTCAATTGACATCGCTATACAAAGGCCCCAAAACAATTAAGGGGAAACAGTATTAAGCCAGAATTTTTTAGGGGTGAAAACAAAAAAGCAACGTAGTAATAGTAATAGTCAGAAATGCATGAGAAAGAAGAAAACAAGTTGTAAAAATGATATTTTCATAATAAAATAAATTTTTGAATATACTTACCCGCTGGTTATATAAAAGAGCTATAAAAGAGCTGAAGTCCCTGACGCCAGGGCAGAAAATTCAAATCTCGCGCTATCGAAGATACGCCAGGTGTACCAACCGCACCCTAGCGGTAGAACAGGTGGAACTACACACCAACTCCAGTTCTTCCATGCCTCATAGCCATACCATAGGTAGTCTCTAGAGGGGAGGAGGGAGGGTGTTAAATTTATATAACCAGCGGGTAAGTATATTCAAAAATTTATTTTATTATGAAAATATCATTTTTAAATATAAAACTTACCCGCTGGTTATATAAAAGAGCTGATTGACACCCCTTGGTGGCGGGTCAGAGACAGCTACATACAGAAAATTCACTTAAGGGTTACATACAATAAACTTAAGCAGTTCTCACCTGATAAGGAAGCTGACAGCAATGATACTCTGCCTCATTTCGTCCGCTATCCTTAAGAGATCCAGTAATCCACTCGGGCTGAAAATCTCTAGGAGCTGTCAAACGGTACAAACACCTATAACATGACAGGACCTCAACCAATACCCTTGTTCCGGGTGCACTCAAGGAACAAAATGACCACCTAGCCAAATCAAAGATTGCGGAAGACTGACGCCCAATCTCCACAAACAACCATAAAAAACGAGTTCCAAGAGATAGAAAAGGGGTATTAGGAAAAAAGGGAACGTAGTGGTAGATCATTCACCTACTATCGCATTAGCAGCTATAAAAGGACCCAACGTAAAAAGGTCCTCATAGCGAGTCTGAACATTCTTCAAATAATGGGATGCAAAAACAGACTTACTTCTCCAAAATGTTGTATCCATCAGACTTTGCAGAGAACGGTTCTGTTTAAAGGCCACTGAAGTCGCTACCGCTCTGACTTTATGTGTCTTGACTTTGAGGAGCCTCTGATCCGACTCATCACACTGAGCATGAGCTTCTCGAATCAACAATCTAACGAAAAAAGACAAGGCATTCTTGGACATGGGCATCGAGGGTTTCCGAACTGCACACCACAGAGCGTCTGAGTTACCTCTCAGATTCTTAGTTCTGTCCACATAACAACGTAGAGCTCTAACTGGACAGAGAACCCTTTCCAATTCATCGCCAGCCAAATCCGAAAGGTTAGAAATCTCGAAGGATTTGGGCCATGGTCGAGAAGGATTTTCGTTCTTGGCCAGAAACCCCAGTTGCAAAGAACAAATGGCTTTCCCATTCCGAAAACCAATGTTCTTGCTTAAAGCGTGAACTTCACTAACTCTTTTCGCAGTGGCGAGGGTAACTAGAAAAAGGGTTTTCAAGGTTAAGTCCTTAAATGAAGCCGAGTGTAAAGGCTCAAATCTGTCACTCATGAGAAATTTAAGGACAACATCCAAATTCCAGGCGATGGGAGCCGTTTGAATCATCTTGGTCGTATCAAAAGACCTAAGTAAATCTCGTAGATCCTTATTATCAGAAAGGTCTAGGTTCCTGTGTCGAAAAACCGTCGCCAACATACTCCTGTAACCTTTAATAGTTGATGACGAGAAGTTATGCTTAGTTTTAAGGTCCAAGAAAAAATCTGCTATTTGGGAAAGCGATGTACTGGAAGAGGAAATCGCGTTAGTTCTACACCATTCCCTGAACAACTCCCACTTGGACTGATACACCTTGATGGTTGAAGACCTTCTTGCCCTTGCAATTGCCTTGGCTGCCTTCTTCGAAAATCCTCTAGCTCTAGCGAGTTTTTCGATAGTCTGAAGGCAGTCAGACGTAGAGCTCGGAGGTTTTGATGATTTCGGGCCAAGTGAGGTTGTCTGAGAAGATCGGGTCTCATGGGAAGGCTTCTCGGGACATCCACCATCCATTCCAGTACCTCTGGAAACCAGCTCCTTGACGGCCAGAACGGAGCTATCAGTGTCATTCTGGTCTCCTCGTGTGAAACGAACTTCTGAATCACTTTGTAAAGGATCTTGAACGGAGGAAAGGCATAAACCTCCATGTGTGACCAGTTCATCAGAAAAGCGTCTATGTGAAAAGCTTCGGGATCTGGAACCGGAGAGCAATAACACTCTAGTCGTTTGGTCTTCGCGGTGGCAAAGAGATCCACGAGAGGTCGACCCCATAACCGCCACAGACTCTTGCAGATGTCCGGGTGCAGAATCCATTCTGTGGAGAGAACCTGACCTTTCCTGCTGAGTCTGTCTGCGCTCACATTGTTGACTCCCTGGATGAACCGCGTCAAAAGAGTCACCTTCCTTTCCTCCGCCCAGATGAGGAGCAGTCTTGCAATCTCGAACAGAGGCCAAGAGTGGGTCCCGCCTTGTTTCGCAATATAGGCCAGAGCTGTCGTGCTGTCCGAATTGACTTGGACTACCTTGCCCCTGATCTGCTTTTCGAAGCCGATGAGAGCCAGATGAATAGCTAAAAGCTCTTTTTGATTGATGTGGAGAGAGGTTTGCTCTACCGTCCAAGTCCCCGAAAGTTCCTGCTTCTCTAGAGTGGCTCCCCACCCCGAGTTGGAGGCGTCGCAACACAACACGAGGTTTGGGTTCCTCTGAAGTAAAGACAAGCCTTCTTTCAGTCTGGGCTCGTTGTTCCACCATTGAAGATGAGACTTGATGGAAGTCGAGATGGGAATGCAATCCCTGTCGAGGCTGTCCCCTTTCTTCCAATGGCGGTTGAGATGAAACTGAAGAGGACGCAAGAACAACTTCCCCAGGGTCACGAACTTCTCTAACGACGAGAGAGTCCCCAGAAGGCTCATCCAATCTCTGACGGAGCAAAGATCTCTCTTCAGGAACGTTTGTACTTTTAGGAGGGCTGCTTGGATTCTCACCGACGACGGAAAAGCCCGAAAACTCCGACTGTGAATCTCCATCCCCAAATAAAGAATCTCCTGGGATGGAATGAGTTGTGATTTTTTCGAGCTCACCAGGAGACCCAGTTCTCTGGAGAGATCCAAAGTCATCTTGAGGTCCTTCAAACAACAATCGGCTGAGGAGGCTCTTATCAGCCAATCGTCCAGATACAGAGAGGCCCTGATTCCCCTCGAATGCAGCATGCTTGCCACGTTCAGCATGATCTTGGTGAACAATAGAGGAGCCGTGCAAAGTCCGAAACAAAGAGCCCTGAACTGGAAGACCTTGTTTCCGTCCATGAACCTCAGATAACGTCTGCAGCTGGGATGAATCGGAAGGTGGAAATAGGCATCCTGAAGATCTAAAGAGACCATCCAATCGTCCTTCCTCACAGCTGCCAGAACTGTTTTCTGAGTCTCCATGGTGAACGTCGAGTTTTGGACGTAACCATTGAGCACACTTACGTCCAGAACCGGTCTCCACCCCCCGGAACTCTTGGGTACTAGAAAAAGGCGGTTGTAAAACCCCGGAGACGTAACATCTTGCACTTCCTCTATTGCTCGTTTCTCTAATAAAAGAGACATCTGTAGAAGCATGGCTTGTTTCTTGGGACCCTCTCTGTATTTGGGCGAAAGATCCACTGGATCTGTGACTAAAGGAGGATTGGTCAGGAAGGGGATCTTGTAGCCTTCCTTTAACACCTGGACGGACCAGGGGTCCGCTCCATTCCTCTCCCAAGCCTCCCAAAAGTGAGTCAACCTGGCCCCCACTGCTGTCTGAAGGAGAGGGCAGTCAGACTTTACCTCGGCCGGACTTGCCCCCTCTGCCTCTAGGTTTCCTTCCTTCTGGTTTAAAAGAGCCTCTCCCAGAGGGCTTCCCACGAAAGGACTGAGGACGAAACCCAGAAGAAGATTCCTTAGGTTTTCGAGAGGAGAAAGACGGAGGCAAAACTTTCCTAGTCGAATGAGTAACTAAGTCATGTGTGGCCTTCTGAGTGAGAGCAGTAGCCACCTCGCCCACTAATTCCTGAGGAAATAAAGAATTAGACAAAGGTGCGAAAAGAAGGCCTGTCTTCTGATAGGGAGACACTCCTGCGGAGAGGAAGGAGCACATCGTGGCCCTTTTCTTGAGAATTCCAGCTGTAAACAAGGCAGCAAGTTCGTTGGAGCCATCTCTCACACCTTTGTCCAAGCAGGACATCAAATGAACCAAACCACTAGTGTCCGTTTCCGTCATATCAGAGACCCTCTTACTCAAAGCCCCCAAAGCCCAGTCCAAAAAATTAAAAACTTCGAAGGCCCTGAAAAGACCTTTAAGCAAATGGTCGAACTCTGGAATGGACCACCAAATCTTCGTCTTCCTTAAGGCAAGACGACGAGAAGCATCTACCAAACTTGAAAAATCCCCTTGGGCAGACGAAGGAAAACTCAAGCCCAACACTTCACCAGTCTCATACCACACACTAGATTTAGAGGCTAACCTAGCGGGAGGAAAGGCAAAGGCCGTCTTGCCAAAAGCTTTCTTGGAGTCCAACCAAGAACCCATTAACTTCAAGGCCCGCTTAGAAGATCGAGAAAGAACCATCTTGGTGTAAACTGGAACCTTAGTAGCTTTACCTAAGATGAATTCAGAAGGCGGAGAACGAGGGGCCACAGGGGTAAAAGAATCCGGGAAAATTCCAGTCAAAATAAGCATAAACTTGCGAAGGTCCACAGCATGCTGATAATGCTTCTCCTCCTCATTCTCAGAGACTTCCTCAATAGGATTATCCTCATCCGACTTTTCCTCTGGTTCGTCTTCTGGCAGTGCAGCAACAGCTGCAGCCTGAACCGAAGGAACAACGTCTGGATGGGACTGCCTGTCAAGGCCAACATCCGAGTCAATTTGGTGGGGAGAAGTAGAAGTAGATTGATGCGAAACACGGACATGTAGGCGATCATCCTCAACCAACAACTGCTTAGACCGCTTAGAATTCAACTGTTGTTGAACAGAAGAACGCTTGAAATCAGAAGGTAACTGTTGAAGATCGCCGCGAGGTCGCGTAAAGTCCGAGGACTGTTGCTGCGAGCGATCAAAGGAGTCAGGATGTCGCCGCTGTAAACCAATGTTTTGACGCGCCGCGTCCAAAAGTTGTTGCCGCGGGCGATCCACTACTTCAAATTGTTGCCGCGTCTCGTCCACTTGTCGACGCCGACGCTCTTCCCCGCGACCAGAAAACGCAAACTGGTCAACCAAAACTCTCTGACGCGACTCATCAAAATCAACCTGGCGTTGAACACTGTGAATGGGAGACCGTCTAAGTGATAACTCGTCAAGGCCATATACCATCGAACGTTTGTGCGATAACTGGTCTGACATCGAACGCCCAGACACAACGCCAACACTTGGTTGATAAGAATCCATCAACGAAGAGAGTTGTTCCTTCATAGACAAAAGCGCAGTCCATTTCGGATCAACAGAACTCCTAGAAGGAAGATTCGCACTAATGTCACCACGCATTTCAGGGGAAGAAAGCCAATCCGATGGAAGAGGAGGTGCATGAATAGTTACAAGGTCCGAATCGGAAGGAATCATATCCGCACGAACACGGTGATCTGAACGTTTGGCCGGAGTGCAAGCGCTGGGAGAACGGAAACGTTCCGGTGAACCCCACGAACTACATCCTGGCCGCACAGGCGATTCCCGACGCTGTGTGTTTTGACGCGCCGCGTCCAAATCAACATGGGAGCGTTTAAGCGGTCTCGACGCTCGCCGCCAGATCTCACTCCCCGACCCTTCATCGGAAGACGGGGATAACGTATGAACCTCACCTTTCCTACGATGAGGGTGAACGACCTGAGCTACGGCAACAGGAACGTTCGAGGGGACGTCTGCACGATTGATGATGCTTCTCGTTCCCTTAAGCCGTTCGACATTACTTCTCCCATGGGTTCGAGAGCTCGAAAGAGGTCTAAGGCTAGGTGAACGACAAGATCGTGCCGACGCACCCTCCGCAACACTAAACACATTATCAACACTTGTCACAACACCGAGAGAGTCACGATTCTTCGGTACCACATCAGACACTCGAGTCGACGCACCTTCCGCAACACTAACCACATTATCAACACTTGTCACAACACCGAGAGAGTCACGATTCTTCGGTACCACATCAGACACTGAAACACTTTCCACAGTTCCGATAGAATCACGGTTTTTCAATACCTTTAACTCTGAAAAGATAGTATTTCTATCGGCTGCTAAGGACTCAACTTTCTCACCAAGAGACAAAATAGCAGTAAACATGTCCTTCATAGTAGGTTCCTGATCTACCACCACAGGGGAAGGAACAGGATTAGGAATAGGTAAATTAGGTAAGGTTCTATCCACAGATCGGGAAGAACTACGCCTAAGTCTATCTCTCTCTAATCTCCTAACATAACGATCGTAAGTACCAAAATCATCATTAGTTAAGGAAAGACACTCATTACACCTATCATCTAATGAACAAAATTTACCCCTACATTTTACACAAATAGAATGAGGATCAATAGATCCATTAGGAAGTCGTGTACGACAACCCTCACTAACACACCTACGCTGAGCAGGGGAGGAGTCGGCCATTTTAAAGTTAACGTGAGAGACCGACAAGCAAAAAGTAAGGGAAAAAACAATAAAGAAAATCTCAAACAAAAAGATTTCAAGATAAGAACCAAGGAAAATTAATCAACGATAGCTTAAACTCAAAAAAGAACGTTGTACATCACCAAACAACTTCCCAAGAGAGTAAAAACACGAGAGCGAACTTCTGTATGTCAGTCAGCTATGACGGCAGAGAGAAGAACTGGAGTTGGTGTGTAGTTCCACCTGTTCTACCGCTAGGGTGCGGTTGGTACACCTGGCGTATCTTCGATAGCGCGAGATTTGAATTTTCTGCCCTGGCGTCAGGGACTTCAGCTCTTTTATAGCTCTTTTATATAACCAGCGGGTAAGTTTTATATTTAAAAATATAGGGTTCATGTAATTATTGTGGAATGAAAGTACTGTATCATAATTACCTGTAATTTCTTCCACTAAACTCAGTCTTTGCTGATAAAATTACCTCATAGCTGCAGTTCTGGCAAGCGTTCATGAATGTGCTGTGCACATCAACAATGTGGGTCATAATGGCCTCAAAACAGTGAAATGGTGTTCACATTATAGACGTACAAACAAAAATGCCAGATAGCTAATATTTGTCCAGGCCCCATTAGGGGTAAATATGACATAGTACTTTAATTCTTAGCCAAATACAGTATGTGAGCCTTGTATATTTCCAACTCGCTATTTTGTATTTTATCCATTTCTGACCGTGAATGTTGAGACAAACCAACCATTCGTGAGTTTTCCTACTCCACCAATAAAAACAATTAGGGGGTTGCCCAGATGGAAAATTGGGGTTTTGGGTGGGGAAACAAAAACTAATAATTTGCACCACTAATAATGGTCAGAAATGTATAATAATCACAACATAACCAGTTGGAAAAAATATGTGGGATAAATAAGAGAAGGGAAATTACAGTATCAAATTATCTACAATTCATATACGTCCGTCAAATGGTTTTCGCTTCGTTGACAAAAATAAACATAACCTCATTGCTCCTCTATTCTAGTAAGAGGTACATTGACAAGATAGGCACACACCTCGTGGATACCTCATGGGTCATTATTTCAAGGATATTTTGTACTTTTACGAGCAAAAGTAGTTATACTATATACTGAACAGAGAGCGTTTTCAATAACCCATTACCAATATATATGATACTTCACTAAATTTCAAAATAGATTGTACTTCCCTCATGGAGACATCTCTATGTGATGGTAGTCATGGTGGAACTGAAGGGTAGGGTGGGAAATAATGGCTGTTGTAGAACAATATCCGGGAATTTGTGCATTATATTTTGTAGCTCGTAAATGGATAAAACCAGGTACTGATTGTCATACAAAAAAACAGAAAAGATGGCAAGAGCAAACAGTGCATGCGAAGTAACTCCTGATCAGTCTCCATAGAGTAAAAATTGAACAGATTAAATTGACTTCAGGTTTTAATCGATATAAATATTGTTATGCCCAACCCCATTAATTATACATAGAAAAATGCCAAACTAGCAACCAATCTTCAATTTATTATATCAAATTCCAGATTAATTAGAAATTAATGTCTCACTAAGCAATTTATGTTAATTCAGCACTCCAATATACATGAAATTTCTACGGGCTGTATGTGTGCAACCGCCGAGAACCCGTGCCTGGCCATAAGGGCCAGGCATTTAAGGAAAAACTTAATTAGGTAAAGGATTTCGTAATATGACTGTCATGGCTACAAACAACTAGACAACCCCATTTTTCTTTGCATGCAAGAAAAAAACAAATTGCAGCAATAATAATTGTCAGAATTGCCAAAAAAAATAAAATAAAGTTGGAAAAATGATTCATGTAAATAGCATGAAACGATCAGAACTAATTTATGACATCCCTCAAATAGTCATTGATTTACCGTGGCTAGCTTTGCTAACAAATAAATGTTATCTCATTGCTGCAATGTTTGGGCAAGCCGTAGCCTACCTGGATGTACAGCACAAGCCATCCATGTGGGTCATAATGGACTTCCGACAAGTTATGGCCCCACCACCCATTAGTCAAACACACAAAACTGTCAAATAGCCAACATTTGTCCAGCTGACATTTAGTCATACAGTATATAAGACTACCAAAATGGCCAATGTCCAATTCTTATATCTAAGTTTAGTTAGAATTTAAAAGTATATATGATATATTGACCAAATGGGATTAAAGATTGATGTCAATATTGAAAGATGAATAATTTTTTCTAGACAACTTGCCATTTTCCAGAATATTACGATAGAGAAGTCAATTAACAAGAACAACATTAAAATAAAAAATAAATGAGATATCAACCAAAGGGGGGTGTGTGTACATATTTACCCAGCAGGGTTACGAACACTATTGAAGACTATGGGGTAGTATAGTAACCGGGGATCAAACTCAATACTTCTGGCATACACCAATTCAGTATGGTTCCACTAGGCTACCTAATACTCGACCCTTAAAATTATGACTAAATTTCGGTAGTTTACAACCATTAAAGGGTAGTTTGTAGCGCTACGGCCAAGCGTCCTAATTTGCTTATTATCGCTCCGACTGTTATCTTGTATAGAATAAAAACGTTTGGAAATGGTCTACGGATCCTAAATAGGTTGTGTAAGGGGGGGGGGTCCTGGGTAAGGACACGGCTTTTAGCATAGGTTAAGTGGGTTTTTTAAGTTAGCTTCTCCCGTCGTACTCGTAGGTAAGGAAACTGTTGTGTAAGGGGGGGGGGTGTCCAGGAGGCTTGCCCCCTGGGTAAGGATACGGCTTTTAGCATAGGTTAGGTGGGTTTTTTAAGTTAGCTTCTCCCGCCAAAATCGTTTTTAGAACGACGGCCACAGTTCAGAATATTCCCGTTTTCTACGGGATCTGGCCGTCACCCTACAATGGCTCCCCATTAAATAAAAAAACTAATTGGCTTAATACACAAATGTCCTCGAAGCAATTATTCACTAATCACAGATTATAAACTTCTAAGAAAACTACTTATAATTTGACAGTGGCTACACGACTGGCCTTTGGTTATGAAATTGAAAGTTTAGATAAATTATACTAAACTCAAATGAAATGTCCTAACCTAATACAGCAGTCTACAATTACTTACGTTGAGCAGCCATTTCCATTCACTGTAGCACAAGGTATCACGATCTTAGCCAAACTTACAATTATAATTAACACAAGTTTTATCTGGAATATATAAAACTTACTGGTTATTGGTGCTGTGGAGAAAGTCTCTTAAAATATATTTGTCAAAAGTTCGGTTCCATGGGGTTAACATTAATGGCCACGTGGATACTTTCCATTTTGTTCACTTATTTCATTATGTACAAAATTATATATAAACATCATACTTCTATTAAAACCTCGTGTAATTGAAAATCACCTAAGACACCTTTGGGAGCTTTACACAAAACGGAAACGATGAATAACGACTTACAAATGTTTGAGAAAGGTTTGGAGATAAGTTGGTCACGAAAGACAGTAGTGAGACAGTAGTAGACTTTGGTTGCACCGTTCCAATAATGTTGTAGTGCGGCAAGAAAACCAAAGACTCCAAAAAGAAAACCTAGAAACAATGAATGACGCTTTTCTTTTATAATCATAAAAATCTCTTGATATTGATACATTTTTTTCCAATATTTATTTAATGTAAAACTCATATTTGTATAGATATAAGCAGATAGATATATTTTTATAACAGGATACTGTATTAAAAAGTTTACCGGCTGGCGCATTTCCGTTGACACATTTCTTTTATTTAAATCCATTAACAAAATAGAATAATAAAGTTTAACATTATCAAAACCTTACGTATGTAAAAAGTAGAAAAATATCTTAGATCTAATTTATGTACCAAAATTAGTAATCTATATATATATCTATATATATATATATATATATATATATATATATATATATATATATATATATATATATATATATATATATATATATATATATATATATACATATATGTGTGTGTGTGTGTGTGTGTGTGTGTGTGTGTGTGCATTTCCTAATTAATGTTGCCTGAATTGTTATATATACTTTTAGTTTTCAGTTAAAATTGATACCCTGAAGTTGGCATAGGATGTCTGTTCTTGATGGTCACCCACCCAAACAGTAACCAGACCTAATTATTGCTCAACAGATTGTGGTTTTACAAAATTAACACAAGACTGCATTGGTTCACTTCGAGCGCTATTATCGAATCATGGATGAAAATCGTGCACGAAACTTCCACAGAAATAGCCTCCATACACGATAACACAGAATACTCATTAACATCACGATAAATCCATTCAATAATATTACACCATTCCCTTATCTTACTTTAACTCTCACTATTTTATTCAATATTACCTTACTCCTTAAACCTACATCTTCCTTCATTCTAGGCCTACATTTCAAACCATTATTAGTCCATATTTTATTTATCTAAGAAATAATGTACATATATAATATGGCAAACCTTATCACTTTAACAATAGGAACTTCAGAACTTCAAACTTGCAACAAATTTTTTTATGCTGAACTCACTGAAATAAAGTCTTTTCAGGGTTTATATATAACAGGAAAATTTTAACTTTGTTACTTACCTTATAATATCTTGTGTGTATATATATATATATATATATATATATATATATATATATATATATATATATATATATATATATATATATATATATATATATATATTCTTTACATCTCATGTAGATTGTTTCCTTATTTCCTTTCCTCGGTGGGCTATTTTTCTCTGTTGGAGCCATTGGTATATTATTTCTTATCATTCTCTTCACGGATCTTTTCATGTCAGCTCTTACCTTTGTGCATTTAGAGAGGAAACTAGTTATCTCCATTTTATTTTACCTGCATTTGGTCCTACTGAACTCTTATCAAAGCTACGCAATATATGTTTCCTCGTCTGGCTAAACTATTCCTAAGACATTCTCCTTTAGTGCCAAAATCACTTTAGTCATCATCATCATCTCCTCCTACGCCTATTGACGCAAAGGGTCTCTGTTAGATTCCACCAATCGTCTCTATCTTGAGCTTCTAAATCAACACTCCTCCACTCACCATCTCCTACTTTACGTTTCATTGTCCTCAAGTTCTCTATATTTATTCTAGCTTTTGGATATCACAATTCAGCAACAATTCCTCATTAGAAGTTCTTACCATCATACTCCAGTTATGAATCATAAGATACTACCGCTAGAGAGTTATTTGGTTCTTCCATTGTCTTTGGTTAGAGTTCTCTAACTTGAGGGTAAACCCAGCCACACTATTCTATCTTATTTCTCTTCCTTTTGTTTTATTGAAATTTTTATAGCTTATGTATATGAAAGATTTATTTTAATCTTGTTACTATTCTTAAGATATTTCATTTTAATTGTTCACTACTTCTCTTGTAGTTTATTTATCTTTGTTTCCTTTCCTCACTGGGCTATTTTTCCTTTTTGGAGCCCTTTGGCTATACAGCATCCTGCTTTTCCAACTAGGGTTGTAGCTTAACTTGTAATAATAATAATAATAATAATAATAATATTAATTTGACTGACCAGTCAGTACTACAATGGATCCCTTTCTCTGGTCACGGCTCTTTTTTTCCTTTACCTACTCATATATAGAATACCCTGGCCTATTCTTTCCACATTCTCCTCTGTCCTCATACACTTGACAACACTGAGATTACTAAACAATTCTTCTTCATCCAAGGGGTTAACTACTGCACTGTGATTGTTCAGTGGCCACTGTCCTCTTGGTAAGGGTAGAAGAGACTTTATTCATGGTAAGCAGCTCTTTTAGGAGAAGTCACTCCAAAATCAAACCATTGTTCTTTAGTCTTAGGCAGTGTCATAGCTTCTTTACTATGGTCTTCCACTGTCTTGGGTTAGAGTTCTCTTGCTTGAGGGTACACTTAGGCGCACTATTATATCTATATTTCTCTTATTTTTCTTTAAGATTTTATAGCTTATATATATGAAAGATTTATTTTATTATTGTTACTATTCTTAAAATATTTTATTTGTTCATTACTTCTCTTGTAGTTTATTACCTTATTCCCTTTCCTCACTGGACTATTTTCCGCCCTTGGGCTTATATCATCTTGCTTTTCCAACTAGGGATATGTTTAGCTACCACTAATAATAATAACAATTCTAAGGTCATATCTTATTAAAATCTCTTCTCATTCTCCTGTCAGCGACCAAGTTTACTATGCATTGAGCAGTATAAAATTACGGATTTTGAGCGTAGCGAAAAATCTATTTTCGGGTGAGGTAGCCATGTCGTCCTGATGGAAGTTTCATCACGACGACATGGCCTGAGCCCAAAAAACGGATTTTGAGTGTAGCGAAAAATCTATTTTTGGGTGAGGTAGCCACGTCGTCCTGATGGAACTTCCATCAGGACGACATGGCTACCTCACCCAAAAATAGATTTTTCGCTACGCTCAAAATCCGTTATTTTATACTGCTCAATGCATAGTAAACTTGGTCGCTGACAGGAGAATGGGAAGAGATTTTAATAAGATATCAATTATACCTAGGTAGCTATCTTTGAAGGAACTTCCATCACGACGACATGGCCTGAGCCCAAAAATTATAATTATAAAGGTCAAGAGTTTAGTACAAGGCTTTAAGAAGCGAGTGCACCAAATGTTGAATTAGGCCACTTGCCAGCGTGAGCACTCAGCATTTTCAATAAGTTATCTTTGCTGAGGGACATGTATGCCAAACATTAGTCTTGCATTCAAAATTTGAGGATAGTGCTGCAGGAGCACATATAGTTACTTACTGAAGTACCGTCTTGGACGTTGGCGGTCAGTTGCCTCCACCTCTCCCTGTCTCTAGGAAAAATACAAATTATCTACGAATGTCATTTGTTCCGTAACTGGAATACAAACCATACTATTTAATAGAGGTGACTCACCCATTAGGAAGGGTGGACGTCCCAGCCAATCTGGCTTTTGGCTTTTACCCATGTGGCTCCTTATCTGAGTGTATCAGTGCTAAAAAAATAAGGAGTCCCTGCGCCTCGCTAAAACCTTGTTACACAAGGTTCGCGGCCTACGCAAGCTGTGTATTGAGGTATGTAGAAGTGTGACTGTCCTGGTAAAGTTATTCTGAGTTCTTTATAAGGAGAAACTGTGCAACTAGGACTTTCCCAATACCTCCTCGTCAGGGTATGGGGACACAACAGTATTAGTCTTAATACTAGGTACACATGGGAGCATGGTTTACCTGCAGTGGTTTGAGGTCAGCTATGCAGAGAACCCAGGAGGGGGGAGAATGGAGAAAAGAAAAGGGCCAGTCAAACCTTCTCATTCACGCAGACTAAAACCGGGTAACAATGCCCTCAATCTTCTGCTACTTGTCCAATAAGGAGCTTGAGGTTTTAAACCAGCTGTTGTGCAGCTACCAAAGGACCGATAGAGAACGTATCGAGTCTCCTGTGGGTCACGTCTTGCAGGTACAGTGGGATGTGAATGTGGTCTGACGCTTCCGCACCCCAGCTTGAAGAACCTGCGTCACTGAGAAGTTTCTCTTGAATGCCAGGGACGTAGCTACGCCCGACATCATGAGCTCTGGGGCGACGTGACAGAGGAGGGTCTGGATTCAGTGCATGGTCTATGACCTTGCGAATCCACGCTGAGATGGTGTTCTTGGTGACCCTCCTCTTGGTCCTTCCTGTGCTGAGGAATAGTGCAGGCACACGAGGATGGGCTGCGGCTGTTCTCTTAAGATACAGCCTCAAACTACTCACTGGCTTAGTAAGTGATGGTCTGGGTCATCTGTTATAGTACGGAGACTAGAAATCCGGAAGCAGTCGAATCGTTGATCCGCTACTCCCAGGTTCTGAGTCTTAGCAATAAACTCAGGGACGAAGCTGAATGTTACCTCTCCCCATCCCCTTGAATGGTAAGTTCATAACTCCGTATGAGTAAAGAAAGTTCTAGCGATGAAGAAATGTCCATTCCTTTCAGTCTGAAGGCGAGGCTTAAGGCTGAGCGATAACCTTTCACTGCCGAGACATAGCCGCATTTCTTCACCCAAATACATGAGGAACTCCGCTATTGCTGGAATAGTGGCATCGAGTGGAGAGATACCCCTTCCACAACACCAACCACAGAAGACTTTCCACTTTGCCTGGTAGACTATTGCTGATGACTTACGCAAGTATCAAGCCATCCTAATCGCAACTTGTTGCGAAAATCCTCTCTGAGAGAGGAGATACTGGATAGTCTCCAGGCATGAAGTCGTAGCGAAGCTACGGTTTTGTGGAATATGTTGGCATGTGGTTGTTTGAGTAGATTGTGTCATGGAGGGAGTTCTCTTGGGGACTCCGTTAGGAGCTGCAGAAGGTCCGGGAACCATTCTGCGTGATGCCATAGCGGAGCTATGAGGGTCACTGAAAGATTGACCAATGTTCTGGTCTTGTTGAGTACCCTCCTCATCAGACAGAACGGGGGAAAGGCATAAATGTCGATGTTGTCCCACCGTTGTTGGAAAGCATCTTGCCTGAGAGCCTTGGGGTCTGGGACTGGGGAACAATACAGCGGGAGCCTGAAGCTCAGGGCCGTTGCGAAGAGGTCCACAGTCAGAGAACCCAACAAAGTCAGGATTTTGTTGGCTACTAGATGATCCAAAGACCACTCGGTACTCACTATCCGAGATGCTCTGCTCAGGTTGTCGGGGAGCACATTCCTTTTGCCCGGAATGAAGCGTGCCGATAGTGGTATCGAGTGGATTTCGGCCCATCTCCGTATCTCTACTGCTAGATGGGATAGCTGCTGTGAAAAAGTACCTCCTTGCTTGTTGATGTAAGCCACTACTGTGGTGTTGTCGCTCATCACCACCACTGAGTGGCCTGCCAGGAAGTGTTGGAACTGTTGAAGGGCCAGAAAGACGGCCTTCATCTCTAGATTTATGTGGAAGTACTTTTCTGACTCTGACAAGAGGGCTGAGGTCGTGTGGTGCAGCACGTGGGCCCCCACCCTTTTTTTGAAGCGTCTGAGAACAGCATCAAATCCGGGGGGAGGACGAGAAGGTCCACTCTCTTTCGTAGATTCTCGTCTGTCACCCACCACTGGAGGTCTGTCAGTTCCGCTGATCCCATGGGGATCCGGATGTCCGGGGACCCGTGAGCTTCATTCCACCGAGACTTGAGTTGCCATTGGGAACTAGATGGGCCAGCGATGAAAGGTGACCGAGGAGACGTAACCACATTTGGGCTGGAAGTTCTTCTCATCTGAGAAAAGGTCTTGCAACCTTTCTCACCCTTGTTATCCTGTCGTCTGATGGGAAGGCTTTGTGGAGATTGGTGTCTATGATCATGCCTAAGTACTGTATACCAGTCTCTGTGTAGGAAGCAGAGAGGACTTCTCAAGATTTACCATGATCCCCCAGATCCTGGAAAAGTCTCAGAAGTTTGTCTCGGTGTTGAAAAAGGGTTGACACCAAGTCTGCTAGGAGTAGCCAGTCATCCAGATAATGGAGGAGATGGATGCCAATCTTGTGTGCCCAAGATGATACTAGGGCAAACATTCTGGTGAAAACTTGGGGTACTGTGGAAAGACCGAAGAACAGCACCTTGAACTGGTACTTTCTGTTGTCTAGGCTGAATTTTAAGTACTTCCTTGAAGACGGATGGACTGAGATCTGGAAGTACGCATCCTTTAGGTTCAATGTACACATGAAGTCTTAAGGTCTTACTGCTAGTCTGACCGTGTCTGCCGTCTCCATACTGAACGGAGTTTGTTTGACAAAGTTGTTCAGGGCTGAGAGGTCGATGACTGGTCTCCAGCCTCCAGACGCCTTTCTTACAAGAAAGTGTCGACTGAAGAAGCCTGGGGACCCGTCAAGGACCTCTTGGAGAGTGCCCTTCTTCAATAGGATCTGGACTTCTTCCCAAAGGGCTTGCAAGGGAGTCTAATGACACTGGATTCCTGGTCAGGGGAGGTAGAGATGTTATGAACGGGACGCGATATCCTAGACGGATCACGGAGATTGTTCAGGAATCGGCCCCGAGTTGCTTCCACCTGTCTGAGCAACTTTGTAGGCATCCCTACCACTGGTGGAAACGCAGGGGGAGTGCCTATCCTAGCGTTTGCGGCCTCGGCTGCTCCCTCTAGGATTCTTTCCTCCCGTGGAGGACTTTTTGCCTTTCCTGTCCTTGACAGGAAAGGGCTTTTTCACCACTGTCTTCGCTGCTTTTTCGTCGTCGCGTTCTTGGTTGGACGGGACTGCTGGGCTGCTGGAGGTTTATAGGGCTTAGTTGTGAAAGCCCTATGGAGGAGGGAGTCTCGATGAGACTTCCTCCACCTCTCAGCAGCAATTTCCACATCTTTAGGCTCAAACAGATGGGGCCCCTCTAGGGAGGAATGTCTGAGCCCATTTATCTCGACGCTAGGGACCTGCTGGTGGAACCTCTCAGACACTGCATCTTGACGTTTTAGGATAGTGTTTGCCCACAAGCTCGAGACTTGGTGGGCAAGAAACTCGATCGTGAGACTGCCTGAGAGTAAGGTCTCCATTACTTTCCTAGTACAGTACGCTCCTTTGAAAAATCCTCGGATTGTATCAGGATACCTAAGGTCCCTAACCAGATATCCAGCCACGATGTAGCTTGCATCGGATACTTGGTGACCTTTTCCTGGTTAAGGAACACGGTTGCCGAGAACGAGACCTGCCGGCTGGAGTCTCTCTCAAGAGGGACTCCCCGGGTTAGCTCTTCCAGAGAGTGTGAAGAGGAAGAGCTGAACTGGGTTCCTCCAGGATCTCAAAGTACCTCCTTTGCTGTATGCGAGGAGGTGGGAGGAGCTTGTTTGTAGCACCGGCAAGGTTGGAGGAGGCAAACCCTGAGAGTTGTTGGGAGATCTTGTCCCTGGTACTCTTCAACCCTTGAGACCAGGGCAGGGCTGCACTGGTCTTTGAGGGTTTCTGAGTACCAAAGACACGGTCTAAGACCATGTGTCTTTGCCCTCTCGAGGTGGTATCTCCGGGTCAGAAAACCCATTGAGAACCCTCATTAGAGTCAGAACCTACCAGAATGCATGTTCTGATTCTTGTTGGTTTCCTCCTGATGTAGGACTCACAGCGAAGTTTTCTTCTATCCCCAAAAGCTCTTCTTGGGGTGAGTCGCAGACGTTCCTTGAGTGGCTGGCTGTCTCCGTTCTAGCTCTAGTGGAGGACTTTGGTAGAGTTTTGGAGTCTTTGGACTCCTTCCGAGGAAGGAGATAAGACTCCAACATCGAAGGCCTGTGTCATGTCCCTCCTGGTCTCAGATTGCGGGGAACTCTCCGCGTGAAGAGAGGTTTCCTCCATTAGTGCGATGGAAGAGTGTCTCTCCTCGCGCGGTTCCCGTAGTGACGGATCGTCTTCGTCCGACAGGGAGGGAGAGTATCCCTGAGAAACTGGAGGAACTTGCCTTGATGGTCTGCACTGAGTCAGCTTCGCCCTCGGGGAAGTGACCGCGTCAGAAACTCCTCTTTTCCTCTTCAAAGGGGTAGAGGAAGCCATGGTTCTGTGTCTTAAGTCCAGAGCTATAGGTTGCTCAGATGAGCGGTCAGAGAGGACTGGCTTGAAAGCCTGTGTTACGGCTCTGACTAAGGCACTGAACCACGGCTGCTGACTGATGGATGCACTGTAAGACAGATCTCCTGAAGGAAAAGGGACCGAAGGTTCCTTACGAGGAGTCGCTGTAATAGGTGGGTCTGCCTTAGAAGACAGTTTAGGGATCCTGAACCCCTCTGCTTGTGTTTGTTTCCCTTTTCCTGCAGGGAGCGCTGGAATGCGTTTGCGGGGAGGGGAATGAGGCGATGGCGACCTTGCCGGGTGTAGATCCTGTGCCCGTACCTGTTGGTGTGCGTGCTCGCGCACAGCATAATATTGGGGCGCGTGCGCGCAGGAGAATATTAGCACGCGCGCGGGCACGCAGGAGAATCTTGGCGGGCGAGTGGGAGAGTATTGGCGCACTTGCGTAAGTGAGAGTTGGCGAGCGGGCACATGGTGGCGCGCGTGTCTTTATGCGTGCGCGCGGGAGATATTTGGCGCACAGGTGAACGCAAATGTCCAGGAGAGCGCCGGCACGCCGGTGAGAGTTGACGCATAGGTGAGGGCTGCGATGTGGTTGCTGTCTCACCTACAGTGGTCTTGTGTGCCGGAGAATAATGGTGCGCAGATTGGCGCGTGGGGGATGAATGGTGCACAGGCTGGCGCGCAGGAGAACGCTGGCGTGTAGGAGAGTAAGGGCGCGCAGGAGAGTGCTGGCGCGTAGGAGAGTGTTAGCGCGCAGGTGGACTCTGGAGCGTAGGAGATCGTGGCGCGTAGGAGATCGTGGCGCGTAGGAGATCGTGGCGCGTAGGAGATCGTGGCGCGTAGGAGATCGTGGCGCGTAGGAGATCGTGGGCGCGTAGGCGCAGGAGGGCGCTGGCACGCAAGAGATCGTGGGCGGGCAGGAGAGCGCAAGCGCGCTGTAGTGCGCTGGCACGTGGGCGACCCTGGGTGTGTGAGCGCAGGGTGCGCAGGTGAACGTGGGCGCGTGGTGCGCAGGAGAGCGCTGACGTACAGGGGAACGTTGGCGAGCAGGCGCATGAGTTTACTGCCTTCTGTGAGGGCGAGCAGGTGAAGCTGCGCGCCGAAGCGCTGTAGAGTGATGAGCAGTCTGATGAGCGCTGAAGGTCTGTCGGATGGCAAGCTGCAGGGTGATGGCGCGCAGCTGAGCACTTTGGTAGAGCTACAGTAGGCTCTACCGGTGACAGGAATGGTGATGGTAGGTCGGCAGGTCTGGAGGATGGATGGTCGGTGTGCCCTTTGTAAGGGCGACCATCCACCGAAGGGGATCATGAAAGATCGGCAGAGAGGTCCAGGACTGAAGTCACAGGACTGGTTGCAGGAGCAGTGATGATTGATGTATGAAGGTCTGAATGCAGCGGAGGCTCCTCTGCAGGGGACTGCAGCGACGACGATGAACCAAAGAGGCACCTCTTCACCGTTGGTGAAGGGAGACCTCTAAGGCAAAGAGGAAGGCGTGCCTTCCGACGGATGTGCCCTCTGGGGGCCGTTGGATCAGCAAGCTGACTGTGCGCCGCAGCAGTCCTCCGAAGAGGAGTCTCTGTAAGTGAACTCCCCCGAGGGGAAGAAACACTTGCAGGAGAGACAGACGAACTTAGTTTCCCCCTCGGAGGATGATCAAGAACGGGGGAAACTAAGTCGGCAGTAACCGCTGTAGAATCTGGAGTGGGAGAGGAGATGGATGAAACCGATGAGACACCTCTGACACAACAACGTCGACAAGGGTCAGGGGATCTATCTTGACGGCGACGATGACTGCTTAACAGAAGCACCCATGCGGATGAACTGCAGCAAGGCTTCCTTGGAAGGCGGACCCGTAAGCCCCAAGGAAAACCAAATCTGTAAGAGGGGAGTTAGTGACAAAGCCTCACCAGGGGGGAAAGGTGGGGCTGCTTCGCTAGGGGAAGCAACATTACTTCTCGAGAACTGGGGTTGGCCGATAATAACTTGGTCTATGCTACTACTCGACAGTCTCTTGTAAGAGACCGAACAAGTAGGAGCTTCGGAGCAGGGTCGGGAGATGGAAGAAGAGGCCTTGGGTTTTTCTTTCTTCAAAGAAACCTTTGAAGGAGAAATGTCCCGCTTGGACTTCTTCCGCTGTCGCGCAAACCTCTCCCACTGAGAGGAAGACCACTCACTACACTCATTGCACTTATTAACACTATCACACCGTTGACCTCTGCATGAAGGACAAAGGGTGTGAGGATCAGTCTCCACCGCCAACATATATGTCCCACAAGAGCGGCCAGAGAGTTCGGGGCAGGTGCACATAGTCGCAGATGTCAACTTCACACACACACACACACACTAAGAGAAAAAGAAAAAACAAAAGTCATTAATGGCTGCCAATATTCGGCGAGGATGAAGAGTGGCAACGTCTGTTCACCATCCGAGCCGAAAGCAAAGTGAGATCAATCACAGGTGTGTGAGGGGGAGCGGTAGCAAGCTCCCCTCCCCTACCCCCGCTAACTAGCGGTGTGGGTAGTTAACCCTCGTTGAAAATTAATGGCACGTCATTTCAGCTACGCCGAAAGTAATACCCCTATTAAATAGCGTGGTTTGTATTCCAGTTACGGAACAAATCTATTTTTTGGTGAGATAGGCATGTCCTGATGGAAGGTCCCTTCGGCTGCTTCCTACTGTATAATATTTCTGCGAGTGATATTACAATAGAATTACTGTCAGATATCACAGGGTTCTTACCCCCGGAACGACTATCCTAAGATATCGTGTATAATCAGGGATGTATCCGTAGATAACCATAAATATCTGCACCCCTAATAGACTTAACCCAGTCTAGGAAATTAGGGGGAAGGATAAATGAGGAACCGTTACATATCCCCTTCCCCATGGTACCCCCCGTATAAGCACACCACAATACTGCCCATGTACTTTGTCCTCTGCCTAACGCTTGATCCTCCCAGTGAGACATGATTACTCTATATTTTCTCTGCCCAATAACACTTTACCATTGCTCTCTGCACTCCAAGTCTTGCCATTACCTCCTCATTAGTTACTCTGTCTGTCCCTCCAAGATATTCTGAGCATCCTCCTGTAAAACCACATCTCTGCTGCATTGAGCTTGTTTCTCAGCTCTCTTGTTATTGTCCAACTCTCTGACCCACACATAAGCTCTTAAGGCTCTACTGTAATTCTTGTTTGTGCGTCAGTTGTCAGTTGTTGTTGTTGGACGGAGGGATTCGCCTTTCTGTCAGTATGTGTTTCATGTTTCTAAAGGCCTTTTTTGGATGAGTTTATCAGAGACAAACAGTACTATGAAGGGAGAGGATATGTAACAGCTCCTCACCTATCCTCCTCCTTAGATTCCTAGACTGGGCTAAGTCTGTTTGGGGTGCAGATATCTACGGTTATCTACAGATACGTCCCTGATTATACACGATATCTTAGGATAGTTGTTCCGGGGGTTAGAACCTGTGATACCTGACGGTAATTCTCTTGTAATATCAATCGCGGAAATATTATACAGTAGGAAGCTGCCGAAGGGAACTTCCATCAGGACGACATGGCTCGAGCCCAAAAATAGATTCTTCCCACGTCAAAATCAGTTTTCTTGTCTTGCTCTACCATCCTGAGTCATCAGGTAAATAAGTTGTTTGATTATTTCATTAACTTATAAAATATTGCAGTCTGCAAGTACTGTAGGAATTAGATTTTACTTGTTTACATCAATACAGGCCTAATAAATAATTTTTTAAAACTATGCTATTTCTTTGGCACTATTTTAAAGGCAATAAGAAATTATGAAAAATATAATTTGCTTTACCATGAAATTAGGAGTACCGTTTTCTGCTTCTAACTGTAACCATTACCTTTTCGCAAACTGTCTTTTTATCATCTTCTGGGAGTGCAATCTTATGATCATAACCCAATAAAAAATCAGCATGTTTCGATAAAACACATTAGAAAACTTAACTTGGATGTAATGGTGAGTTTTATACAATCTATTTTGTGTTCTTTAAGTTTCAACAAAATTTGTTTGAAAACTCAACTTTGGGTATAATGGTGAGTTTATACAATCTATGTGTTCTTTCATACAACTCAAATATCATTTCAAAGAAGTTAATTAAACCAATAAATAACAATTTTATCTTGTTAGGACTGGCGTGAACGATACGACAGGCATAGAATTAATGCTGTACAGTAGTCTACTACAGGAAAAATAAAACAAGCAATTGATAAATACATCATACCAGAGGAGAAATCAAACCCACATAATTTATTTATTTATTTATTAACTGACTGTCGACATCAAAATAATCTTCTAACATACATGATAGATTTCTACACTTACATCATAAATAATCACTATTTAAAAGCTAGGCAGAAATGCCGACTTCCGTTCCATCATGGGTGTTGGTCTGTGATGTTTCAGGACACATTCAGAAAGCCTTCTTTGAACTATCAATGCGGTGTGACTGAATATAGAGGAATTTTGAAAATTTTGGGACATCTACTAACGCTGGATTTTATTTCTTTTTTGTTTTTACCAAAGCACCGATTAACAAAGAAGAGTTCTGAATGTATCCTTGAAGCTTTGAATAAGCTTTTAGAAATGCACTTTTTGGAAATGCGCTTTTTTGGAAATGCACTTTTTGGAAGTGCACTTTCAGTGTTATTTATTCTTGCCAAATGTAGGGGGGAAAATATTAAACTTTCCAAATGAACATCTACCGGAGGCTGCCAATCTTCTCGATCTCAGATTGCGACTGCTGCTCCGGCATACAAGTTTGATTTTAAAATAATGAAAAAATGAATCTTAGCAAGCTCATTAGATGATGGAAGAAGGAAGGCATAAATTTCCGAAAAAATTGTCAACACAGAACATTCTAAAAAGCAGACCTTGCTGCTGCTGCTGCTGTTGTTATAGGATATCAAATTTATCAAGGCTGACTGTTATCTAGAGTTATGTATCAAAAAGTTCTTCTTGGATTGCAATATGAAACGGGTTTGCCCCAAAAAGGGTGAAACATGCGAGCACTTTCGAATGACAACTGTACAACACCCCCATAGACATCAACGGTCGTGGAAGTTATCCAGACGACCGACAAAAATAAGTCTCGTACACTGACGACTTACCAAGGCAAGGGAGAAAAGGGTTTGTGGAGTAATAATCTAACCTAACCTAAGTAACCTAATCTACTATAATAAGGATGTTACAGCCCTTTGTTTAAAATCACCCATTCCTTGGCAACATACAAAAACAGCATTACTTAAACTGTGCTAAAAAAATTTAGAGATAAAAGAAATTTATCGATCTTAGCCATGAATAAATTTGCTTCATAATTTCTCAACGACTTATAAAATTGTCCCTTGATGGAGCCAATTCACTTCACATTCTGGCAGAACAACTTTTGGACAAACAACCCAAGAATGAAGTGACAACGATCTTGGTTCAAACGTGAAGATCAACATTGGTACAATCACTAGAAAACTAATAGACAATGCTCACATACGAATGTATCCACAGCATCTGGAAGAACATTCCTGATATCACCCAGATGAACTCTGATTACAGCACATGATATATAATAAGACTTGACATTCTGTATCCCATAAAATTTAATCCATTCAATTGAACCAAGTGAAGTAGTTCAGCCTATTTCTTCCTCATCATTTGATCATGCCTATAATGTCACACTTCAAACCAACGTAGCAAAGATTAGCTGGCACGTGATGACGAAAGAGGGGCAACGCCCCTGACGTACATAATCCTGCATCTAATTTACTCAATAAATCCCAATCTAATACACGATTTATGATGGATGTTAGCTCTGACACGTGCAGCTTTCAAAACACGTACGTCATATCCCGCCTTAAACCTCTGTGTAACCTTTCCTCCATCCGATGGGTTGCAACATTTCTACATAGCACTAAAGTACACACTCAACACCAAACAGTCCTATGTACAGAAATGCTTACACCTCTTATTGGGAATTTCCTTCAGAAATTATAATTACAATAGACATTAATCTAATTATCTTCAGCGAAGTGACAAGTCTATGTATAAAATAAAAAGAGTTCATTACAGCATATGTGTCTTCCCACCAAAATAGTTCAAGAATTCAAATTCTATTCAATAAATGAAAGCATCATTTGGTCAATGAATCTCAACCATTAAAGCACAAATAAATTAACTTTACAGACTATGTTATCATAATCAGCATGTCAATGAATCAAGGCTACAAGTGCTCCTAGTCTTAAGCTTAATCATCACAATGAGAGTTTCGAGTCGACTCTTTCTCAGAAAATGCCTTTTTTTTTTATTTTGTCGACTCGTCTCCCTGACAATGGAGAAAGAAGCGCTCAGTTACACGTCACGGGTGGAAATAACGGCAGGGCGCTGGTGACGTTCTCTCGAAAAGTGTAACAGTGACTAGATTGCGAAAAATTTACAAAACCTCCATTTGTCACAGAACAACTGGACCTACTAAACGAAGTGTTGATTATTGTCATGCAGATTACATCTAGAAATGTTCTACTTGAAATGAATATATTCAAAAGGAATGTTAAGACCTTAAAACAATCGTACTCCCACTTTTATTTAAGGCAAATAGGCAAGGGAAAATAGAATAACAGTGAGTATTTTCTGGAGGGAGAAAGATCGACCCCGAAGGTCATCTTTCAATCTTCACGTCTGGTTAACGGCAAATGACTCCATACATCACCCGACATTATTAGGGACACACTTACCAGTACATAGAAAATAGATATGAGACATAATATAGAGTAAGTTAAAATTCGCTTTTCAGTAATGTGTTTAAAATCTGTTTGGTGCACGTCCAAACGCCGGGTTCCGTGGAACTCGCTTTAGTGTTTGACAAACCGTCGTAGGATTAATTCTGATTTAGCTAATATAGTATTTACATATGATTACTAGTATTCTTAGTCAATTGATTTTTTTTCTTTGGTGTGCAACCTATAATCAGGAACAAATTCAATGTAGCCTATTTCTGCAAATAATCCCGACAATGCAAAAGCTCACACCGAGCAAAATACAGAACTGCTGCGTGATTTTGCATTCATGTATAAAATACATTCTAAATAGCCAGTATGTGATTCTACTATAATTTGATTATTGCATTAGATACAAAGTTGCTAAAGCTTTGATTGAAGTCCTGGTACTTTTTAAGAAACTGTAAACAATTGCTGGTGCTGAAAAGTGATTAAAAGCTTATCATAAATGGCAGTTTCATACATCCAAGTCTGTATCAATAACATTGTACTCTGGCTTGAAAGGATAAAGTTTTTTTATTTTCACATTTTCCCCTGCTAGCGATACACTGCATGGTCCTTAATCTTTACATCAGTGATTAATGTGCAGTGTTATTCTGGTTAAAAAGAGTTGAAAAAGTAACTTGGGATCCCCCTGCGACGGCTATATTACAGATTTCGTACGCGAGATGTTCAATACGCAGGGATGAAAACGCTTGAAAATTTTCCCCATCTCTAAAAGCAGCTTGTAGAATTCCTTAAGAGTAAGTGAATGCTTGAAAATTGCAAGCATAAAATGAGGTAAAATGCAGTTTAGGAAGATTAATAGTAAGAAATTCTACCTTCATCACAAATATCATTTCACACAATAGAATCAACACTTCATTTTAATTTGTGATAGATGTTTAATGAGAAGATATATTAAACAACTTTCTTCTAGAAGTTAAGGCCAACATTAAAAACTGTCATTGTAAGAATCTGATGACATTCCATTCTAAAAACTGCATACAGTAAATAACCCAGGTTATATTCAATTTAACTCCATGTTTTACATTCATAGCTGGATGGCTCAATAAATAAAATAATACATCTTCAGATCCTGCAAGAGCAGTAGATGCTCTTCTGTTTAAATCTGCTCACAGGAATTTCACAGTAGTACAACCTTTGTTACGATGAGCGTTCTGCCCGTCGCAATTCAATGCCTTGCTCTCTTCTTCCCATCCTAATGAAAACAGGGGTTGAAAGACAAGATATATAGTATATTTCCTAGTGGACTCTCCAGTCTTCTTTTAAAATGCCCCGGGGAAAGAAATGCAATGTAAGGCCAAAAAAAAAAAAGAAAAAAAAAACCATCCAGTGGATTACGATGATCAATCAACAAGATGAGTGTGTAAATATTACACTTTCTAATGTCATGTATTTAAGACTTAACCACTGTTTTTTTTTTTCCCAAAATGCTGATGTTTTAATGATGGAGAGCCCTGGCAAAGGCAAGAGTGATTAAGGTAGAAAGAAGGGCGGCCATTCCAGTTACCGAAGATGTGGTCGAGCCGCCGCCGGACACGGTCACGTCCCGGTTCAGCATGAGGACCCTGTCCACCACGTGGACGACTCCGTTGACGCACTCGACGTCGGGGCGGATGACCCGGGCACTGATGCCGTTCCACTCGATGTAGTACTCTGCGTGGAGAGAGGACGGAGGTTAGTGGGATTGAAAGGAATGCGATAGTTGTCGAACACTTTTTAAATGATTCTATTTATGCTTCACGCTTTCTCTTGTAATAAACTTGGGGTTTATCATACCATGTATGCACCTCTGATTAAAAAGGTTCAGATTCCTATTAAACAATATTAATGTAATCCTTTTATTTATTTTTTCTTAATTTCTTTCTTCGTAAGCATCTTAGAAAAGCACAAATATTATTTCAGCATAATAAAAGCCTGTTTTTTTATGTTTAAGAGCAATATCTGAATATTTAGTTGCTTAAGGTTTGGTACTGAAGGATAATTTTCTGAAAACAAGAGTAACTTTTCCCAGAAACAACTTATACTTCATGTTTTTCATGGCCATAAAATCATCACAAATGCTTTGATCCATTAAAATGAAATGAAGAAACCAGCAAGTAATATAGCACAAGTGTATTTAGATCTCAGTCATGGGCAGCATCGTTTAGTTCAAGAGCTACGATAGATTATCGAGGTGGGGATAGAAGATCTCAAGATATAAATGTAATTGGTTTGGACATTCTTAAGCATCCTTCAAGTCTATAGTCTGAATCCATTCTGAATGTTTTAGGTGACTTGTTACCTCCGCCAACGAACTTGGAAGGAGGTTGTGTTTTACCTACTGTTTGTGTGTTTGTTTGTGAACAGCTTCCTAGCCACAATTTTAATCATAGAGTAATTAAACTTGCAAGGATTAACCATTATGTAAAAAGCTGGAAACGATTAAATTTTGGACGGTCCAGGTCAAAGGTTAGGGTCACAGTCAAGAAAAATTTTCAATTCATGTAATCAGCCATAAATTTGGACATCGTTGTCATGGAGACTTCAAACTTGGTTTATATTTGAGTGTATGAAAATCCTCACCAATCAATACGTTAAGGTCAAAGGTCAAAGGTCAAAGTTGAGCAAAAGGTCAAGAAAGAAGCTGCTGTGGCAGAGGTCTGCGCTCTACTGAGTGTCCCTCTAGTTCCCTTCTGTTATCGTGTTCCTTGTCTTCAAAATATTAAATGAATTTAATAGAAGAAATATTACCGACTTTTGTGTACCTCTTTAATTTTCTCCAATCTATAACACAAATACTAACTGTATTGGTCTCTATGTACCTCTGCTTTTGTATTAGGGGAAAAAGAGCAATACATCTTACGAAAAAAGATTATAATGGAGGAGGAACTTCATCTGAAGGATGAGAGACTAAAGTGAATGTAGTTCCTTTTTATAAAACATTTCTTATTTTAGTAAAAAAAAAAAAGGCTAAAGTTACATTGATGAACTAACATAACTGAACCTGGTTGATCATCCACTAGTGCATTCGCAATTACAGTGCATCTAACAGTACAGGAAAAGAGGGTTTTAATATTATTACACCTTATCAGTTTATGACAACTCAAACCTAAAACATAATAAAAAAAAACTTCTTAGCAGTGAACTATATGTACAACAAACGTTAACTATTTGATACCTTAAAACTTACAGATATAAAAACAGTAAAAAATTGTCAAATATTCACAAGAAATACAATTGATGAAAACCTTACGTCGGATTTGAAACAGCGGCAATAATTAATTGTCCTTAAACAAACAAGAAACCCCAGTAAGTTACAATATGTAGATAAGGAGCAGAAGCACGATATTAATCATTAGAGCAAGGCAAATGAAATGTACAAATACCATAAAGAAAATGGATTAAGGGTGAAAAATATATGTAATTTCAAAAAAACTGATCACAATTAAACTTGAATGTCTTTGGTCTTTCTGAGAATATTCAATCTTCTTATCGATGGGGAGCTTTTGCAACGGATGCCTTTATTGCAATCTAAGATTGATTGATTGATTTAAAGTTTTCAGGCATCCTGACATCTAAGGTCATTGACGTCGATTGCAATCTAAGATCTATGTATATACATTAAGTGTACTGCTACTGACTAACTGCCATCTTCTTTCTCTTTGAGAGGGACCAAAGCATCTGCGAAGATTTCGTTACCACGAAAAAGGATGATGATAAGTAATGGGTCTGTGGTGAATCAACAATCCACTTATATCCTGTCGTAGTAATAATGAGATTAATAAAACCATTCCAGTACAATTAATCACCTATATAAAATGCTATTCTACATGCTATATACAGTACTGTACAATCTTATATACAAAACTCTGGAAATAAATGATAAGCTATGCATGATCTATAACTAGGTTGAAACAAATATTTTCCCTTCAAATTATTTTCCAAATAAATTTTACAATGAAAAGTGTTAGTTATTATACAATTATGTAGCAAACATGCTCTGCTTCACTGAACATTTGAATTGTTAACATTACAGAAAACTACGGATCTGGCAAATCTACAATGTAGTTTATGGAATATTATTGATTATTCATCAACAATACATTACTATCCATTATATGTTTACATGCATTGTAGCGTTCTTTCAAAGACAGTGTTGCCGGTATCTTTTTGTTACCCGCAATAGTATATCAGCTGCAACACTGTGGAATTGCAATGTATCTCTTCAGCTTGCCGTGAAGAGTACCAAATTTTATGTGATCAACTGTACAAGTATAGCATTCCAGATAATTTAATGACATACTTGTTATAAGGATCTATCTGGTAGCTGCTTGATTGTTTAGGTGGATAGCTACCAAGCATGTGTGGCTTTTCTGTCTGTAGTTTATAAATTGAAAATGCTGAACAATTAAATTAGTCTTTGTGTAGTCGCCATCTGCCTTCGTTCTTGTGTGATATTGCTTTTAGTTTATGTTATTTGTTTGTACATGATGTGGGTGTTAATTCAGGTTATTTATTCAAAGTGTATTTATAATAGTAAATACTATCTCTTGAGTTCTGTGTCTTTCTTGCTCTTCACAACTAATATACAACGATACTATTATTTACAGCGAGATAAAATCAAATTCAACAGTTTCCCAGTAAAATCAAACCTCACAGGTATCATACAACAACTGTGTGTCAAATTCATTAACAATAATATAATTAATATAAAGTATTTTAACAAGAGAGCAGAGTCATGGTCCCTGATACTTTATACAGCTCAGACGAGGGATTTTTGTTAAGAAAATTGGTTGTAGATGAGAGATTGAATGGGTTTGAACATACTTGAGAAAAATAAATGTTGCAACATTCAGATTATATTTCAAAATGTCAGAAAAATATAAATTTAACACCAATGAAATATAATAAATTAACTTATTTTTTAGTCAAATGTATAAATAAATGGAACCACAAATTATGGATTTTAAAAAAATAATGTTACTTAATGCTTTTACCTGGCTTGTGTTTGAGATAAGCTTTTAAGAAGTATGGGGGTTTATTCCCTCTTGAAGTAGGGAAAATAGAAGCGGTATTGAGACATTAGAAACAATGCATATCTTGCTTTGAGACTCAGAAAATAGCACAACGAGAAAAGACTTTGCACAACGTTGACTGTGTCCACCTGGGCTCATTGTATCTGAATATTTCGGAGCATATAAAAAGTTTATGAATTTATCCATTACTTAAATTTCTTTTCAAAATTTAAAAGTAAATCTTTGTCTAGGAACTTAGCAGTTACATAGACTCTCAGAGGAATCATCTTATTAAGTCTTTCAGCATTTGGCAAAACTGATAACTTTCAAACTCACAGCCTCAGATAGTCTTCAACTGTTTACAAGCAGAGAATCATAGACTCCTTTAGGTAATCAGAAATCATAAGAAAAAGAAAAGGCTGAAAAAAGCCTTTCTTTCCTCAACCTGAAAAAGCCTTGAGCTTCTAAAAATAATACAACTTTCATATAACCACAGCTGAAATTATGGCCTTGATCGGCACTCAAAACATGAGGATATCTGCCAGAATGAAGTATATCTTGTCTGGAGACTTTTCAACAGGCAACATACATATTTCGAAAAAAGCTGTGAGCGTTTTCTCAACTGATGCTGGCGTCATGTGCAATAACCTCTGATGTAGACAGTTACAAGGTACTTAAATAAGGGCAATAACAAGTAATTATTAGAATTTTCAAGATACAGATGTCACAGACGGAAATTCATATCTTTTATACAGTATGTAGATTGTAAGAGGAGACACGGACCAAGGTTTAAATCTTAGTAAACATACTGTGAAATGACATCCAAAACACTTAAAACAAGATTACGACTTGAAAGGTAAAGAATTGCCACAGAATAAAAAACGTGTCCATTTTAGAAAAAAATAATATTAACACAATAGAAGGAGAATTGCTATTAACCCTTTTACCCCCAGGCTATTTGGAAATTTCCAACCCTTAACCCCCAGGGGGTTATTTTTTTCCCAGCATATTTTGCAGTATATTTTTTTTAAATTGCTCTAACAGCCTTAATTTTTGTCATAGAGAGGTCAGGTTGGTCTCATTCTCTTGGAAAATGCCTGAATTTTCTCAAAAAAAAATATAAAAAATATGAAAAAAAAAATTTTATAGCATTTTTTTGCAAGGACGTACCGGTACATCCATGGGGGTAAAGAGATGGCTTTTTTTAAACGTACCAGTACGTCCTTTGGGGGTAAAAGGGTTAAGACAAGAAACACAAAAATAAACAAAGAAAAGAAAGGGAGAGGAAAATGAAAGTGCATTAGGGGATGACGATGCAAACAGGGTCAAAGTGCAACACAGAATTTGTCATCTTCCTGAAACCAAAGCCCAAAGACTACCTATGGCAATGTTTTGTTCACAGTATAAAGGCAAAATCATAAACATATGAAGTCACAGATGAGTTCACAGACAATCACACTAAGGTATATAATCTCTTGAGCAACAACTTCCAGTTACAAAAAATCAACAGGTTTGCACAATAAATGTAAGGCATATTAATTACAAAGTGAACATTGCAATATTAAGTGTAAGCTTTGTAAACCTTTGAAAGAGGTGCACTTGTAAAAAGATTTCTCCATATATATAGTTTATTTACTCAAGATGCAATAATAAATTAGAATTCCATTGATCTCTGTGCATTAAATAAATGGAATTGGTAAATATTTATCAAGAAAACATACGGTTAATAATAAGTATAGGAAAACTGTTAAAGAAACACAGAAGACACAATAGTGATTTATATGGTGAAAGTGTATTAGACTCGTTGTGAATGCACTATACGACTGAAGCAGTATTGCAAGATCGGTGGAAAATTATCTGTTAACCTGAAAACATCTGATGGATAGTAAAATCCTTTAAATAAAAGCTACAGGAAATGAGAGTTTGAACATACAGTAGAGTAAGTTTAAGATACAGATAATACAGTACTGAACTAATCTAACACCATACAACAGGTAGACTATACAGTTGAAAAAATACAAACAGATTTATACCACACTACGAACATAATCAGTCTTTTAGGATGTCTTTAGATACTTGAGAATCACAATTGAACAGGAAAGATAATGAAAAATACTAAATAATATTAAAAATATGAAGAAGAATCTACCTACTATAGTCCATTTCTTTTAGCGATGCATATTTGCACCCACTCGCGGCGGTGCCCTTTTAGCTCGGAAAAGTTTCCGGATCTCTGATTGGTTGGACAAGATAATTCTAACCAATCAGCAATCAGGAAACTTTTCCAAGCTAAAAGGGCAACGCCGCGAGTCGGTGCAAATATGCATCGATAAAAGAAATGGACTATAGATATAATAACACTAGAACCTACAGGGATGGCAAAAAATTTTCTTGCTACTGTAAAAAACAAAAGAAGATCAAATTAAAAAATTACATTGGCTTACCATTTGCTGTGTATCCCAAGGGTAAGTTAGGGTAAAGGAAAAGTGATAATAAGATGAGTGAATTAGACTAACAGTATTTTCCCTTAATAGAAATAGTAACATCTAAACTAACAAAATGTAAACACAGTCCTGACTTGGTATGAAAGAATCTCTCCTGAAATGCTAGTTTTCTCTGGATATTCTAAAACTGCAGCCAAACTTTTTTCATTTCTAAAATCATAACTGGAAAAGACAGAATTATAATGAAGGAGTAAAACATACTGAATCAGATAATGAAAATGTTAAATTGGATTAACTAGAGAACTTCCTAATTCTGAAAGACTTGTAATTGTTAAGAAGAATCAGAGATTAAAATTGCAAGATGTCTCAACGTAAATAAATCAGATCAGTCTAGTCAATTAAATTGGAATAAAAATGAAGGATAGCACAATACTTAAGCAACAATAAACACTAATGTATTTTTCCCCCATTTTCCCGGCAACCCATAATACGTAAAATGAAAAAGCAAAAGCCAAGCTCTGCCGACAAAAGTATTCCCTTTTAATCAATCTGCCGTTATATTCTCAGTCAGGCCATTGTCATGCTTGGGAAAGCCTCGAGCTAAGCAAGATTGGTGCATCTGTGCAGAAGAGACCTAAATTTGACAATTTCTTCCGAGGAGGTATTTCTACATCCTCGAACAAATATGGTATGTTAGTTTCCACACGCTGGAGATCGTAATGTGTTTACATTACTTCTGCAGAACTAAAACTTAAAACATTATCATACTTTTAACTTTGCTTTTCTGTATATTTTTAAGAGTTGGGCACTAATTGTTTAAACCATTCATCTATAATGTAAAGATATATTAATATATTCTTTATTACATAAAATATAAATGATCCTACATAATAAATTTGTACAAACCATCCTCCTTTACTACAGGAGATTTTGCGGTATTCAATCTCCTACAGTAAAAGAATTACTAAACTGTAGACAAAATCAGTTGAATTTAACCTTACACTGTTCTTATTTACTTAAGAGAACTAATTCAAATATTCAAAATTATTCTAAAAGTCAAATTTACTTAGAGAACTAATTTAATAACTCATTATTATCCTAAAAGACAAATTTATGCCTGGTTACCAAGCACTGTTTTACCAGAACATTCATACTTCAGTAATCTTGAATAGCAGACTATTCAAGGATTACAAAGAAAGAAAACCAAATTGATTCCAAGAGAGGATTATGAACGACCATTTTAATCTATTACTAATAGAGTACTTCCAATTCACTTTTGAACATCTTTATCTTCCCACAGAGAAGAAACCATCAGGCTAGACCATATGAGGTTGGTTAATGTACTTAACAACAACAATAATAATAATCTTTAAGCAATTATTCAATAATTCTCCAGTTCTGGAAGTGGTGACATCAATATAACCAGGGCATAAAGTTTCTTGAGGAGTTAATTGCAACGAGAAAAGTATTTTCAAGAGTTTCTCGAAGAGTTAATTGCAGCGAGAAAGTATTTTAAAGAATAAGAGGTTCTAAGCTTCTTGAATGTTATAGAAGTCTGCCACTACTGTATCTATTCCAATTGGGACCAAGTTCAGAAGACGGCAGGAACCGATAGGATAAATCGTCAACATGGCAAGACAATAAAATCACATCTGATTAGCATTGGGGCTTAAGGATAGCAAGTAACTCCTTGTCATTTACTAGTGCAATGTAAACGTTTTATAGCCCCAAGAGATGCTAGAACAGGCTATGTAAACATAACAGCCAGAGGAAGAGGAAACGGATTTATGAGTACGACAAATTCTCATCAACTACGTCTGGAACTTGTGAACATTGGGGAATGGTCTTAAAAAGTTCAAGGAAGAATCTAAAGCTATGATGGCCAGGCCCATGAGGTTGTTAAGTTTCAAAAAGTACAGTAACGATTTGAACCTCAGATTGTCAAGTTTCAAAAAGTACAGTAACGATTTGAACCTCAGGTTGTCAAGTTTCAAAAAGTACAGTAACGATTTGAACCTCAGGTTGTCAAGTTTCAAAAAGTACAGTAACGATTTGAACCTCAGGTTGTCAAGTTTCAAAAAGTACAGTAACGATTTGAACCTCAGGTTGTCAAGTTTCAAAAAGTACAGTAACGATTTGAACCTCAGGTTGTCAAGTTTCAAAAAGTACAGTAACGACTTGAACCTCAGGTTGTCAAGTTTCAAAAAGTACAGTAACGATTTGAACCTCAGATTGTCAAGTTTCAAAAAGTACAGTAACGATTTGAACCTCAGGTTGTCAAGTTTCAAAAAGTACAGTAACGATTTGAACCTCAGGTTGTCAAGTTTCAAAAAGTACAGTAACGACTTGAACCTCAGGTTGTCAAGTTTCAAAAAGTACAGTAACGATTTGAACCTCAGGTTGTCAAGTTTCAAAAAGTACAGTAACGATTTGAACCTCAGGGGTTGTCAAGTTTCAAAAAGTACAATAACGATTTGAACCTTAGGTTGTCAAGTTTCAAAAAGTACAATAACAATTTGAACCTCAGGTTGTCAAGTTTCAAAAAGTACAATAACGATTTGAACCTCAGGTTGTCAAGTTTCAAAAAGTACAGTAACGATCTGAACCTCAGGTTGTCAAGTTTCAAAAAGTACAGTAATGATTTGAACCTCAGGTTTTCAAGTTTCAAAAAGTAAAATACCCATGATTTGAGCCCAGGTACCACAAAGGCATGGTCCTATAAATAGATGGGTGAAATGGGCATAGTTGACCAGTCACAAGTGGGTTATATCAAAATGAAAGTAGCAAGGGGGGTCACAACTCTACCTGGAATCACAGATGTTTTCTTTACAAATGTTACCGAAGTAAGAAGGTTCTGGACACTAAAATATTTAACTTACTTATCCTACAATAAAATGTTGCTCATCTGTTTTAAACTTCTCTATCTCAAACCTAAAATTAAAGCACTACACTTTTCCAAAAACATCATCTCAAAAAGGTAGAGTATTTTGATTTTTGGATTACAACTGCGATAGCAAATTATGATAATCTTCATCTGAGGATCTGATAAACGACTAAAATTTAACACGGAAAAATTCATAGGTTTCTGTGAACTACAAGAGCAAATAATTATAGTCTTCATCTGAGGATTTGAATAACGATTAAAGTTTAATAAGGAAAAAATGATAATTTCTGTGAACTATTTAAAAAATAAACAGTAAATTAGCGTTGATTTCTTTTCAATTAACACCGAAAGCTTCTGTTTGTCGTCTGACTTATCAAGCCAAATTCAGAACTTGCAATCCATGCAGAATATCTTTTGCGTAAGAGGAAGCTAGTTTGGGTGCAATTTTGTGCTAAAAGAAACAGATTAAGCTTTATAGCCAAAGATTAAGATGTTTAATGAAACAAACAACCGTTCAAAACTAAAAAAATATATTAAGAGAGTAAGTAAGTAAGGGTCGCCATTTTAATGGATATCTGCAAAATAAAATAAGAAAGTCAGAGGTCAAAAAGATTAACAAGATTCAATAGATATTTTTAGCTGTTCCCAAAGATTATTTCCAAAGCAAAACCTTCTCAACTTATGACATAAGCATTAGCTAAAATAGTCGTACATAATTAGGATTACAAAACGTTTTTTCCTTGAACATGGAAGCGTGTGCATGTGGACATCGAGAAGCCGTATCAACAAAGAAAGGCTGACTTTTAAACAGATCTCAATTTTCTGAATTTCATTATATAAAATAACTATTACATATTTTTATTCCCACTAAAAGAAATTGCATCAATCTTCGATAATTTGAAATTTTACTTGACACGCCTCACATTTAGAAACTTCATCATTTAGAATAACTGTATTATATATTTTTAGTCCCTCAGAAAACAAAAATTCTTCATCTTTCATTAATATAAAAATTTACTTAACAAAATGTCACATTTGGAATGATTTTCTATAAGTGGCATTTACTTTGCCAAGAATTATTTTGCAAGATAACAGATTTACAAAAAGCTGAGAAAATTCAGTTAAAAATTTAAGATGAAGGAAAACCTCATAGTAGTTTTGAGTGGCTTCTAAGGAGCCAAAGTTTACTTTGAATTAACAACTAATAAAACTACGGTATTTAAGGAGAGCGACTCGAGACCTCTGGTTTGAATTTTGGATATTCTTATTGCATTTTCAACTAGGAGAATGTCTAGATTTCATGTTTCCAAGTTTTTATTTTATATATTCCCACAAGAGTGACAGGTGCCGTATTTCTGGCTACGAGATCGTCTATATTTCATGTTTCAAAAAGTTTTTCTTTTGTATATTCCTGCAACGTATCTGGTCCCGTACGCAACCACTTTGGTCCCGTACGCAACCACTTTGGTCCTGTACGCAACCACTTTAGTCCCGTACGCAACCACTTTGGTCCCGTACGCAACCACTTTGGTCCCGTACGCAACCACTTTGGTCCCGTACGCAACCACTTTGGTCCCGTACGCAACCACTTTGGTTCCGTACGCAACCACTTTGGTCCCGTACGCAACCACTTTGGTCCCGTACGCAACCACTTTGGTCCCGTACGCAACCACTTTGGTCCCGTACGCAACCACTTTGGTCCCGTACGCAACCACTTTGGTCCCGTACGCAACCACTTTGGTCCCGTACGCAACCACTTTGGTCCCGTACGCAACCACTTTCTCACCAGGGACCGTACTCATTTACTTTTCCTTTGAAAATTCCAGGGAAAGCTATTTACTTCAGTATTCCATATACTGTACAGTAATTCTACCATATTCTATAATTTCCAGAGGACTAGATTATTACTTTTCTTATATTCAATAAGGCAGTTGTAAATCAACATTTGCTACTTATAAGTTCTTATTTTTTGTATGTTTGTTTACATATCTATAATCTTTTACATTATGATTATGCTGGAAAAATGCAAAAATTGTCTGAAACGATAACTAAATATTCACAAGACATAAAATCTGTCCAGAAATATACACACATGAGAATACAGCATATTGCATGAGGCACATCTTGCTCACGTATGCACATTTGGCACATGCAGTGTATTTAAGTAACCCAGAAATATTATGATTATGGTGAGAAAAATTACTGCTTAAAATTTAAAATTTTCAGAAAATTTTTTTAATACTGAGCAATTTTTGTCAATCACATATGAAAAGATAGGGAATTTTATTTCCTCAAATCTGGAAAAATGATATTTTAATTATAAAATAAATTTTTGAATATACTTACCCGGTGAATATATAATAGCTGCAACTCTGTTGCTCGACAGACAAAAAACAGTAAAAACTCGCCAGCGATCGCTATACAGGTTGCGGGTGTGCCCACCAGCGCCAACTGTCGGCCAGATACCACTCTCGATGTAAACAAAGACTCAATTTCTTCTCATCCCACTGCGTCTCTATTGGGGAGGAAGGGAGGGTCGTTTAATTTATATATTCACCGGGTAAGTATATTCAAAAATTTATTTTATAATTAAAATAACATTTTTCAATATTTAACTTAGCCGGTGAATATATAATAGCTGATTCACACCCAAGGAGGTGGGTAGAGACCAGTTAAATATGTTTACATCGTATAAGCTAAGAGTTTTTATTTCATTTTGGAAGTTATCAATATAACAAAAACAAAATAAATAGGTACCTGGTAAGGAAGTCGACTTAGACGATTACTCTGCCTTGTAAGTACGTCTTCCTTACGGAGCCTCGCGATCCTCTTAGGATGCTGACAGACCCCTAGGAGCTGAAGTATCAAGGGCTGCAACCCATACAACAGGACCTCATCAAAACCCTAATCTGGGCGCTCTCAAGAAATGACTTTGACCACCCGCCAAATCAACCAGGATGCGAAAGGCTTCTTAGCCTTCCGGACAACCCATAAAAACAACATTAAAAACATTTCAAGAGACAGATTAAAAGGATATGGAATTAGGGAATTGTAGTGGTTGAGCCCTCACCCACTACTGCACTCGCTGCTACGAATGGTCCCAGTGTGTAGCAGTTCTCGTAAAGAGACTGGACATCTTTCAAGTAAAATGACGCGAACTCTGACTTGCTTCTCCAATAGGTTGCGTCCATTATACTTTGCAGAGATCTATTTTGCTTAAAGGCCACGGAAGTTGCTACAGCTCTAACTTCGTGCGTCTTAACCTTAAGCAAAGATCGGTCTTCCTCACTCAGATGTGAATGAGCTTCTCGTATTAACAATCTGATAAAGTATGACAAAGCATTCTTTGACATAGGCAAGGATGGTTTCTTAACTGAACACCATAAAGCTTCAGATTGGCCTCGTAAAGGTTTAGTACGATCTAAGTAGAACTTAAGAGCTCTAACAGGGCATAAGACTCTTTCTAGTTCATTACCTACGATCTCCGATAAGCTGGGAATATCGAAAGATTTAGGCCAAGGACGAGAAGGTAGCTCATTTTTGGCTAGAAAACCAAGTTGCAGAGAACAAGTAGCTTTTTCCGACGAAAATCCGATGTTCTTGCTGAAGGCATGAATCTCACTGACTCTTTTAGCCGAGGCTAAGCATACCAGGAAAAGAGTCTTAAGAGTGAGATCTTTCAGGGAGGCTGACTGTAAAGGCTCAAACCTGTCTGACATGAGGAATCTTAGGACCACGTCTAAATTCCACCCAGGAGTAGCCAAACGACGCTCCTTAGTGGTCTCAAAAGACTTAAGGAGGTCTTGTAGATCTTTATTGTTGGAAAGATCTAAGCCTCTATGCCGGAAGACCGATGCCAACATGCTTCTGTAGCCCTTGATAGTGGGAGCTGAAAGGGATCGTCCTTTTCTCAGGTATAAGAGAAAATCAGCTATTTGGGCTACAGAGGTACTGGTCGAGGATACAGAAACTGACTTGTACCAGTCTCGGAAGACTTCCCACTTCGATTGGTAGACTCTAATGGTAGACGCTCTCCTTGCTCTAGCAATCGCACTGGCTGCCTCCTTCGAAAAACCTCTAGCTCTCGAGAGTCTTTCGATAGTCTGAAGGCAGTCAGACGAAGAGCGTGGAGGCTTTGGTGTACCTTCTTTACGTGTGGCTGACGTAGAAGGTCTACTCTTAGAGGAAGACTTCTGGGAACGTCTACTAACCATCGAAGTACCTCGGTGAACCATTCTCTCGCGGGCCAGAGGGGAGCAACTAACGTCAACCTTGTCCCTTCGTGAGAGGCGAACTTCTGCAGTACCTTGTTGACAATCTTGAATGGTGGGAATGCGTAAAGATCCAGATGTGACCAATCTAGGAGGAAGGCATCTATATGTATTGCTGCTGGGTCCGGGACTGGAGAGCAATATATTGGAAGCCTCTTGGTCAGCGAGGTTGCAAAGAGATCTATGGTGGGTTGACCCCAAGTGGCCCAAAGTCTCTTGCACACATCCTTGTGGAGGGTCCATTCGGTTGGAATTACTTGACCTTTCCGACTGAGACAATCTGCTAGGACGTTCAAGTCGCCCTGGATGAACCTCGTAACTAGGGAGATGCCTCGACCTTTTGACCAGATGAGCAGGTCCCTTGCGATCTCGTACAACGTCAGTGAGTGGGTACCTCCCTGTTTGGAGATGTACGCCAAGGCCGTGGTGTTGTCAGAGTTTACTTCCACCACTTTGCCTCGAAGGAGATACTCGAAGCTTTTCAAGGCCAGATGAACTGCCAACAGCTCCTTGCAGTTGATATGCATGCTCTTCTGACTCGAGTTCCACAGACCTGAGCATTCCCGACTGTCCAGTGTCGCGCCCCAGCCCAAGTCCGATGCGTCCGAAAAGAGAACGTGGTTGGGTATCTGAACAGCCAGGGGAAGACCCTCTCTTAGGTTGATATTGTCCTTCCACCAAGTCAGACAAGACTTTATCTTTCCGGAAATCGGGATCGAGACCGCCTCTAGCGTCTTGTCCTTTTTCCAATGAAAAGCCAGATGGAATTTAAGAGGACGGAGGTGTAGTCTTCCTAGTGATACAAATTGCTCCAGGGATGACAGCGTCCCTACCAGACTCATCCACAGCCTGACTGAGCAGCGTTCTTTCTTCAGCATCTTCTGGATGGAGAGCAGGGCTTGATCTATTCTGGGGGCCGACGGAAAAGCCCGAAAAGCTTGACTGTGAATCTCCATCCCTAAATACAGAATAGTTTGGGATGGGACCAGCTGCGACTTTTCCAAATTGACTAGGAGTTCCAATTCCTTGGTCAGATCAAGAGTCCACTTGAGATCCTTCAGACAGCGACGACTGGAAGAGGCTCTGAGAAGCCAGTCGTCCAAATAAAGGGAGGCTCGGATGTCCGATAAGTGGAGGAATTTCGCCACATTCCTCATCAGCCTCGTAAATACGAGAGGAGCTGTGCTTAGGCCAAAGCACAGGGCCCGAAACTGGTAAACCACATCTTCGAAGACGAATCTCAGAAAAGGTTGGGAGTCTGAGTGAATGGGGATGTGGAAGTAGGCGTCCCTTAGGTCTAGCGAGACCATCCAGTCTTCCTTTCTGACCGCTGCTAAGACTGACTTTGTTGTCTCCATGGAAAACTTCGTCTTTGTGACAAAGACATTCAGAGCACTGACGTCTAGCACCGGTCTCCAACCTCCTGTCTTCTTTGCTACTAGGAAGAGACGGTTGTAAAACCCCGGTGATTGAAGGTCCGAGACTTTGACCACCGCTCCCTTCTCTAGCAAAAGAGATACTTCCAGTTTCAGGGCTTGTCTCTTTTCTTCCTCTCTGTACCTGGGAGAGAGATCGATGGGGGACGTCACTAGAGGGGGTTTGCGTACAAAAGGGATTTTGTACCCCTCTCTGAGTAACCTCACAGATTGTTGATCTGCGCCTCTCCTCTCCCAGGCTTGCCAGAAGTTCTTGAGTCTGGCTCCTACTGCTGTCTGAAGTTGCGGGCAGTCAGACTCTGCCCTTAGAGGACTTGGATCCTTTCCTCTTCCCTCGCTTCCCTTCGGCACGAGCACCTCCTCTGCTGGAGGCTCTGCCACGAAAGGGCGGAATAAAACGAGACGCTGGAGTGTCTATCCTCGGTCTAGCAGACAAAGTAGGCAAAGGGGGAGCTTTGCGAGCCGAGGACGCAACTAGATCGTGGGTGTCCTTCTGAACTAAAGACAAGGCAATTTCCTTAACCAAGACTTCAGGAAACAGGCACTTGGAAAGGGGAGCAAAGAGTAGCTCAGATCTTTGGCATGGCGTCACTCCAGCAGACAGGAAAGAACATAGAGACTCTCGCTTCTTCAGGACTCCGGACGTGAATGAGGCGGCAAGCTCGTTGGACCCATCACGGACGGCCTTGTCCATGCAGGACATAATGAGCAAGGAAACATCCTTATCTGCAGAAGAGATTTTCCTACTCAGGGCTCCTAGGCACCAGTCTAGGAAGTTAAAGACTTCGAAAGCCCTAAATATACCTTTAAGAAGGTGGTCCAGGTCCGATGGTGACCAACAAATCTTCGAGCGTCTCATGGCAAGGCGGCGGGGAGTGTCTACAAGACTTGAGAAGTCGCCCTGGGCAGAGGCAGGAACTCCCAAGCCGAGAACTTCTCCCGTGGCATACCAGACGCTCGATCTAGACGAGAGTTTAGATGGGGGAAAGGCAAATGCTGTCTTTCCTAAACTCTTCTTGGTCTCTAACCAATCTCCCAACAGCCGCAAAGCTCTCTTGGATGAGCGAGAGAGAACGAGTTCAGTAAAGGAAGGTACGGTAGCAGGCACGCCTAATACAAACTCCGACGGCGGCGAACGAGGAGCCACAGAAACAAAGTGGTCAGGGAACAACTCCTTAAATACAGCCATGACTTTTCTAAAGTCCAAGGATGGTTGAGTTGCCTTAGGCTCATCAAGTTCTGAAGGTTGATCCTCTTGTGGTTCAGCAACGTCCTCATCTGATAGCTCCTCATCCGATAACTGATGAGGAAACGGCAAAGGAGTGGGCAACGTTTGACTCGCCGAGTCCGGTCGCACTGGTGCATGCGTGACGGAGCCGGACACAGCGTCATGGAACTGCTGCACAGTCTGTGAACTGTCAACAACCATGGGTGCGCGAGGACGCACAGCGTCCACCCGAGACTGTTTAGACCGTCTGGGTTGTGCAGTCAACACCATACCGGGTTGCGGAGGTTGACGCACCGCGTCAAAACAAGTCACCTCTGATGGTTGATGAACGTCCTGAACGTCAACAACCACCTCCGTGCGTCGCCTAACGTCAACGTGCGGCTGGCAACTCACACTGGGTCGCATCGGTGGAGGTACTACCCCAACTGGTTGACGCGAGAAGGCTACCTCAACGTCAACAGGACGCACAACAGACCGCTTGGATGGTTGTTGGCCAGAAGGTTCAGCAGCAACCTTCTCCGCATTGAAGTCCTCCATCAAGGACGCAAGCTTGGACTGCATGTCCTGCAGCAATACCCATTTAGGGTCTGCGGAAGCAGGTGCGGCAACAGACGGGGTGAGCGACTGAGGCGGCACAGCTTTGCCTCTCTTAGGCGGCGAGCAGTCATTAGATGACGGCAACGAGTCCGAACTGTCCCAGTGGCTACAACCGGGACGTTGGACTTGTCCTGAAGGGACCGATTTACGCTTCAAAGGTCGGGAGACCTTGGTCCAAGGTTTCTTACGAGAAACACCTTCGGACGACGAGGTAAAAATGGGCTCTCTCGTCTTACGTTGGTAGGGGCGATCTTGGGGAGATACGCCTGATACCATAGAGGGAACATCTGTTCGCTGATCAAGGCCTCTCGAACCCATGAGTCGTACGACATTGCTTCTCCCCTGGGCTTGGGAGCTTGCAAGAGGTCCCGGACTAGGAGGACGACAGGCACGAACAGACGAACCCTCAAGCGCAACACTGTTCACAACACTTTGAGAAACACTAGGCACTTTAACACTTTCCGCCGCGGCACTTTGGCACTTTAGTTCCTTTACGTCCGCCATGAGTTGATTGCGGTCACTTGCAAGGGCCTCAACTCTCTCCCCCAAGGCATGGATAGCACGCATCATGTCTTGCATCGACGGTTCCTGAGTGCTAGGAGGGGGGTTAGGAACAACCACTACAGGGGAAGGATTAGGTTCAGGGGCATGTGGAGAGGAAAAATCTACCGACCTAGAAGAACTTCTCCTTACCCTATCTCTCTCTAGTCTGCGTGTATATTTCTCAAATTCGAGAAAATCGAATTCCGAAAGGCCCACGCATTCCTCACACCGATCTTCCAATTGACAGGTTTTACCCCGACAATTGGAACAAACAGTGTGAGGGTCGAGAGAAGCCTTTGGAAGACGCCTATGACAGTCCCTAGCATTACATTTTCTGAACTTGGGAACTTGTGAAAGGTCAGCCATTTTGAATTAGTCAAGGGAAAATTCCAAAAAACGATCTAAGTCATCAACAATTAATCCGATCCAAAAAAAGAGTTCAAGGATTTATTTGAAGAAAAACACCTGTACTGCGAAAGCTCAAACCAAATTAAAGTACTTCACCAAATATGATGTGAAAAAACTCCAGGTTCAACAGCGAGTAAAGTACGTCTTGTCGACACGTCGACAGAGAAGAAATTGAGTCTTTGTTTACATCGAGAGTGGTATCTGGCCGACAGTTGGCGCTGGTGGGCACACCCGCAACCTGTATAGCGATCGCTGGCGAGTTTTTACTGTTTTTTGTCTGTCGAGCAACAGAGTTGCAGCTATTATATATTCACCGGCTAAGTTAAATATTTAAAAACACCTTTTCGAAAATAGAAAAACTATCATATGAAAAAGTCAAGGCTAAAAGTGTCTTCTATGCATTGATAAAATAGTGCTTTTGAAAAATATCAAAATATAATCAAAATTTCCTCTTTCAAATATTTCGTTTATCGAATTATTCAAATACTCTTTAAAAGAAAGAAATTGGTCGAGGGAGAAGAAGGACATAGATTTAGAAGTAACCGTAAAACAACATCGCTCCAATGGGGCAGAGCTGCACTCCTTAAAGAGGTACCTGAATGAGACAATAAGTGCAATAGAAAAACCACTTACCAAGAACATACATACTGCATTACTGTATATGTTTCACTCCTGATTGAGAGCAAGCTAACCATAAGTTACTGTGCTTATTGCTATCATAAATAAAACCATTACTCTCTAGACTACTTACACAGCGGTACACATGTGTAATCCATTTATATTACTGTATACGTATTCCTACATCACATCTGTAATTCCAGTAAACTATGGGCAGCTATAATACTAAATAAGAGTTGTTATAAAATATACCTTAACATTAACCCTTTTACCCCTAGGCTCTTTGGAAATTTCCAACCCTTAACCCCCAGGGGGTTATATTTTTCCCCAGCACATTTTGCAGTATATTTTTTTAAATTGCTCTAACAGCCTTAAGTTTTGTCATAGAGAGATCATGTTGGTCTCAATCTCTTGGAAAATGCCTGAATTTTCTCAAAAAATTATCAAAAATATGAAAAGAAAAATTTTTATAGCATTTTTTTGCAAGGACGTACCGGTACATCCATGGGGGTAAAGGGATGGCTTTTGTGAAACGTACCAGTATGTCCTTTGGGGGTAAAAGGGTTAAGAGCAAGCTAACCATAAGTTACTGTGTTTATTGCTATCATAAATAAAACCATTACTCTCTAGACTACTTACACAGCGGTACACATGTGTAATCCATTTACATTACTGTATATATGTTCCTACATCAAATCTGTAATTCCAGTAAACTATGGGCAGCTATAATACTAAATAAGAGTTGTTATAAAATATACCTTAACATTAAAACTACAGCATCAAGATCTGTAAATACATGACAAAACTGCTCGCAGGAATAAGTTAACAGGCTAGCGAGTAACAGCCCAGCAAGTAACAGCAACTGACAGGCAGCGGCGTCACTTGTCAACGACAAACGAATCCCGGGCAATTGAGCTACCCTAGTAATTGGAAAGAGCGCGGCCTGATCCTTTTCAGGAGGGTAATTTAAACTATCAAAAGGCGTCAAGCTCCATAACTTAAGCAAGGTATACTCAAATGCTTATTTCGAACACCAAAATCATCAGTTCTCATGCTTGCAAATACGTTAAAAGACAATAACACTGCATAAGTATTTGGGGAGTTTACTTCTAAAGGGATTTTGACGAAGGAAAAATCTATTTCTGGGAAGAGACCTGTGACGCCTGGTGAAAGAAGTCCTTCTTTACACTTTTCTAATATAAATCTTCCAAATATACTAGAGAAAGATAAAAGCATGGAATGCAGAGGTTACTACCCTCGTGCGATCACCTTGTGGGTGTCGTGTATACAACAGGGGCATGTGAAAACCACTATTCACAGGCTGTCTTCCATTTAGATAATCCCTTCATCAAAGGGAAGAAAATCTATATTAAAAACTTCAAAAGGTAAAATTGCAAATCAATTCTAGATATACAATTAAGATGAACTGTTGATTCTGATGACTTCAGTGAGATACAGTATTGCATTATCAATAAAATACAGTAGGATTCAAGACGGCCAAAAAGCTATATGGAAGATTACGGTATTGTCTTTATAAAATTTCAAGCTAAGAATTGTTACTAATGATGTTTATTCTCCATTACTCACAGTTATAGATCCCTTCAGCTTCTATAGAATAGGAAAGTAACACAGAACAAAAAATTATAGAATAAATCAAAATACCACATACAGTACTAAGAAGAAAATATATAAAAAATAAATTCCTGAAAGCCTACCAATCTTCAAAAAATTAATATTTTAAATTTGAAACATTTAATACCATCACATATAGGGGTATATAATCAAAGATGTACCGACAAAATGTAGAAAATTTTCATACGTAAATTAAATGAGCAATATTCATTAGGTTTGATAGAATTAAAAAACAGTAAAGATAAGAAAAGAGCTTTGTATGGTTAAAGGCAGTTATGTAATCGGGAAGGCAGACGCACTTTGCGATCAGCAACAGCCGACTCGGCAAGTCTCTTACAAACCATGGAGTATAAAGATAAAATATATATCTATTGATTTATATTTATATATATAAAAACAAATAACTGCCAGGCATTTTTATTCATCTTGGTCCTATTGAGATCGTTACCGACAAATATTGTTTTCTATTTTCCTTGTTTTGAACTATTTTCTTACAAACATTCCAGTGATGAGGAGAGACATTATATATTTATTTTGAGGGGTAAAACGGTATTTCAGTCAAAAGATTTTAATAAAAACTATTCTTGGTCTGTCATCTCATAGCGTGAAGAGGAACAACCTCATAATGTCTAGTGTAATAACAATGCAACATAATTGACATGATTCTTCTTCTTCCCCAGTTCTATAATGCCATCAATGATATTTGTAAAAAAAACAATTGTATGACCTAACTCATAGCACTGTGCAGTGTTTTACAGATGTCTTATGTAATGTTCACAGCAGAATTTGTTTTAGCATAACTACGTCATTCATATGTGCAAGAATTTTGCGGAATTTTGAAAGCCCTAAACAATGAGATATTTACCATATGTGGAGGTTGAGATACTCTACTTTACATGCACATTTGCTGTTTCTTTTTGTCTTATATATTGAAATGAAATTTTAGGAAGGATCATTCCAGATAAAGAAAAACTGTTTTACAATTAAACCCAGAATATTTAAAAGCATAGAAGGTCCCTAACTTATAAACTTAACCCTTTTACCCCACAGGGTATTTGGAGCTTTCCAACCTTTAACCCCCAGGCATTTTTTTTTTCAAGCACATTTTGCAATATATATTTTTTAAATTGCTCTAACAGCCTTAATTTTCATCATAGAGAGGTCAGGTTGGTTTCAATCTTTTGGAAAATGCCTGAAGTTTCTCATAAAGTTATCAAAAATATGCAAAAAAAAAAAAAATGCAAATAGCAGTTTTTTGCAAGGACGTACCAGTACGTCCACGGGGGTAAAGGGATGAGTTTTGTGAAACGTACCAGTACGTCCATTGGGGGTAAAAGGGTTAATTGGTTTCAAGAAACTGTTTGTAAGTCAAATCAAGTCCAATTTTGTTAAATTTTAGCTTAGGGTAGGCCTAACCTGAATCCCATGCCTATGATTTCCAGCTACATAAGTCAACAAATAGTCTGGTTTCATATGAAATAGTTATCAGGTTAATATAAATGTTGTTTTGCTTAATGTATTGAATTATTTTATATCATTTTACTAAAGTATTTCTTTATCTTATCTTAGTTATTTCAGTTGAATTTGTGTTTGTATCTCCTCAAGAGAGAGAGAGAGAGAGAGAGAGAGGAGAGAGAGAGAGAGAGAGAGAGAGAGAGAGAGAGAGAGAGAGAGAGAGAGAGAGAGAGAGGTAGTTTCAAAATCAAGAAAAAGATGAGAGAGAGAGAGAGAGAGAGAGAGAGAGAGAGAGAGGAGAGAGAGAGAGAGAGAGAGAGAGAGAGAGAGAGAGAGAGAGAGAGAGGTTTTTCAGTTGAATTTCTGTTTGTATCTCCAAGTGTTTGTAAGTTGAGGATCATCTGCATTATGCTTACAAAGGAAGCTGAGGAAGTGAAAAACGAAAATGGAACAATAGAAAGAACTACAGTACTTCTGTGGGATATGCAATAAGTTTAAAATTCTATACATAAGTCGGACTAAATTCTTCCAGATTTAATCAAAATATATCTAGAAATGAAACAGAATTGTTTGTTACCAACTATATAAACAACCCGTAATTATTACATTCCACTAGACATTGGTTGTTTCCGTGAACATTGCTAATATCTGACTGAAAAAAGCAAGTGAATAATGCATAGACATCTTCCGAGTCTCGACCTTTTACCCCATGAAAAAAGTATCAAAACTTCACAACTCCATGGTTATAAGAGACTAAAAAGTTGCATTCAACTTTCACAAATGGTAGCGCTAACTACCGAACCAAGATTTGTCTATAAAATGTATTTCACTTTGTCACCGACTCCTGAAAAATCTTTCAACTTGAGGCGACTATTCTCAGAATAGAAATAGTTAAGTAGACATGCAGTGCATCAGTAAATTGACTCATTATATGTCTTCTGTAATGAGTCTATAGTCCATTTCTTTTAGCGAGTCATATTTGCACCGACTCGCAGCGGTGCCCTTTTAGCTCGGAAAAGTTTCCGGATCGCTGATTGGTTGGACGAGATAATTCCAACCAATCAGCGATCACGAAACTTTTCCGAGCTAAAAGGGCACCGCTGCGAGTCGGTGCAAATATGCATCGCTAAAAGAAATGGACTATAGTTAATTCCATAAAAAAACAGATATAAATAATCTATTACGTTTTTTCTACAGAAAATGCTAAAGAAAACCAGGTTCATGTAATGAGCTTCACATGACCAAACTAAAATATTTTCAAAATTTGAAGGTGTTAGGGGAACCATATCTTTGCTGTGAAAAGTTTTCATTCGGTTAATAAAAGTATCAAAATGGGTTGAATACCTAAAGGGGGGGTCTAGCTTTGTAAGAAGTTTTATGGGGGGGAGCTAACAAGGAAAATAAAGGAAAGGACATTTAAGAATAGGCAAGTACTTGTACGCAGAGTAAAGTACTGGTCACCGTAATCTTTTTTTTTAAACAAAACAATCCACAGAAAGCTTTTATGTGCCGATGCATATCACATAATACAGCCATTTGGAATAAACTCCTACTGGAAGCCAGCACAGAAAAAGTACTACAGATTTTGCTCTCTTATTCTGGTGCTCCATAAATCATATTTACATCGGAAGGTGCTTTGGGATAACGAAAGAGAGAGAGAGAGAGTGAGAGAGAGCGTTTATACGGACAGTAACAGGCGGACAAAACAGGGCCAATAAGTCTTTTTTTTTTATAAAGTGCAAGTGTATCATATAATAAGCTTCTAGCAATACTGCACTAGAAGACACACCTGTACTGGAGGAAGTTTCTGTGTCTGATTCTGTTGATGATGTGGTCTCTGCCAAGTAAATGTTTGAAAATAAATTTGTGTAATACGAGTGAATTAAAAAATACAATGATTCTGTTTCCTGTACACAACATTATCAAGAAATTATGCCCTATGAACAATAACAATCTAGTTATAAGTATGATACATATTGTAAAATTATCAGTAAAAAATATGGGAAGCTAAAGTTTCTTTGTTCTCTTTTCATTACTTTAAAAATCTTGAGACTAAAACTAATCCAAATGAAGGTTTTTAATCACCGGAAACCTGGTGTAGATGTAAATATTTTTCAAGTGTTGATCATATTACAAGAGTAAAAAATAGTATTTTAAACAAAATAGATCACAATGCTTTATTTGGGTGTGAACAAAATAAGCCCTTCATTTAGTGTTTCTGCTTAATTTCATGGGAAAATAAATTTATATTTATATTGTATACACTCCCTAACAATTTCAATCACACAAATAATTCAAAGAATTAGTAAACACTGACCCTGTGTAGAGACAAAAGATGAGAAAAAAACTGGCCTCTTTAAGTACTATCCTTTGAACAGGGAAAACTGTTAACCTGTGGAACTACTGTACTGTCGGCTAAAACTCGCCAATAACTAACTTGTAGATCTAAAGGAAAAGGGGGATAACCTTATCATCATAAATACAAAACTCCTATTTTTTCATTATGCTATACTGCCTTGGTGCTGCGTGATATAAAGCAAAATGTGAATAGACAGACACTTGAGTCTTCTTCTTCCATAGGTACCTCTCAACAGGATACTGCATCCTTAGGTGGTTGAGATATCCCCACGACATCTGTCATTGGGTGGCTAAGCCAAGTTTCTGGGTTTAGGCCCTTGACCAAGTCTTCATCTCACCTTAATTATTTTCCTTGGCATACATTATTTTCTTAATTTACTAGGGAACATCGCATGCCATTGTCGGTCATGATGGACTGCCTTCAAAACATTTTTTCTGGGCTCCGACCCGTGCCGCCCAGTGAAATGCTCCTTTAGCACTATTTCTAAGGTATATAACTGCTAAAAAGGGAGCAGTTATATACCTTAGAAATGGTGCTAAAGGAGCATTTCACTGGGCGGCACGGGTCTCTCGCCCAGAAATAGATTTTTCCTACGTCAAAATCCCTTTTTTAATAAAATATTTCATTTGTTGGGTTGGATGTGAATTAAGATTTTTACTTCCTCTTCTTGTCCAGTCTTTGAGGTCTTCAACTGTATATACTCAAGGGTAATTATAAAATTCTTAAAGCATTATTATAAAAAATATAAGTGTTATAATTAAAGAAAAGAGGGCTGAAATTACAAGCCGACATTAACACTTCTTATTCCTTTTATATTCAAAACAAAAATGATGCTGCTGACATAGGGACATCCATCTGGAGGGAAGACTAAAGAATATTTCTGTCTAATGGTGACCAATCTCAGATAAAATCACACTGAACCTGGCAGCTAAGCACAAGCATAATAAGAGCTTTGTATATTGTAATGACAAGAGAACATTTAACTTAATATCCACAGAACTGTTTGGTTTTTAACATCAAAATTCCATAAAGCTATTAGAATAACTACATCACATTTGCTATAATTCACAAAATACCAAATCTTGCATTATGTTATTGCCAACATTCATGATACATCACATAAGCAGAATAAACAACTTAGAAAAAACTATGTAGTATTGATATTACAACGTCCTTGAAACAGGTTTCTTGGTTTCGTTAATTGTCCGCTAGAATAAATTATACATATTTAGTCACAGAAACTATCGAGCCTGGTTTAGTTCCCACAGTGAAGTATATAATTTGAATAAATAAAAAATTTTCTGATATATCTATTCTATACAGCGTTCTTTGAACACATAGCTTTGATGTGCTGTATCATGAATGTGTCTGGCCTAAATGATAACTACAAGACAACTATTCCTTTGTATTATCTAAGACTTTCTTGCAATTACTAGAACTACTTTGGAGGGCTAATGCCCAATTAGAATTGAATGGGCCATTAATAATGATATAGAATATAAATAGCTAACGGCCAAAGAGCGGATGGCATACATAGGGTAACCTAATAGAAATGAAAAGTAAAGTATGTACAGCATACTAATTATCATACAGAAAGCGATAGATCCACAAATTTATGAATAAATATAATGTACAAAAGGTCCTCAATTTACAAACTTAATAGTTTCCAAGAAGCTGTTTGTAAGTCAAAATTTGTTAAATTTTTTCCTAGGGTAGGCCTAACCTCACTCCAATGCCTATGATTTCCAACTACAAAAGTCGACAAATAGTCCTATTTCGTATGAAATAAATATCAGTTAATTACAAATGTTTAGCTTACTGTATCAGATGATATATTGTTTTATTATAGTACTTCTTTATCTTATTACAGTACATTAAGTTCTGATACGACATTTGAGATTTATGATTTCGTTTGGATTTGTGTTCGTATCTCCGATTTTTTGTAAATTGAGGACCTATTGTAAAAGCAAATAGGAAGGATAACTTGACGTTACTAAAATTTTCACAGAGTTTCTACCGCCAGCTTCAACTAAACACTATTATCTCTCGACATTTTTCAAAAGTTACAACGTTACGACAGCTAGGAAAATGCAGCAATGTATTCATGAATTGCTGGAATATATTCTAAGGACAATTGGATGTCTAAGTGATTAAAAAAAAGACTATGGTTTGAAAGAGACTTCTCTCTCATTGTATGAAAGAAAAAAGTTCTATTGTGTAATGCACTTATTCTGACTGAATTATGTACCTAAAGCCACAATACTTAATCAATCAATCTTGAACTTACTACACAATGCAACAACACATGAGAAATATAATCAAACCACACTAAATGATGAACAGCATTCTGGTTTCATTCATCCTTGAAGAAAGCACAAACAACCAAACACAGCAAACCAACACAGAGTTCTAAAATCCAATACTAAGAAACATACTGTGTACATATACCTGTTTGTATACCTAGACAAATACACTATGTATACAGTTTATATGTAAACATAGATAAAACACTTTGAAAGGCAGATCTATGCTTACCTCCTACTTTTGACTTCACGCGGGCCTGGAAGTAGATTTTTCCACGAGTCATTTGCAGGCGCTCGCTGTTGACGCCGCCGCGCTGCGTGGTATTGCTTGTGAGTGCAGCGAGATCCTCAAGGCTAAAATCATGTCCCACGATCATATGACGTTCCAATATATACCTTACCTACAAAACAAAAGAACTTTGTGAAATAAGAAATAAAATGCTAGAACTTTTTATAAAATTCAGAATTATCATCCATTGGTCTAATTCTGGTTTCTGATCATTTATCTTCGAGACTCCAGGATGTCAACCTATGCAAAATGTTATTTTGATAATAAAATAAATTTTTGAATATACTTACCCGGTGATTATATAGCTGCAACTCTGTTGCCCGACAGACAACTCTAAGGTAAAAACTCGCCAGCGATCGCTACACAGGTTGCGGGTGTGCCCAACAGCGCCATCTGTCGTCCAGATACCCAGTACTCAATGTAAACAAAGACTCAATTTTCTCCTCGTCCCACTGCGTCTCTATTGGGGAGGAAGGGAGGGTCCTTTAACCCTGGATAGGTACGGTCCTCGGACACCCCTTTAAGGGTATACTCGGACGCGAACGACCCCGACGCCAAAAAAAATTCTTGAAAAATCAGTTTTTGCAGTAACCTCCTTTTTTCTTTTGCCAAAAAAAACTTCAATGAATGCTTAAAACAACTGTAAAGATAAATACTACTCATCTGCAGAAAAACTATTTATTATAAATATTTTAAAAAATTAAGTAGAAAAAAAAAAGACCTGACATAAAAATTCATAAAAAAAAAGTTTATACATATATACACAAATCCTTTTAGGAATTGATTCTTGAATGTTTAGGACACATCTTGATGTATTTTGGATGAAGTCAGACCCATGGAGGTGAAGATCTGAAATGAGAAAAAAAGGGTAACTTTTTTTGGCCAAAAAAAATTGTCCAAATTTCATGAATTTTTTTGGGTACCCAAATGAAATAGGAAGTGGCTAATTTTTTTAGGGAATAAACATATGTTATCCTAAAATAGAAATATGTAAAAAAATCTTCATTATTTTGTAAATTACATTTATATCAGGGGCCATATCTAAAGGTAATTTTTTGAGTACTTGGAAATTTCGTAAAAAAATACATATATTTAATATATAATATGATATTTATGCAGGTAAAAATATACCAAAATATCACAAATTCTATAGGGAACAAGAATATATATAGATAGGGCAGCTTACGCTTCGGATATGTCCACAAAATGGCCGCCAACCACACTGACTCAGACTCCCTAATCTGCCACTTGAAATGTAGGAAGGGTATGTCAATTTCAAGGTGTTATTTACTAATCTAATTATTATTGGATATGCATAAAAATTGTATGGTGGGTTGCTGGATAATTGTCGATTATTTTACGTTCATAAAATTAAAATTCTGACCCAAAAAATTTTTTTTTGAAGGGAAATAAAATCGAAAAAAAAAATGTAAAACAATATTTTAGCTAAAAAAATTTGATGATATTCAATCAAAAAAAAAGTAAACAAAATTTTCCGACAAATAAACATCTAGAGGAATCATTACTCTGTGATAGTTCCTTAGTACGTAGTAATTTTGAAAGAATTGGGAAAAAACGAAAAAATGGCAATCACCGGAAAATCGAACACATACCTATATATACGCCATATCTGGCTAAAAAAAAGATAGGCATGGGTAGCCAAGATCATCTAGAAACACTTTCCAACACTATAAAAATATAAGTTTTGCGACACTACTTGCCAATTCCTTACGGTAACATGACTAAGCAAAAAAATGCAAAACAAATTAAAAGGGGCACTCGTGGAAAAATGGCCATTCTAATATACGGCATTTCAGAAAAAAAAAATTTCAGCCACGTGCTAGGCAAACCATCAAGGCATATTTTCCGACAAATAAACATATAAATGAAATATTACTCTGTGATAGTTCCTTAGTACGTAGTAATTTTGAAAGAAATGGGAAAAAACGAAAAAATGGCAATCACAGGAAAATCGAACACATACTTGTATATACGCCATATCTGGCTAAAAAAAAAATAGGCATGGGTAGCCAGATCATCTAGAAACACTTTCCAACACTATAAAAATATAAGTTTTGCGACACTACTTGCCAATTCCTTACGGTAACATCACTAAGCAAAAAAATGCAAACCAAATAAAAAGGGGCACTCGCGGAAAAATGCCCAACATTCTAATATACGGCATCTCAGATAAAAAAAAAAGACATGCACGTGTTAGCCCAACCATCAAGGCACACTTTCTAACACAAACATGAAAAAAAAATCAATAATATACGGCAATTCCTTACTACGTAGTAAATTTTTACAAATATTGAAAAAAAAACAGAAATTGGCAACCGCAGTTAAATACCCAATATACCAATAACTACGTCGTATCTGACAAAAACAAAATCACGCATGGGTAGCCAGATCATCTAGACACACTTTCCAACATTAAAAAAGCAAAAGTTTTACGACACTATTTCGCAATATCTTACGGAAAAATGACTTGGCAAAAAAATTTAAAAAAATTAAAAAGGGACACTCGCGGTAAAATGCCCGACATTCTAATATACGACATCTCAGATAAAAAAAAAGACATGCACGTGTTAGCCCAACCATCAAGGCACACTTTCTAACACATAAACATAAAAAAAAAATGAATAATATACGGCAATTCCTTACTACGTAGTAATTTTTACAAATATTGAAAAAAAAACAGAAATTGGTAACCGCAGTTAAATACCCAATATACCAATAACTACGTCGTATCTGACAAAAACAAAGTCATGCATGGGTAGCCAGATCATCTAGACACACTTTCCAACACTAAACAAGCAAAAGTTTTACGACACTATTTGGCAATATCTTACGGAAAAATGACTTGGCAAAAAAATGAAAAAAAATGAAAAAGGGGCACTCGCGGTAAAATGGTCCTCGTGGTGTTGAACGACATTTTAACTAAAAAAAAAAACATGCACATGGTAGCCAAACAATCCACCAAGACTTTCCACAACTGATAACCTATACAAGTTGCACCATTCTACGACAATTTCATAATACGTAATAACTTTGATAATTATGCAAACTACCTCAGAAGGGTAAACTCGGACGCGAACGACCCCGATGCGTCTCAGAAATCGGGGAAGGAGTACAGCTACAGCAATGCACATCTGGACACTACTAGAGCGTGTAGGGGAGACACCTCCTGCAGGTCGATCACCCACAAATTCAGTCACAGGGGTGAGTCACGTGAGAAAAACCTGTTTTTTTTTGACGCTCGGGGTCGCAAACGACCCACCGTACCTATCCAGGGTTAATTATAATCACCGGGTAAGTATATTCAAAAATTTATTTTATTATCAAAATAAAATTTTTCAATATTTAACTTAGCCGGTGATTATATAGCTGATTCACACCCAGGGGGGTGGGTAGAGACCAGCAATATATGTTTACACTTTAATGAGCTAAGAGTTTTTATTTTATTTTAGAAGTTATCAAAATAACAAAAACAAAATAAATAGGTACCTGGTAAGGAAGTCGACTTGAACAATTACTCTGCCTTTTAAGTACGTCTTCCTTACGGAGCCTCGCGATCCTCTTAGGATGCTGAACGACCCCTAGGATCTGAAGTATCAAGGGTTGCAACCCATACAACAGGACCTCATCAAAACCCCTAATCTAGGCGCTCTCAAGAAATGACTTTGACCACCCGCCAAATCAACCAGGATGCGAAAGGCTTCTTAGCCTTCCGGACAACCCAAAAAACAACAATAAAAACATTTCAAGAGAAAGATTAAAAGGGTATGGAATTAGGGAATTGTAGTGGTTGAGCCCTCACCCACTACTGCACTCGCTGCTACGAATGGTCCCAGTGTGTAGCAGTCCTCGTAAAGAGACTGGACATCCTTTAGATAAAAAGACGCAAACACTGACTTGCTTCTCCAATAGGTTGCGTCCATTATACTTCGCAGAGATCTATTTTGCTTAAAGGCCACGGAAGTTGCGACAGCTCTAACTTCGTGTGTCCTTACTTTCAGCAATGCTTGGTCTTCCCCACTCAGATGGGAATGAGCTTCTCGTATTAACAGTCTGATAAAATAGGATAAAGCATTCTTTGACATAGGCAAAGATGGTTTCTTAACTGAACACCATAAAGCTTCAGATAGGCCTCGTAAAGGTTTAGTTCGTTTTAAATAGAACTTAAGAGCTCTCACAGGGCATAAGACTCTAGTTCATTGCCTACCATATTCGATAAGCTGGGAATATCGAACGATTTCGGCCAAGGTCGAGAAGGTAGCTCATTTTTGGCTAGAAAACCAAGTTGTAGAGAACATGTAGCTTTTTCTGACGAAAATCCGATGTTCTTGCTGAAGGCATGAATCTCACTGACTCTTTTAGCTGTGGCTAAGCATACCAGGAAAAGTGTCTTTAAGGTGAGATCTTTCAGGGAGGCTGATTGTAGCGGCTCAAACCTGTCTAACATGAGGAATCTTAGTACCACGTCTAAATTCCAACCAGGTGTAACCAAACGACGCTCCTTCGTGGTCTCAAAAGACTTAAGGAGGTCCTGTAGATCTTTATTGTTGGAAAGATCTAAGCCTCTATGCCGGAAGAACGATGCCAACATGCTTCTGTAACCCTTGATAGTGGGAGCTGAAAGTGATCGTTCTTTTCTCAGGTATAAGAGAAAGTCAGCTATTTGAGCTACAGAGGTACTGGTCGAGGATACAGAGACTGACTTGCACCAGTTTCGGAAGATTTCCCACTTCAATTGGTAGACTCTAAGGGTGGATGTTCTCCTTGCTCTAGCAATCACCCTGGCTGCCTCCTTCAAAAAGCCTCTAGCTCTCGAGAGTCTTTCGATAGTCTGAAGGCAGTCAGACGAAGAGCGTGGAGGCTTTGGTGTACCTTCTTTACGTGTGGCTGACGTAGAAGGTCCACCCTTAGAGGAAGACTTCTGGGAACGTCTACTAGCCATCGAAGTACCTCGGTGAACCATTCTCTCGCGGGCCAGAGGGGAGCAACTAGCGTCAACCTTGTCCCTTCGTGAGAGGCGAACTTCTGCAGTACCTTGTTGACAATCTTGAACGGTGGGAATGCGTATAGATCTAGATGCGACCAATCTAGGAGAAATGCGTCTATGTGAATTGCTGCTGGGTCTGGAATTGGTGAGCAATATATTGGGAGCCTCTTGGTCATCGAGGTTGCAAAGAGATCTATGGTTGGTTGGCCCCAAGTGGCCCAAAGTCTCTTGCATACATCCTTGTGGAGGGTCCATTCTGTTGGAATTACTTGCCCCTTCCGACTGAGACAATCTGCCATGACATTCAAATTGCCTTGGATGAACCTCGTTACTAGGGATATGTTTTGACCTTTTGACCAGATGAGCAGGTCCCTTGCGATCTCGTACAACGTCAGTGAGTGGGTCCCTCCTTGCTTGGAGATGTACGCCAAGGCAGTGGTGTTGTCCGAGTTCACTTCCACCACTTTGCCTTGGAGAGACCTGAAGCTTTTCAAGGCAGATGTACTGCCAGTAGCTCCTTGCAGTTGATATGCATTATCTTCTGACTCGAGTTCCATAGTCCCGAACATTCCCGACCGTCTAATGTCGCGCCCCAGCCTACGTCCGATGCGTCCGAGAAGAGAACGTGGTTGGGAGTCTGAACAGCCAGGGGAAGACCCTCTCTTAGGCTGATACTGTCCTTCCACCAAGTCAGGCAAGACTTCATCTTCTCGGAAATGGGGATCGAGACCGCTTCTAGCGTCTTGTCCTTTTTCCAGTGAAATGCTAGGTGGTATTGAAGAGGACGGAGGTGTAGTCTTCCTAATGACACAAACTGTTCCAGGGATGATAGCGTCCCTATCAGACTCATCCACTTCCTGACTGAACATCGTTCCTTCTTCAGCATGTTCTGGACGCATAACTGGGCTTGGCTTGTTCTGGGGGCCGACGGAAAAGCCCGAAAAGCTAGACTGTGAATCTCCATCCCTAAATACACAATAGTTTGGGATGGGACCAGTTGAGACTTTTCCATATTGACAAGGAGACCCAATTCCTTGGTCAGATCTAGAGTCCACTTTAGATCCTTCAGACAGCGACGACTGGAAGAAGCTCTGAGAAGCCAGTCGTCCAAATAGAGGGAGGCTCGGATGTCCGCTAAATGAAGGAATTTGGCTACATTCCTCATCAGCCTCGTAAACACAAGAGGAGCTGTGCTTAGGCCAAAGCACAGGGCTTGGAATTTGTAGACAACCTTTTCGAAAACGAATCTCAGAAAAGGTTGGGAGTCCGGGTGGATGGGGACGTGGAAGTAGGCGTCCCTTAGGTCTAAAGAGACCATCCAGACTTCCCTTCTGACCGCTGCTAAGACTGACTTCGTGGTCTCCATGGAGAACGTCTGCTTTGTGACAAAGACATTCAGAGCACTGACGTCTAGCACCGGCCTCCACCCTCCTGTCTTCTTTGACACCAAGAAGAGTCGGTTGTAGAATCCCGGAGATTGAAGGTCCGAGACTTTGACCACCGCTCCCTTCTCTAGTAAAAGAGACACCTCCTGTTTCAAGGCTCGTCTCTTGTCTTCCTCTCTGTACCTGGGAGAGAGATCGATGGGAGACGTTGCTAGAGGGGGTTTCCGTACAAACGGGATCTTGTACCCCTCTCTGAGCAACTTCACAGATTGTAAATCTGCGCCTCTCTTTTCCCAGGTCTGCCAGAAGTTCTTGAGTCTGGCTCCCACTGCTGTCTGAAGAAGCTGGCAGTCAGACTCTGCCCTTAAAGGACTTGGTTCCTTTCTTCTTTCCTCGTTTCCCTTCGGCACGAGCACCTCCTCTGCTGGAGGCTCTGCCACGAAAGGGCGGAATAAAACGGGACGCTGGAGTGTCCATCCTTGGTCTAGCTGACAAGGTAGGCAAAGGGGTAGCTTTGCGAGCGGAGGACGCAACAAGATTGTGAGTGTCCTTCTGTATCAATGAAGCGGCTATTTCCTTAATCAAGTCTTCTGGAAAAAGGCACTTGGAAAGAGGAGCAAAAAGAAGCTCGGATCTCTGGCACGGCGTAACTCCAGCTGAAAGGAATGAGCATAGGTTTTCACGCTTTTTAAGGACTCCGGACACAAATGATGCAGCAAGCTCATTAGACCCATCACGTATGGCCTTGTCCATGCAGGACATAATGAGCAAGGAAGTCTCTTTCTCTGTCGGAGAGATCTTTCTGCTTAGGGCTCCTAGACACCAGTCTAAGAAGTTAAAAACTTCGAAGGCCCTAAAGATACCTTTCAAAAGGTGGTCCAGGTCCGAAGATGACCAACATATCTTTGAGCGTCTCATGGCAAGGCGGCGGGGAGAGTCTACGAGGCTTGAGAAGTCGCCCTGGGCAGAGGCAGGAACTCCCAAGCCGAGAACTTCTCCCGTGGCATACCAGACGCTCGATCTAGAAGAGAGTCTAGCAGGGGGAAACGTAAAGGCTGTCTTCCCTAGACTCTTCTTGGACTGCAGCCATTCTCCTATCACCCGCAAAGTTCTCTTGGACGAGCGTGCGAGGACGAGTCTAGTAAAGGCAGGAGTGGTAGACGGCATGCCTAACACAAACTCTGATGGAGGAGAACGAGGAGCCACAGAAACAAACTGGTCCGGGAACATCTCTTTGAAAATGGCTAAAACTTTCCTAAAGTCCAAAGAGGGTTGAGAAGACTTAGGCTCGTCCAATTCTGATTGTGGTTCATCTATGTGTGCCGCAACATCATCATCAGAAAGTCCCTCATCCGATAACTGATGAGGAAACGGCAACGGAGTGGGTAATGGCTGGTGCGCTGAGTCCGGTCGCACGGGTGCATGCGTGACTGAGCCGGACGCAACGTCATGGAACTGCTGCCCAGTCTGTGAGCTGGCAACAACCATGGCAGCGCGGGGACGCACAGCGTCTACTCCAGACTGTCTGGACTGATGTGGGTGCGCAGTGGAAACCACACTGGATTGCGGAGGTTGACGCACCGCGTCAAAACAAAGCAACTCTGACGGTTGTTGTACCTCCCTAACGTCAACGGAGACCTCCGTGCGTCGCTTAACGTCAACATGCGGCTGGCAGATCACACTGGAACGCATGGGTGGCGGAACTCTCTCAACTGGAGTGCGTGAGAAGGTTACCTCAGCGTCCACAGGATGCACAACCGAAGGTGGGGAAGGTTGTAGGTTAGGAACTGCACTAGCTGGTGCGGCAGCAACCTTCTCCACACGAAAGTCCTGCATTAGAGACGTCAGTTTAGACTGCATGTCTTGCAGTAGAGACCACTTAGGGTCTACAGGAGCAGGTGCGGCGACAGACGGTGTTACTGTCAGAAGCGGTACCGCTTTGCCTCTCTTAGGCGGGGTGCAGTCATCGGATGACGGCAGCGAGTCCGAACTGACCCAGTGGCTACAACTGGGCCGTTGGACTTGCGCTGAAGGGACCGACTTGCGTTTAAGTGGTCGTGAGACCTTGGTCCAGGGTTTCTTGCGAGAAACACCTTCCGCAGACGAGGTATAAATGGGCTCTCTCGTCTGAGTTGGGTAGGGGCGATCTTGGGTAGATACGCCCGATACCACGGAGGGAACGTCTGTTCGCTGATTAAAGCCTCTCGAACCCATTTGTCGTACGACATTGCTTCTCCCCTGGACTTGGGAGCTTGCAAGAGGTCCCGGACTATGAGGACGACAGGCACGAACAGACGAACCCTCAAGCGCAACACTATCCACAACACTATCACTCGGTTGACGCACAGCGTCCACTTTAGCACTTCCCACTGCACTTTTGCACTTGAGCTCCTTCACATCCGCCATGAGCTGATTACGGTCACTAGCAAGGGACTCAACTCTCTCACCCAGAGCCTGGATGGCACGCATCATATCAGCCATCGAAGGTTCCTGAGTGCTAGGAGGGGGGTTAGGAGCAACCACTACAGGGGAAGGAATAGGTTGTTGGGCATGAGGAGAGGAAAAATCAATAGAACGAGAAGAACTTCTCCTAACTCTATCTCTCTCTAGCCTACGTGTATACTTTTGGAATTCGATAAAATCGAATTCCGAAAGCCCAACGCACTCCTCACACCGATCTTCCAATTGACAGGTTTTATCCCGACAATTGGAACAAACAGTGTGAGGGTCGATAGAAGCCTTCGGAAGACGCCTTGAACAGTCCCTAGCATTGCACTTCCTAAATTTTGGGACTTGTGAAGGGTCAGCCATTTTGAATTGGTCAAAGGGAAATTCAAAAACTATCAAAAAGTCATCAACAAAGAATCCGTTATCAAAAAGAGTTCAAGGATTTGTGAAGAGAAAACCTGCACAGCGAAAGCTCAAAACCAGAATAAAGTACTTCACCAATTAGTTGTGAAAAAACTCCAGTTTAGCAACAGCGAGTAAGTACGTCTTGTCGATAGCACGACAGAGAGAAAATTGAGTCTTTGTTTACATTGAGTACTGGGTATCTGGACGACAGATGGCGCTGTTGGGCACACCCGCAACCTGTGTAGCGATCGCTGGCGAGTTTTTACCTTAGAGTTGTCTGTCGGGCAACAGAGTTGCAGCTATATAATCACCGGCTAAGTTAAATATTGAAAAATAGGTTGCTGTACAGTAATTACAAATAACTACAGATTGATATACTGTACACCTAAAGAAGCTTGAAACTTGTATGCAATAAACTTACATGGTAAGGAAATTCTCCCATAAACAGCTTCTTGTAGGCGGAGGGCAGAGTCCGGTGGATCTGCTCCCATGCTCCGTTGCTTGGCACGAAAAGCGTGAACTTCTCATCCCTTGAATTTAGCCTCTCGTTCCAGCCTTCTTGCAAACTCAGGTTGAAAGTTGAGCTGGAATGATTAATTAACTTTATTTACTGAGCAAAATAACATCTGTTTACTATAAATTAGGTTACCAAACTTTTAACTGGGCTCATCAAGGCACTTGAAGAGTTGGAGGACCCAGACCTACCTGGCTGAGGACTATGAAGCGTGAAGTAAGAGATGATACATGGAGAAGAATCGATTCAAAACTCAAGATAGAGACGACTGGCAAAATCTAACGAGGCCCTTTGCGTCTATAGGTGTAGGAGATGATGATGATGATGATTATGAGGATTATTATTATTACTAGTTAAGCTACAACCCTAGTTGGAAAAGGAGGATGCTATAAGCCCAAAGGCCCCAAAAGGAAAAAATGGCTCGGTGAGGAAAGGAAATAAGAAAATAAATAAACTACAAGAGAAGTGATGAACAATTGAAATAAAAGATGATCAATTTGGAATTCAACACTGTACTGGACATTTTGAATCATCAAATATTACGTACACTTCGTACACATTACAATTAAATCGTTTCAAAATATATTAACTCCTTAAGAATTAGATTTAGATAATTTTATATCTATGCCTCAGTTCAATGTCACTTATATGTAGGCTTCGACTGTACTAAAATAATCTAATCAAGTTTAACCAAAACCAAACACCACACACAGATGGTAACGAAGAAAAAATCCAAAGCAACCATATAAAATAAATACTTTTCCTTTAGCAAAGAGGGAATTTTAAATAACTCTAATACAAATAAGTACGTATCTAAAATAGTTTTATTATTATCATTATTATTAAATGCTAAGCTACAACGCTAGTTGGATAAGTAGGATGCTATAGGCCCAGGGGCCCCAACAGGGAAAATAACCCAGTGAGGAAAGGAAACGAGGAAAAATTAAATATTTTAAGAATACTGTAGTAACAACATTAAAATAAATATTTCCTATATAAACAATAAAAACTTCAACAAAACAAGAATAAGAGAAACTAGATAGAACAGTGTGCCCAAGTGTACCCTCAAGCAAGAGAACTCTAACCCAAGACAGTGGAAGACTATGGTACAGAAGCTATAGCACTACCCAAGACTAGAGAACAATGGTTTGATTTTAGAGTGTCCTCCTAGAAGAGCGGCTTACCAAGAGGAAAGTAGCCATTGAACAATTACATTGCCGTAGTTAACCCCTTGGGTGAAGAAGAATTGTTTGGTAATCTCAGTGTTGTCAGGTGTATGAGGACAGAGGAGAATCTATAAAGAATAGGCCAGACTATTCGGTGTCTGTGTAGGCAAAGGGAAAGAACCATAACCAGAGAGAAGGATCCAATGTAGTACTGTCTGGCCAGTCAAAGAACCCCATAACTCTCTAGCGGTAGTATCTCAACGGGCGACTGGTGCCCTGGCCAACCTACAACCTATAAAATCTATGAGAGGAGAGAAACTTTACTGGAATAGAGTCAACAGAAGAATCTATAAGGAACTCAAATTATGAAAGAATGAAAGAGACGACAAATGATGGTGATAATGATCTTGTGATAATGTATCATACATTTCTTTTTTAATAAATCAGTTGATTAACATCAAGCAAATTATTAATATGCAAACTGATAAGTCCTTACCTAAGCAAAGGATCAGTTGAAAGTTTTCATAGTCCATCAGCATTAAAATTATTTTTTTTTTTAATAAATCCCTTGATTATAATTAAGCAAGTTATTAATATTTCAAATACACAAATGAATAAGTCAAAATTTTCACATAAAACGTCTACATTAGTTTCTTTTTTTAATATATAACTTGATTATAACTGAGCAAGTTATTATTTCAAATACGCAAATGAATAAGTCGAAAGTTTCTCAAAAACCATCTACATTAATTTCTTTTTTTAATAAATCACTTGATTATACTTGAGCAAGTTATTAATATTTCAAATACACAAATGAATAAGTCAAAATTTTCTCATAAACCGTCTACATTACATTTCTTTTTCTGGGGGGCCTGTGACGGCCGGTGAGAAAGGTCCTTCCTTATACCTTTCCTAATATAAATCTTCCAAATATACTAGAGAAAGATAAAAGCATGGAATGCAGAGGTTACAACCCTCGCGCGAACACCTTGTAGGTGTCGTGTATTAAACAAAGGCGTGTGTAAACCACTATTCACAGGTTGTCTTCCATTTAGATAATCCCTTCATCAATGGGGAGGGCCGTGACAGGCCCTAGATAACATGGTTGAACTCCCCAACGACACCTACCACGCGCGCCCTCTAGGACATCCTTCTTTAATTGGACTTTAAGCAAGCATAGTTTTTTTTGGGCTCAGTGTTTTTTCGAAGAATTTCTCGTTATTTCAACATGACTGACGTTGTTACTTCACCCTTACCAATGTTAAGTACCATAGTTTGTTTTGGCAGCTTTTGACAGTACCGGGCATTTGTTCTATTTCCATTATGGTGGTTTTTAGTTTTGGAAGCGATTGTTCTGCCGAGATATCGGCAGCCATTTTGGGTATGTTCGCTTCGGTAAATTTTCTAGTTAATTTTGCCCATCTGGTACTCTGTCAGATAGGTTTTATCACTTACGTTTTATGGCCTTTTATGTTATCATTAATTATTATTAATTTTTACTATGGTATTTATTTGCTTACAAGTCCAATTTGGACCTACGAAGAATAGCGATTTAAGATAGCGTTTTAAAGCATAGTAACGATTTAAAGCTTAGCGATTTAGTCTGTTAATTTGTACCCTCCTGGAGGGTTCGTTTTAGACTATATCCTTGTTTTTTTTTTTTTTTTTTTTTTTTTTTTTTTTTTTTTTTTTTTTGTTACGTTGTCGTTATTCTTCGTTATTACTATTACTAAGAAAAGCAATCAATTTTATTAATTTTCTTATTTATTGTGTGATGTTAATTTTTAATATGTAACCTTGAGAGCGAAAGCATAGAGTGCTCGTTTCCTGTTCTACAGGTATGAGTTATCCTTTCTCTCGTTTTCTTTGAGTAAGAGAGGTGAATTTCCCGTTCTCCGTTTTTATACGATCACGGGTTATTCAGGCCTCTTCTCAGTATCAGAATTGATGATAGTACGTTTAATATTATAAACGATTTATTGATGTGGTTACTGTTAATATAGATAACACTATTATTAGGTACGTTAGTGTATGAGTCATTAATTGGGGTCGTTTTATACCGACACCCTTAGCTCCGCCTTGAGTTATGTTTGGCTCCGCCTTGAGTTATGCTCCGCTATAATGGATACTCATTGGGTGAGAACTAGTTATCGTTCCGGAGCAGATTTTTGGAGTGCAACGGTGAAATCCGGCACTCGGACTCCGGCTGAAGCCTTTTACACACGAACCTTTGTCATGTTTGATCACAATTACACAGTTAAGGCCCCCGTTTTCATCGTATCTCCGGCTTCACTGGAGATAACTCATTCATTGAGGATAATGTTATCGTACCGGAGACGGTCACGATATCACGATGACGGGCCTTTGCTACCGGACCTCCGGTAAAAACAGTGATCAAGCAGGAGTCCAGAACCGGAGTTAACAGTGTGATATCGATGAAGTTTAGAGATTCATGCTATGTGGTTACTGGTTTTCTATTATAATTTCTTATTTTATTAAGGTGTTAGCTACTACCATACTCACACATTAATTAAGATTTAAGTGTTTCTGATTCATAAGTCAATGACAAGAATCTCAAGGAACATCCAGACTTATGTCTTCTTTCTTTTTACAGAAAGTCCGCTGCACTGCCAGGGGCTGCTCCGCTGCCTTTACTGATCCCATGGGCCATGATCTATGCCGGGCCCATGCCCATTGCGCCATATCCTTCTCTCGGGAACCGGGACAAGCCCCCTATACGATATGGTTTCCGGAGGCATGCATGCTCTGCTATGGGCTGTCAGCCCTACTCCTGAGCGAGGAGGTAAGTTGGTTCTAGTGTCCCTGTTAATATTCTTTGCGAAGAATTAATTGCTCTTTGTATATTGACTTCAGTTTTGACTTCATCATTAATTCCCTCTCCTCTTTCAGGCTGATGATGAATCTCTCAGGGAGGCGAGAGCTACTCTCCGGCCTTGGGTGTCAGGGTTTGGGAGGAATGCGCCTGCTGGCGCACCCTATCTTCTTGATGGAGACATGGCTTCTCGCCTATTCCCAGGCTCTACTACTGCAGCAGTTCCACCGGAGACAGCGGCCCCGTTAAGTGAAGTGATTAGAGAAACCATTCTAACTGAGGAAGAGGTTTTAGTGACGGAGGCCGAGCCCTACCTAGGTCTGGACGAGGAACCCATGGATGAGCAGGTAGGTGGTGTTGAGTTGGTGGACCCCCTTTCACCCCACACTCCTTCCTCTTCTACTTCCTTTCACGGCTTTGATAAACCTACGGCTTCTCCTCTAGGTTCCTCCATTCCTGTACGACCCAAGGTGAAGCCACTACGTACCTTTAAGCCTTCAGCTTTGCCATTATCAGTGTCACCGGTTCCGGGACCCTCAAAGGATCCTGATGTTCATATTGCTATACCTAAAACCGTGACTCCTAAGAAGTCAAAGTCTACTAAGTCCAGGGCTTCGTTAGAGGATCAAGCTCGGGAGCCCCCTTTATCCGCCGCCATGGTCAGGGATATTGTGAAAGAGCAGATACAACAATATCTTCAACAGTCTAGGGCAGACCGAGGAGCTATGACGGAGCTCAAAGATATGGTGGCAAGTCTCATCCGCTCCGGAACTCAGATGCCCCCTCCTTCAGCCCCGGACGCATCGAAGTTACCTCCCTTCGAGAAAAACAACCCTTGAAGGTTTGCCTTACATGCTCCATATATTGATGGTGCCATAACTCTAGAGGGCATAGGCACCCGTCCTCTAGGGGACTTAGAATTTTACCCTCCGGGACTAGAATTCCCATTCAACGGCTTCGTCCGATTGAAAGAACATGCCTTGGTTAGGTTAGACAAGGTACCGAAGGAAACGGTAATATTCCCTAAAGAGCAGGCCCAATCTTTCTGGGCCAGGACGTTGTCAGACTGGGGTTGCACTAATTCCAAGCTCACCCCACACAAAGGAGCCTACACCATATTTACAGCTTCTCCAGGTATTACCTTGCCTATTACAGATAAAGTGGCAGCTCTTACTTTTCAGGCTATCAAAGAAGGTTCTGCCATGCCAGCTCTTAAAGAGACCGATCCCACCTCCATGCTCATTCCGAGTACCGTTACTATCTGGGATGATGCCCCCGCTACTTTCACAGTAGGGAAGTTAGACCCAGACTGTGCCTCTAATCTGTTCTCCGAGAAGCTTCCTAAATTACCAGATATTCTTCTCAAGACTGAGTTTGAGGCACGGAATAGGTTGGCTAGGTCTCTCCACTCCATTACCTCCGTGGAGTCCCTAACCTCACTTTACCCGACCGAGACCATGTTCCGGGTATTCACAAAGAACCTGTCTCTGTCCTTCCAAATCGACTTACACGAGTTTTGTTCGGCTCGGGTTAGTTGCAGGAAGCACGTTCTTTCTGAGGCCACGATCAGGCATGAACCGAATAGGCTGATAGCTTCCCCCTGCTGGGGTAAGAACCTTTTTCCTCAGGAGGAGGTGAACAAGGTACTACAAGACGCTGCGAGAGCAAATCAAAATTTGCAAGTGAGGTGGGGCCTCACTGCCAAAAAGAGGGTTGAAGGGCAAAAACAAAACTTCTTCAGGAAGAAACAGAGGTTTGCCCCTTACAAGACGAGCCGAGGTCACTACCAACAATCGTCGATTGCCCACTCGTCTTCACAGTCTCCCACTGCTTCGTCTCCTCTACAGCCGAAACACCCTCAACAGGTGGTCTACCTCACTGCTCCCCCAGGTACCCAACCCAACCCCGTTTGGATGCCCTCACCCGCATACATCCCTAGCTACGGACCCTCAGGTCCCTTTCGTGGACACCAGAGAGGTAGCTACAGGGCTAGAGGACAGTTCCGTCAACGAGGCGGACCTAGGACAAGGGGTTCTCGAGGAGGGAAAGAACCTAGATTCACTCCCTCGCAATGATATAGTTCCGGTAGGGGGGAGACTTTACCACTTTCGAGACCGTTGGACCTTCAGTCCGTGGGCTCACAGCATAGTCTCCAAAGGCTTGGGGTGGAAATGGTCACGAGGTTCCCCTCCTCCACCAGTGACCTTCTTCCATAGACCCACATCCATTCTGAGAGAGTACACCACCGAGTTACTACAGAAAAAAGCAATCAAACGGGTTCGATCGCTGAAGTTCCAAGGCCGCCTGTTCACAGTTCCGAAGAAAGGCTCGTCGGCATTGAGAGTGGTCCTGGACTTGTCAAAGCTAAATTCTTACATCCTCTGCGACAAGTTCCGGATGTTGACCATCTCTCAGGTACGTACCCTGCTTCCCCGTGGGGCCGTCACCACCTCTATCGATCTTACCGACGCCTATTATCACGTACCAATAGCTCGAAACTTCTCTCCTTACCTAGGTTTCCGTCTAGGCAGGAAAGCCTTTGCATTCAAAGTCATGCCCTTCGGCCTCAACATTGCACCCAGGATATTCACGAAACTGGGAGAGACGGTGCTAGAACAACTCAGGAACCAAGGGATTCAGATCGTTGCTTATCTGGACGATTGGCTTATTTGGGCTCGGTCAGCCCTGGAGTGCAACAGAGCTACGAAGAAAGTACTTCGTTTTCTCGCCAACCTGGGATTTCGGGTCAATCTCCAAAAATCCCGCCTACTTCCATCAGACCGCTTCGAATGGTTAGGCATACAGTGGGACCTTGCACGGCACAAGCTGGTTCTACCTCCCAAAAAGGTAAGAGAAATAGCTTCCAAGGTCAAGAATTTTCTAAAACACAGGCAGGTGTCCAGAAGAGCCTTAGAAAGAATCCTCGGCCTTCTGCAATTCGCCTCAGTAACAGGTCGCCTATTGAAAGCCAAACTCAAAGACATCAATCGAGTTTGGAGAAAGAGAGCCACAGTACCTTTAAGAGACAAACTCTCGAAAATCCCCTCTGTCTTGAAAATGAGATTACAGCCATGGTCCGAATCGAAGAACCTTTCCAAATCGGTTCCTCTTCAATTCCCACCCCCACAAGTGACAATTCATACAGACGCGTCTCTGAGTGGATGGGGGGGTTACTACGAACGTCAGATGTTTCAGGGCTCTTGGTCACCCACCATGAAACACTTCCACATCAATGTTCTCGAAGCCATGGCAGTGTTCTTGACCCTGAAGAGGCTCTCTCCTCCGAGGTCGACCCACATCAGAGTAGTGTCAGACAGCACAGCCGTAGTACACTGCATCAACAGAGGAGGATCCAAGTCGCCCAACCTGAATCAGATCCTGGTCACTATCTTCACCTTGGCAGCAGAAAAGAACTGGTTCCTGTCAGCAACCCACCTAGCGGGAGTCCAGAATGTGATAGCGGACTCACTATCCAGGATGAAACCACTGGAATCAGAATGGTCTCTGGACATAATTTCATTCCAGTGGATACTCAGGCTGGTTCCGGGCCTTCAGGTAGATCTATTCGCAACTCAGATGAATCACAAACTTCCTTGTTATGTGACACCAAACATGGACCCTCAGGCTTATGCCATAGACGCATTAACCCTGGATTGGAACCATTGGAGGAAGATTTACCTATTTCCACCAGTGAATCTTCTAATGAAAGTATTGCACAAACTACGCTCCTTCCGGGGGACAGTGGCCTTAGTAGCACCTCACTGGCCAAAGAGCAGTTGGTTTCCTCTCCTCCTCGAGCTGAAACTCCGACCCTTCCGGATTCCATTCCCCAAACTAACCCAAGTAATTCAAACACAGACTGTGTCAGATTCCTCAAGGATAGCCAAAACCCTAACTTTGTGGACTTCATGAAGTTTGCAGCTCATAAAGACGCAAACATTGACCCGGAAAACGTTCTCTTCATCGAAGCGGACAAAAGGGACTCGACAATTCGTCAATATGATTCGGCTGTTAAGAAATTAGCAGGTTTCTTAAAGAATTCAGACCACACTCGTATGACTCCGAATTTAGCCATCTCGTTCTTTAGGTTCTTATTTGACAAGGGCTTGGCAGCTAGCACTATAACTACCATCAAGTCAGCTTTGAAGAAGATATTCCTGGTTGGGTTTAACATTAATCTAGCTGATTCCTATTTCTCATCTATTCCAAAAGCATGTGCTAGGCTTCGGCCGTTGGATCGGCCACAAAAAGTCTCTTGGTCTCTGAACAATGTCCTCAAACTCGCGTCGGACACTGACAACGAGTCCTGCTCTTATATCACTCTGCTTAGGAAGACGTTATTTCTATCAGCTATGGCCTCAGGTGCTAGAATCTCAGAACTAGCAGCGCTCTCACGTAACCCGGAAAACATAGATTTCCTCCCTACAGGTGAAGTACTGCTTACCCCAGACAGAGCTTTCCTAGCAAAAAATGAGGACCCGCAAAATAGGTGGTCCCCTTGGAAGATCATCTCTCTTCCCCAGGATCCTTCGCTGTGTCCAGTCACTACTCTCAGGACCTTTTTAGCTAGATCTGCCACCCGCTCGTCTGGCCCCTTATTTATCAGGGAACAAGGTGGTACTTTGACCATTCAAGGTATCAGACAACAAATCCTCTACTTCATTAAACATGCTAACCCGGAATCATTTCCCCATGCTCATGATATACGGTCAATAGCTACCTCTATCAATTACTTCCAGAACATGGACTTTGATGACCTTAAAAAATACACGGGTTGGAAATCTCCTATGGTTTTCAAACGCCACTATCTAAAGAACTTACAGGCTCTTAAATACCCTACGGTTGCAGCGGGGAGTCTTATCTCCCCCCATTAATCTCTGATTATTTCTTTATTCCATCTCTTCTCTCCTCCCTCCTGACCACCTCTCACACCACGTCGCCACTCTCCTGGGTGGTTCGTTAGCCCTAAGTTATTTTGCCATGTTTAATTGTTATGATTTAACAGTTATTGTAATTACCATTCCTGTAAAGTTTAGATATGCTTAGACATGTAAGGTTGATTCCTTTCACGACGGGACACTCAGGTGATCCCTGGTCCTCATATTATTTTAGCATTACATCCCCTATGCCTATGGCTAGTTTATGATTTATGTTTACTTACAGTATTATATTATTGCCTTACATGGTGTTTGTTTTCTCCTTATTATGTTATTAATTTATTGGGCTTGGAAGGCATTCTCTGGTACATTCTCACCGGCCGTCACAGGCCCCCCAGAAAAGGGATTTTGACGAAGGAAAAATCTATTTCTGGGAAGAGGCCTGTGACGCCCGGTGAAACCCTTCCCGGTTATTTGATACGGACCCCACCCCTCTTTTTCCTTGCCAAGCCATATGTTCTTGCAGAAGGATGTCCTAGAGGGCGCGCGTGGTAGGTGTCGTTGGGGAGCTCAACCATGTTATCTAGGGCCTGTCACGGCCCTCCCCATTGATGAAGGGATTATCTAAATGGAAGACAACCTGTGAATAGTGGTTTACACACGCCTTTGTTTAATACACGACACCTACAAGGTGTTCGCGCGAGGGTTGTAACCTCTGCATTCCATGCTTTTATCTTTCTCTAGTATATTTGGAAGATTTATATTAGGAAAGGTATAAGGAAGGACCTTTCTCACCGGGCGTCACAGGCCTCTTCCCAGAAATAGATTTTTCCTTCGTCAAAATCCCTTTTTTAATATATAACTTGATTATAACTGAGCAAGTTATTAATATTTCAAATGCAAAAGAACATGTCAAAAGTTTCTCATAAACCGTCTACATTACATTTCTTTTTTTAATATATAACTTGATTATAACTGAGCAAGTTATTAATATTTCAAACGCAAAAGAACATGTCAAAAGTTTCTCATAAACCGTCTACATTACATTTCTTTTTTTCAATAAATCACTTGATTATAATTGAGCAAGTTATTAATATTTCAAATATGTAAATGAATAAGTCGAAAGTTTCTCATAAACCGTCTACATTACATTTCATTTTTATTAATAAATCACTTATTATAATTGAACAAGTTATTAATATTTCAAACACGCAAATGAATAAGTCAAAAGTTTCTCATTAACCGTCTACATTACAATTCATTTTTTTTTTTAATAAATCACTCGATTAGAATATTAAAATCGAGCAAATTATTAGTGTTTGAGATATGCAAATGAGTAAGTCCTTACCTAAGCATAGGATCGGTCGAGAGTTTCTCATAAACCGTCTGGGATGGGATGCCGAGGATGCGATTGATGATGTGGATCACGCCGTTGTTGGTGATGATGTCGGGCGTGGTGATGGTGGCGTTGACTCCGCCGCCCTCAAGGGAGACGATGGGGACGGCGCCATGGGGCTTGTTGACGGCGAAGTAAAGCTTGCGTCCGAAGCTCCTAGTTTCCTCCTGGAAGATCTGGCATTAGGGGGAGAAACGTTTCCCATCAGGCATGCAAGTTGCGCAGCTAAAGCATTAACACGTGAGACTAGAGAGAGGCCAGGAGCACAACACAGTGACGAAGGACAATGAGAGAGAGCCAAGACCTAAGTGGTGTTCAAGAATATATATACTGTAAATACAAACGGAGTCGAGAAATTTCTACAGAACAGGACCAAGTACCCTCGGATAGTTGTGCCAAAAAGGGGAAAAGGTATTTCAGTACAATGACAATGACGAAAAAACAATGATTAAAAAATAGGTCAAGTTACAGTTTGTAGCTAAAAGTGTTAATTATATACACATGCAAACAATAGTTAAAAAACTACAAAGATTGATATTTATAGGCTAACAAAATGGAAAGTTTAGTATTGCATGTTTAGTAATGGCCCAATATATATAGCATAATTAAAGACATCTGTAAACCACAGCTGAGAAATGACATGTGAAATTGTTAGTAAAGAAATCTTTTCATCTTTAATGAAATATCTTAAAAGCCTAGGAATTTTTGAACCCCTGGTTAAAACTGGAAGCACATTCAAGTAACAAATGAAAGTAAGCTATCAAATCTTGTGATCATGGGGGAAAGTTTTCCTCTGTAATAAAGCCTCGTGCTGAGCAAAACAAACGGAAAAACTTCAACGTAATTGAAGATTAAGTTTCTGCTAACTGATGCATTTTGGAAAAAATCTTATCATTATTTCTAAAACAACATTCGTTTTGCCTAGAAACAAGTTGCAATTAATATTAGATGATCTGAAATATTTTCATACGACACGTTCTTGAGGACTTTGCTGTTATAAACGGCTATTGTATCACATTCACCAAACAGTTAGGCATTTTATCATTCATTTCTAGTTATGGAGTATCACATAATAAAACATATCTACTGTATTTTACTCTACTATACAATACTGTATCATAAAATTCATTCCTTACTGATATAGAATAACTTATTAATACAAACAATTTTCAGAAGCTCAAAAATACTGTTATGTTATTAGTGTTCACTAAATCATCACACACCACTAAGTAGTTCTAAAAGGATCTTAGCACAGCAATACATCATATTTGGACTTTTGGAAATATTTGTGCTAAAAATTATAGAAAAATATCTTGGTACAAATTAGGTAAAAAGATTCCTTCATCCCTACAGAAAATCCCTCAAAGTCAATTGCACTGAAGAAACTTATAGCAGACAATCTAGTCAGACGAAGGAAACATTCTAAACTTCCAACGTTGCTCAATATGATGAGCCTACATTTTGTTTTTGTAATTCGACAGAACTCAGAAAAGTCCAAGACCAAGAGAAAATACGATATAGTAATTCTTGCTAGCCTATGTTAACTACAATGACATTAATTCATTATCAGCTGCTACTGAATCTAATATTTGGGAAGTGAATAACAAGGCACAACATACTGTACTCTAGTTACAAGACGGAGACAAAATGAAAAGAAATTTGACACTAGCATAGTCCAGATTCATTGGTGAGAACTTTATACTTCACAGGAATTACCATATCTTTGATGCTCTACACATTAAAAACTAAAATAAAACTCCTTTCCCATCTCATATTCCCAGCAATGTAAAAATCCCAAGCAACCTATCTCATACTATATATATGTATTGTATCTAAAGATAAAAATGAAAATCCCATTTTCTGTTGAATATAAAATATCCGTAAATTGTAATTTAGAAATCTAAGCTGGTTGCGAGAAACTTTAATACCTTCCAGTACAAATAGCAAATGCTAGATCATGGACCAAAAATCTAAGACACTTGACCAAATGTATAATACACACTTAAACAGCCTTCAGACTGAAGTTGAGCAATCCAAAATCTATCTACATAATTACAGAAGCTATCACACATAACAAGGGCCATACATCAATATCTGATCGTGGATCAAGAAATGTTGACAAAGTTAGGGGACTTTTCTTCTCATATGACACTCTTATTGGCATTTGTTTTGCCATAAACTCTACCCAGAGAAATTTGTTAATTCTGATTAACAGAGAGATAAAATACCTTCCCGAGCCTAATGGAATAATTACAGAATGCTACGTGGTTAGTTATTCCAGAAGGCTCAGTAAGCTCAACTGGGTTTTCAAATAGGTTAAAACCAGTTGCGTATTTTAGATTCTACGTACTGTATATGCAATAAAGACAGACTCTATACTCAGTTACACACAAGAATTACACTGATATTCTGCATTAATAACGTTGCTATTTGGAAACTTTAAAAAACTGAAATTCAGATTACATACGTCAATTTCCCAAGGAAGATATAAAACTATAATGTAATAACATTGCAATCTTCCCAGTATGATCAAAATAAACCATACACTAATGTCATAACAAAAATCCTTCTTATTGTTCTCAGATCTTTGTTTGTTTATGACATTACCATATAATTGTCTCATTTGACTATAAAGTACTTCTTTTGTCTCACCTTGCTTTTGGGGTCTAACAAGGTGAGAAAAAAGAAGTATTTTATAGTCAAATGAGACAATTATATGGTAATGTCATAAACAAACAAAGATCTGAGAACAGAACGAGATTCTTTCATAAAGACGACATACAAATCATTCTTATTGTTAGAACGTACAATTCACAATTCAAAAAATCATTTGTTCTACATACTCTCAAAACACGCAACTCCTGACATTTCATTCCGATTTTTACAAGCCTGTTTCCAGATGTTCAACTAATGCTTTTAGAAATAATGATACATCAGTTTTTCCTATATTCCAATATATCTTTGATTTTCTTGAAGACTACTCTTAATTATGCTGAATTCTTGAACCTCACTAGGTAACGATAGACAAGATCATGACAATAGAACAAGGTAATTCTTAACTTTAATACACTACAGTACCAACAGTAAGTGCTCACTACACACTCAAGTTTTCAAATACCAGGCCTCCATTCTTTACAAATCAATTAAAACTAAGAATATCTCATAAGGACTCTCATTAATTGTATCCCTGCTCTTACAAACTATACTTCAAAGAACTTATTAAATCTATATTCTTACTAGAACCTAAAATTTATTTTGTAACTATGTTGTTATATACCTGAAAATTTGAATTAACTTGATATCCTTGATAATGTTCATATCATGCATTATTTCAATATGTACAACTGTGATATTAAACAAAAAGTTTCAGTTCTATGAAAGCCAACGCTGAAATTTGAGACCCGTAACTGGGTGCTTTAGGCACGAGTGGTTGGTCTCTGAAAAGGGGATGATTTGGTTCAGGGGAACACTAGGTTCCCCCGATCCAAATCAATAAACCCCCCACAGTGCCGACTCATAACTGAACAACCTTTATTTACCAAAAATTTCATCTTTAGCGAAGCAACTCTGCAGATAATCGTAACAATTCAAAGCAATAACATCGAAACTCAAAAATGTTCTCATGTTAATACTTATGTAAAGCTTATGCCATTAAATAATTTGGATATGACTTACTTACTGCTGCGTCTCCCTTTAACAATAAACGCATTCTCCTTTTTCGTCTCGGATTAAAATAACTTCTCTGAAAATCTAAGACAATTTTGAATTAATCTTATATTAAAAGTGGCAGAGCAACTTACCAACCTCAACTGAAAATTATACAATGGAGCGATTAATCTCAAGGAGGCTCAAGGACGCGAGATCAAAAGGGTGCTGTGGGCATGCAAAACAAAACTAGTTCTACTGTACGTATATAACAGCCAATGGGTGTCATTGCAACAGCAAGAAGTAAGTAACCCACTTATGCTATGCTCCTAAATTACGAACTTAACAAACACAAGGGGGTTTTCCATTTTAGGGGGTCGGGTGATTAAAACATTGTAAAAACAGCTTAAAGCTACTAGGAAAAAATCAAGGATGCAAAAACCATTTGATGATTGTGATCCCTTACTCGATGCAAATGCTAATGACAACTCGGTAACTACGGATGAGAAAACAGAACTACAAGCTGCGTTAAGCCATGCAAAGCAACAACAAGCACATGTACAAGTCAAAATGGATAAAATATATATTTCATTACAATATCATAGCAAATTACATGTAGAATGGATATATCCTATATGACCTAAGGGTAAAAAAATACATCCTAATGTTGCAGTAGAGGGATAGGCCAAGCAATGACTGATAGAATATTGATTCTCGAAAGGGCATACAGGTTGCATGAAAAAAGCCAGGATGAATTTCAAAACTGGGCTATTAATGTCATTGCATTCAATTTCATGGCGCAAACACAAATCGTCAAGAGCAATCGTTGGCTCACTGACTCTTCTAACGTACGGAAGACGTCAGTTTATGAACTAGTGGTCCAGAAAGAGGGTTAGGAAAATGTTGATCCCTCTCTATCTCTTTGTATGAATGATTTAAGGGATTCAGTTTTAACATAGAAAATGACAACATGGACCACATTATGTGTGCTAGTTCAAACGCCTCTTAACCTCGGTTGAAACAGAAATATTTTGGAATTTATATCAAAGCAAAATACGTGTATACACAGCCTCGCTGTCTTAACACACTCAGCATACAGAAAAATAATCACGAGAGCAAAGTCAAATCGATTCCTTGATGCAAAGTCATTTTTGAAGTATTCTTTGATTATGCAGTTGGCACAACATCTTAATACCAGTTTCATGCTCATTCAGTTGATAAAATAACAAGCAAAAAGGAGGGGAATTAACACAACACACCATATTATAAATAATTATTAATAATTTGTGGCTGATTCATTCATCTTCTTTCTATTTTGAACTAAGAAAAGTGACTGTGCAAACAATCTAGTAAACAGCTTGTAGAATGCCATCATAATTTACTTGTTAACCAACTCGAAAATCATATTGATGCCACGAGGACAATAGAATAAGTGGCTAAAGCCTTCAGGGTGGGTCATGTGTTGCAATACTGTAGTTCTCTTTCCAAGAAAAACTCTATACTATTTCACAAAAATTGTAATGTTTTAAATAAAAAATAAAATCCATCAATATCAGAATGGTACAATTAAGTGTTTTGAGTTATCATGAGTTAAGTTAATTTAAAAGAAGGGAAAATATTCAAGGTAAATTTCATGTTGTTCTTCAAAATCAAAACTTTTCTGGACTCAAAATATGGGAAAACTCAAAGGACAATATCTGCTGCTGCTAGGTACTATATCCTGTTAACATGTCCCTAGCAAGACCTAACACTTAAATCAATAAAAAAAAGGAAAAGAGAAGCATCAGGAAAGGTTACAGAAGCCGGGGGAAAAGAAGTTGATCGATCATTTCAAATGTCAAATCAAACATAGTATATATGAGAAGAGGTGGCCCAATGTGTACATTATTTAGAAACTGTGTAAAGAAGATATTCTTTCGTATAGCTTTTCAGATCAGCGATCAAAATGGTGCAGACAGAGATAAGAGTCGATATAAGGTGAAAACAACGTTACCTATGAAACAAGCACCTTGAATTTCATCTGAATGAGGAGGGAGACAAATCAAGAGGCAGTAATACTTTCCTCCAAACAGGGAAGGAGAAGTCCAGTTCGGAACTGAGATGAAGAAAAGAATTCTTGACACCTACTCAATATATACGGTAGTACTGTACTCATTTTATAAAAGGGGATGAAATATACATATGGTTAATATATTGTGCAGAAATGCTCTACCTTTATTTAATTAGAACCTAATTCAGAAAGTGCACAGCACTATATTCAGACTGGCCCAAGCAAAGAGCAAAACAGAAAACCATATGGTACAAATATTCTTTAAGATCATTTTGTAATCAGGGAGCAGCATATAGTCACCAAATTCTACACCAGTCTTTTCTCAAGTTTCCTAAAATGCCGTTCTCACGTACTCTTACTAATTGGAACAAAGTAATTCCATTCTTCATTTTCTCATTCATTTTACAGTTTGTTATACAATAAAGTAAGAAGTGATATTAGAATTTCATGCACAACTCAAAAAATTTTAAAGATGAAAAACAAGAAATCATCAGTTAACAGACTACAAGAGTTACCAACCTAGTCTCATAAAGATTTGTTGGATCGCTCATCATAACATTTCTCTGTGCGTTGTTGAGAAGTGATCAATTATCATTGTGGTAAAAGCTCTATGAAAGAAATGCAAAAACTGTAAACTATTTCCCATGCTTCATTAGAGAGTGCTTAGGTTGATGGTGTAGACTTTCATTTACCAAATCTCTTAAATTACCAATAACCTGACTTTCAAAAGTAGTACGTAAAGCTATTTCGGAATAACATAACCAGGCCATTGTAGCCAAATACAGAAGCACCATTTGTTGTGCTTTCCAATGTTGCCAAGACTTCTTTAGAGTCCCATAGGGGACAGTTGAATGGCTTGAAGCTAATGCCTTTCATTCATTCCCTTTGGTCTTTATATTATCTGTCCAGGTTAGTATTTTCAATTACAAATGATACGAAAACAAGTGCTGATGATTAGTAAGCCATGGCAATAAATGTATATTCAGAAATAAACAAAGTATAAAGATTCAAAGAGGAATAAAGTTCACCTTCAAACTGGAGTACGTACTATCGAGATGCATAATTTTCATAAATCAAATGCATCAGGACAAAAAGCCATTATCGACTTAAAAAGCACATTTCAACAGCGCAGAGTGACATACATAAAAGGAAGAAAACAAAGAGAAGTAAAGTTTTATGGATAAATACCTGTGCACAAACACAAATCATTGAAGAATTTTATCTTAACGCAAACGAACAGCAGATGGAATACCGAGGCAAAGCCGCATGTCTCTTAAAAAGCTTCAAGACAGATTCAGACATTCCAGGAAACTTTACAGTATGCATATCACTAGAAGTGAATTACCTTTTCATCAGAGAATTGGAATATCGGGTACACTTTACCGTCTTCCAATTAGTTAAATCATATTCATGTAAAATTTAAATGACAGGAACGGAAACGGTCCGGTAGGGTCCAAGATGGAAGCTAAGCATTCGTAAAAGGCTTCTGAGCAAGTTGAGATAAAGCTGTGAATGATATGAGGTCGTACAACAGAATGAGGAATAATGAGTCGGGTCATATGAAGGCCTTCTGTGACAGACTGTGAGAGAGTGGTCCCTAACCAGAATAAAAGGTAATTAATAATATCCTGAAAGTTGATATGCCTCTGTAGATAATAGTGAGAGATGAAGGAATATGCAATACAGTAATGTGAAAAAACATTCCCAATAAAAAAGAAACTTCATCTTTTGCAATTGTTCTTCAGCTCACTTGAAAGAAGAGCAATTCTTGTTTACCTTGGCTCAGTGAAATCAGCGAGCGATGTGTGGATATGCTTACGAGAAATGAAAAAGCTTACTTGTTTAATCTCAGGTTATCTATTTACGGCATGTACTCGGCAAGCTGTATACTAAATCATGCTATAAAGCTGTGATAAACTTTTAATATAGGTGTATATAAGAAGTGATTGTTTACCAATTCTTTTTTCTGCACGTTCTCTATAAAAGCAGCGTGAGGAGTATCAACTCAGAATTCTAAATTCTTTAATTCATAGCTAGCAAGTTTCATTTACAGCAATTTAAATCAAAAAGATTACTTACAGCCCTCTACCACATACTCATAAGTCTAATTTACCCTATTTCATTTACTAGAATTATCGTATTTGGATCCTCGACGCTAAACAGCAGCCTGTATTTTTGCTCGGTGAATGAAGAAAGGGATTTTGACGAAGGGAAAACTTATATTTTGGGAGGTGCTGTGTGATCGTCAAGGACTTTCCTGTAAAAGGCTAGAAAAGGGAATCCAATAGAACATAAAATACAGATATAGTGTCTTCCCTCCTTCGGGGACAATGTAACACCATGCAAAGCATAGACTCAAATAATAAAAGAGACGCATGGGGAAAGGCTCTATTGAACCCATCACAACATGTCTAATGCCGAAGAAAATTCCTGACAACATACGATACGTCAACACTGAGAACCAATACTAACAATGGAGACGATGCATCCTGAGCTCTTTGTTTCATGCCCAGTCACTGGAGTAAGACTAATACGGTACGTCCCACATCCTTTCACAAGTCTGGAGGCAATAGGAGCTCAGGGACCACACAGTACTACCCCAAAATTAGGTTTTTTCTTCATCAAAACCATCTTTTTGCATTAGAATACTATGTGGTCCCCAAGGACTAATACCACAAATGTTTAGTCACACAACAAAAACAATAAATTTGTGAGTACAGTATACCAGTGAAAGGAAAAGACCGACAAGTCATTCCCTGATCTCATAAGAAAAGATCCCTGGGGTAGGAGCTAGATACCCATCAAGATGTCTCAGCTAAGGGACCCTCTCCTACCAGATTTCCCCTCGAAGGTGTCACGAACGAGCCATGCACTAAGCACGCATGTTGTACCCCTTAGATTTGCTTCAAGAAGTGTCTTATTAACACCCTATGCTTAGACCAACCAGTAAAACTCTGTGAATCCTAAAATTGAATATTAGCAAAAAATTTACAATGAGGAAGCAACTTTTCTCACATCGGAGGTTTTAGGAAGGGAGAAAGGATCAGCTAGATCATTAGATCATAGGTACACCCATGTATTATCATTATTATTATTGAAGGGGTGCTTTACTAGCCCAATGAGTCACATTTGACTCCCACAGAGCTGGCCCGAATATATTTGGGATATAAAATATATATATTGATAAAAAAATAAGCCAGAAATTAAAATCTATGATAAACAGATATTGAGTTTGGATATTTATAAACAGGATCGCTGAAGAAATTATTCTTAGACAGACTCAAGAGTGGTTACCATCCCTAGATCTTTCATATATAAACTCTAAAAAGAGACTTATTTCAGCCTGTTCAACATGAAAACATTTGCTGCAAGTTTGAACTTTTGAAGGCCATCCATGCCTTCCACATCGAATGGTATTGTCAGAAGGGTGAAGACCCCTTACAGCCAATTAAATATGTCGGATTGTAAGTTGAAAATCCTCTTCTACCGTATAAGTTCTCGGTCGGAAAGGAGAGAGTGAAGATATTCCGACTCCCTAGTCTCTGATATAGCCAAGCTGTGCAAAGTGGTTGCAACCACAGTCTCAAATGCTAAAGGAGAGGAAACCATGGATTGTTCATCCACAGTGAAGCAAAAGCCCAGCTGTTTCTGAGAAATCTAGAGAGATATTCAAAATCAAAATCAGACTCATGGCAGGAAACAGATAAATCGAGAACCATCTGTTCCAGTCCAGACTAAAGCCATCCCGTGCAACTGCCTAAGAATAAACATTCAGAGCTACGTATGGCAGAAGCTTGGGATTTTCATTTGTCACAAGCAGGTACCGTTGGACACACAGGATCATCTCGAGGATCTCTTAGAAGGAGCTCTGATCTAAGATCCATGCTGTGTCCAGGACCTTCTTTCTAGACCGGGCATCCTTTACTACACTGACAGAGTCGGATAAGTGGATTTGGGTGAGGAACAAATCCCTCTCCCAATAGAACTTCATACAGTAATTGAGAAAATAACTGCTCTGAGAGTTCTTGAGCAAGATCCTCCTCTCTTAAGACTACAGACTGCTGTCTGGTTGTCGATAAAAACCTTGACGAGTGAGCTCCTTCTTAGATTGAGGTTCTTCAAGGCCAGTAAAACTAGCATTGGTTCCAAGACATTTATGTGAAATGTAGCAAGTTGAGGGGACCATACCCCAATCACAGGTCTCCGCATAATTACCTCCCAACCTGACTTGGATGCATCTGTATGAAAAATCATGTATATATGGGGAGAGACCAATGGGGCTGACATGGAGAAGGCCTTCATATACTGTATTCACATTTAAGTATTGTATATGAAAAATAAACTAGGCTACACTATCCTAAAAGGTTAACAAAATACTGTATAAGACAGTTTAAACTCATGAGGTTAAAAAAAATACTTTAACCGAAACAATAATGATATCATAGGTCGGTAATCATAAGCAGCTCTTACCAAAAGGGTACATGACTTAGGCTACGCTAACAAATTATGTGAAAATGAGTAAAAAAAATTTATATAAGGTAAAATGGTGACAAAATACTTCAACCCATGCTGTCATGAAGGCCAGATTGAACTGCGTCCTAAACCGAGATAATTATACCATATCAAGCATCTAAAATAGAAGTATATATCAAAATTTTTAGTATGTTAATCACTATCACAAAGAATATTGGATAATAAAATTTGAATTTATTCATCTGTATTCAACTTGAAAGGTTATGTAATGAATAACAAAAATAAATGAAAAATAATGTAGATTGAGGGAAAACCATACAGCTAAGATGCACTGTCTCCTGTATAAGCACTGGCTCTTAGTGATGACACATTGTCGTTCGAAAGAAGATTTCTTTAACATTGCGAGTTCTACGACAGGTTCAATGGAGCCTCAACCCATGGGTCTATCCTATACTACCTAAGCCGTGCTTTGCACAGTGACACTCTTATCTTGTAGCAGGGAAGACAATACAGTATTTCTTTGGTACTTTACATCCTACTGGATTCCACATTCTAGCAATTAACGGTTGGGTCCCTGGAGACCAAGCAGCATCCGAGCCCCATTGAAACATGGGAAAAAAATATCAGTCAAGTCTAAAACTGATCACGACAAAGATGCTATGATAGTTTGCTGGGGGGTACATATAACCTAAACAATAATCCCGCCCTTCTTGGCGATGACTGCGGAAAGGAAACGCGGTGCCCTACCTCTTTGGTGCTTCTTTCTAGTACTTCATCGATGGTCAGGTGTCGATTGATAATGTGCAGATTCAGGAGCTTGCTGATTTTGTCCTTGTTCAGCGCAATCTACGGAGGGTTTAAAAACGAGATCACTGTAACCACTAAAAAAGTCTTATAAAAAACTTTAATTGCAATACGGAAGGTCCTCCTTAACTTACAAACACAAAGCTGAAATTGTAAATCTCGGATATTGTATCAAATGAAATACTGTACAGTAATTAACCCTTTTACCCCTAAAGGACGTACTGGTACGTTTCACAAAACTCATCCCTTTACCCCTATGGACGTACCGGTACGTCCTTGCAAAAAACTGCTATTCAAATTTTTTTTTGCATATTTTTGATAATTTTTTGAGAAACTTCAGGCATTTTGCAAGAGAATGAGACCAACCTGACCTCTCTATGACAAAAATTAAGGCTGTTAGAACAATTTAAAAAAAATATAATGCAAAATGTGCTTAAAAAAAAATAACCCCTGGGGGTTAAGGGTTGGAAATTTCCAAATAGCCCGGGGGTAAAAGGGTTAAACGTTATTATATAGTTCAATGCAATAAGCAAGATGACATTTTCAATATGAAAGGGAACTATTTACTGACTTTTTCAGCTTAAAATTGTCGGCATGAGGGTTAGGAAAAGCTCACCCTACGCCAAATTTTATCAAATTTAGACTTACAAACACTTTTTTAGAACCTATTCAAGTTTGTCAGTTGGAGACTTTCCATAGACAAATATAAAATATATATTTCCATATATACAGTATAAGTACAGTATTATATACTAAAAGTAAAGGTTAATTAAAAAATAAACAAGCAATACATTACAAGCTGAAAAATTATGATAAATTAAAAAAATTCCTTGTACAGCATCTGTGACGATAAAATTAGTGGTTTTGTAACGCGACTCAAGTTGGGGACAATCTATATATTTCATCTCTTTATGTCTACTGGAATGTATATCAATATTTCCAATACAACTCAGCAACTTTTATAAGAAGAGATCTTCAAACATCAACTGCATATTCAATTTAACCCTTTTACCCCCAATGGACGTACTGGTACTTTTCACAAAACTCATCCCTTTACCCCCATGGATGTACTGATACGTCCTTGCAAAAAACTGCTATTTACACTTTTTTTTTGCATATTTTTGATAACTTTATGAGAAACTTCAGGCATTTTCCAAAAGAATGAGACCAACCGGACTTCTCCATGACGAAAATTAAGGCTGTTAGAACAATTTGAAAAAAATATATATTGCAAAATGTGCTTGAAAAAAAAAATGCCTGGGGATTAAGGGTTGAAAAGTTCCAAATAGCCTGGGGGTAAAAGGGTTAAGATTTCTGACCACCTGAAACAACCATACCTCATTCAGCCTGTCCTCATTGACCATCTTGAAAGCTTCGTTGGAGGGAGCGAACAGCGTCAAGTCCTTCTCCACGACTAACGTGTTAGCCATGTCTGGGTTGTATTCCTTCATCAGCTTTTGGAAACTACTCAGCTGACCTTTGACCTCCTGTAGATGAAAAGATTAAATGACAGTATTAGCTGGTTCTTCTAAAATAAACAAGGTTCTCTTAAACTTAATAACCAACTGAGGGGGTTGTCAACCAGGGGAAAATTCTTCCCCGCCCCCAGGGAGGAATATCAAGTGTTCATGTGGGAAATTGGGACCACAGATTGGCAAACTAACTGTTAGAATGTTGTTCTTTTATTAGCATTATAAATAATCCATGTAAAATTGTAAATATATACATACAGTGAACCCTCGCTACTTCGCGGTTCGACCATCGCGGATTCACCACTTCGCGGATTTTTTTCATAACCCATATATATATACATATTGGTAATAACAAAATCAACATACTGTACTGAATAATCAATATAATCGATGCAAAAACTAACCTATACACAGATGTGTACAGTAAATGCGTTTGTTTCTTCATTATGATCAGAGAAACATAAACAAAACATTGGTTGCCATTTTTTATCGTGCTTTTTGGCGTGTTTAGGAAACGCATGATATAAAATCGCCTTTAATATTTGTGCCTGTTTTAGTTTAGGGTACTGTAGTACATGCATTAAGTGTTCTGTACATTAAAGGGTAGTTTGTTAACAGTACTACATACAAGGGAAGGTTTTAAAAGTCTGAATATACATGTTAAATAAATAGGTAAATATGGTGTCACTACTTCGCGGATTTTCACCTATCGCGGCCGGGTCTGGAACCTATCTACCGCGATAAACGAGGGTTCACTGTACTTATATTGAAAAAATAAAGATCTTTTTCTCCATTATATATGCATTGTTTGGATAACACTTTTTAAGGTAGACAATCTTGAAAAGGAGGGGGGGAAAGGGTACTCTGACATATGGTGAAAGGGGTGCATGGGAGAAAACAAGATTGAAAACCATTGGATTAACCTCTCTGAATGGAAACATTTTTGCTGAAAACAATACTACTGTATGATAAAAATATAATTTTTCTTAATAAAATTTTTTTTCATACATTAACTACAAGTAGCTTATATCTATATCGCAGTATTTGAAATCCTTTGATTTCCATATTTTGTTAAACAGATGTCAGATGAGCATAGACTCTGTACCATGGTTAGAGATCTCTTGCTTGTGAGTACACTCGGGCACACTTCTATCGTGTTGCTCTTACCCTTGTTATTTTGAAGATTTTATAGTTTATATATAAAAGATTTATTTCAATGTTATTATTGTTCTTAAAATTCTTTTGTTGTTTATTTCCTTATTTCCTTTTCTCACTGGGCTATATTCCCTGTTGGAGCCCTTGGGCTTATAGCATCCTGCATGTCTGAGCGTATGCATTTCCGAGTCCATAGTGGTAGATTAGCTTCCTTTTAGTGTATGCCGACTAATAAATTGCAAAAACATGGAGGTGCTGGGAGGACTAATTTCATATGAAAGTCACCCGACCATCCAAGATGGCGATGGCGTGACTGTTTCACAGAGTTATTGCTCCTCAAAACTTTCAGGGGAACACACCCTAAACTGTCTTTGAGAGATCGATTTTTATACAAAGATGAGCTTGCCCATTGGAGATTAGCAAGTCTTAGCAAAGAGATCATACCTTTGCAGAAACATCTTCTTCAAGATAATTTCTGGATCCACTATGTTCGTATCCCTCCGTAATTGCCAGGTAAGTCACCCTCACAATTCGTTCAAATCTGACTCATCCCAGTTGACATAAAATCTAAGTACTGGCATAAGTTGAAGTAATAAAGGTTCCAGTAAAGCTCTGTTAGTGACAATGCAATAACAAACCAGTTGTCCAAGCATGTTCATTCTGTGTGACACTGCTTTTTCCAGTGTGAAGATCCTGGGGTTAAAGGGTTAAATTTGGGGGGAATTGGCTGATCCAAAACAGAGCACAAGAACTCATGAGCTGTAGGACCTTTGTTGATGAGATAGCAAATCAATTTCATGATGGATGGACCGAGTGGAACATGGAAGTAGGTCTCTGTCAGATCACCACACGCTATTAAATCCATTTACTGACGAAGCAGCGATAAACGTTTAATGGGCTCAAGTTACTGATGGAGAACTATTCTCAATTGCGCAAGTAAATCTAAACAAGGAATCAAAAATGTTGAAGAATTCTCCAGCACTGGTCACTGGCTATTCAGAAAGGGAAAAAGCTGTGTCTTCTGAAACAAAATCTGATAGCCTTCTCGCATACCCTTCAGGGAACAGCTGAAAGAGGACTATCAATAATTATAGTGGTTAAAAGTGCTGTGTTTATCTCAAAATGCTAAGTATTGTTGTAATTAAATCATCGAGGCCAATTGATAACTGTTACTGCAAATGTTGCCACATGAGGGTCTATCACTGGATAGAAATATGTAGACTCTTATCCCATGATTGGTGACTATTCTTGGCTAACACTGTATCGTGCTAATTGCTGTGTAATACATATAAAAACTAGAGAGGGACTCAGTAGAGCGCAGACCTCCGCCGCGGCATCTTGTTTCTCGACCTTTTGCTAGATCTTGGCCTTGACCTTTGACCTTAACATGTATTAATTGGCGTGGATTTTCACACACTCAAATATGAACCAAGTTTAAAGTCTGTGATGACGATGTCCAAACTTATGGTTGATTACGTGATGCGAATTGGACATTTTGCTTGACTGTGACCTTGACCTTAGACCTTAACATGTATTAATTGGCATGGATTTTCATACACTCAAATATGAACCAAGTTTAAAGTCTGTGATGACGATGTCCATACTTATGGTTAATTATGTGACACGAATTGGATATTTTGCTTGACTGTGACCTTGACCTTTGACCTTGACCTACCAAAATTTAACCATTTCTAGCTTTTAACATAACAGTAAATCCCTGCAAGTTTCATTACTTGACGATTATGGCCAGGATGCTGTTCACAAACAAACACATACACCCACAAACAGGGTGTAAAACTTAACCTCCTTCCAACTTCGTTGGCGGAGGTAATAAAACTTGAAGATTAAAAATTATAAGAAATTTACTTATACAGAATAAACCACTCTATTTACTTTGTCTAGTGCTTAGTAAATACTGTACTATCAAATAAGTAGTTGTATTGCATTCTTGGTGTCTGTTATAAAACTGCATTGCTGCAATTTTCTTATAACAAAGCCCATCAGAAGGTTAAATTAAAATCTAGAAATATAAAAATATGTTAACTCCAATATTTGTATACAGTATATATTACCATATAAATCAAGAAGAGACTTCAGCAAATATAGCATTGTAAAATACTGTACCTTGAATATTTTCCGAAAATAAATAAATGAATAATCAAATGGCAAGTTCTTTTGCAACAAAAAAAAAAAAACACCAGATGATTGACAGAAAGGTCTTTGGTCAATATATCGTTTATTTATTTCCTTATTTCCTTTCCTCACTGGGGTGTTTTTCCCTGTTAACCCCTTGAGCTTGTAGCATCTTGTTTTTCCAACTAGGATTGTAGCTCAGCTAGTAGTAATAATAATAATAATAATACAAATCTTACAGACAAATTATTAGTGGTAAGAAATATGTTGCACCAATGATCTATGAACAGTGTTATAAAATGAATAAACCTTTTACTATACCTTAAATATGACTGACTTTTATAAAGGTTATTACTGAGGAACAAAAGGTTATATCTTTTACCTCGAAATCTCCATAAGACATTATGCTTACATACATTTATATGTGTATCAGATGCTTTATAAAAATATCCCATTCAGGAGCCAATGGGAAACAAATTTGATCATTCAAAATGTTGGATTTTCTGTTTACTACTGTTTCCAAAATCATTGGGTAATTTTGTCTTTAACATTACCAAGCTTGAACTGTATAGCATCGTTAATCTTGACCTCCTAACAAGAACACGACCGCGTCGCTAAATACTGTTACAAGTTCAAAAAGAGTTTTTAAATTTCTAATAATATAAAATCACATTAGTTCTATACATGAATAAATTAAAACTTTAACTTTTGACCAAGGTTTTAATAAGATAAGATCCAAGAAAGTAGACTGAGGTGGTATGGTCTATCATGAGAAGAGATGAACAGTATATTGGGAGGAGGGTGATGGAAACGGAGGACCAGGGAACGAGAAGGAGAGGGAGACCAAAGCGAAGGTGGATGGACAGTATCGAGGATGACCTTCGATCAAAGGGATTAACCGGTGATGAAGTGTGGGACAGAGGTAGATGGAGAAAGCTGGTCAGAAACATCGACCCCGCATAAAAGTGGGAAAAGATGCAGACAAAGAAGAAGAAGAAGTTTTAATAAGAGTTCTTGGCACAATGACAAAAATATTGACAAATACTATACAAAGCTATCTTTTAGAAATGACCCACCTGCAGATAGGAGATGATACTAGACGCCACGACCATGAGAGGCCGGTCAATCAGGTGGACGACGCCGTTCTTCACCGGTATGTTGCCCTTTACAATGCGTGCCACGACAGTTCCCGGTGTGTGTGATTTATCTCCAGACACAGTACGACTTTCGACGTAATCTAAAAAGAGGGAAAGAATTAAACTGTTGTAACACGATCACCGAACTTTCAAATGGGCTTCACAAGGCACTAGACAAGTTGGAAGACCCAGGCCTACATGGCTAAGGACTAATAAACATGAAGTAGTAGATGATGAATGGAGTAGTATTGATTTAAAAGCTCGAGATAGAGACGACTGGCGAAATCTAACTGAAGCCTTTTGTGTCCATAGGCGTAGGAGGAGGTGACGATGATGATGATGATATATTCAGAATATAAAACTAATTATTCTGAGGAACTAAGGTTAAGGATAACAAATGTCTATTGCTTCAATTCCTATACAGTACTGTATAACAATAACATCAATTTAAAAAAGCTATTATTTCTAAGTTCAACGATGGACCATTTTATCTAACTTGATAAACCACATCTCAATTTTAAAAACAAATGGGTGTCACTTCAATTTATCTATATGATAATAATAACCTTAATTTTAAAAATAATTAATATCCAACTTATTTATATACCATTGTATATGGTAACAATAGTATTACTTTGACTAATTTGTATAATAACAATCATCTAAATTAAGAAAAAAAAATAGTAATGCTTCTTTTTCTTTATTTGATGACAAGCTCTTCAGTTTTGAAAAGAAAATAGTGCGGTTTCTCAAAATTTTTATGCTAAATATCAGACAATGTCTCTTAACCCTTTTACCCCCAAAGGATGTACTGGTACGTTTCACAAAAGCCATCCCTTTACCTCCATGGACGTACTGGTACTTCCTTGCAAAAAAAGGCTATACATTTTTTTTTTTATATCTTTGATAATTTTTTGAGAAAATTCAGGCATTTTCCAAGAGAATGAGACCAACCTGGCCTCTCTATGACAAAAATTAAGGCGGTTAGAGCAATCTAAAAAAAATATACTGCAAAATGTGCTGGGAAAAAAATAACCCCTTGGGGGTTAAGGGTTGCAAATTTCCAAAGAGCCTGGGGGTAAAAGGGTTAAGTTTGTGTCAACGATGATAAAAACTTACATGCGATATCATCCTCCGTTTGACCGGTGACCTTCTCCATGTTAATGAGAACTTTCAAGTTATCAGTGAAAGCCAGGGACATGGACCGGTTTGAAGTGCCTTCGACAGTGCGGGTGAAGATCACTTCCTTGGGCACAATGTGACCGTGGATGACGTGCTTGTCGATGAGGTCCTTATTGCGTACGGGCTGTTGATATAAAAGCCAATAAATTTACCATAAATGCATCCACTGAGAGATCGGTTATCTTGAATTGAAAATAAAAAAAATACTGGATATAATTCTGTGGGGAAGGGGTCTCTGAGATTGGGAAGTCATATACTGAAACATATTGATACATTTCATCTCAAGTCGTCAAAAGACTCGAAACTGTGAAAATCTGCACCGTTATTTCTTAGACAGGGGGACGTTTCCATAGCTCATTTTACTAAGTGCGAGAAAAAGTGAAAAATATCTGTACACAATCGTTTAATCTAAACCTGAGTAGTATTCTAAATTGACAATCAGTACTCTGATGCCAAGATTACCTCTGATAAGCTACAATTTGATTTATTACCTCTGATAAGCTAGAGTTTGGTTTCCAATTAACTCTCTCCCATTACGCTAAGCACCAATAAAATAAAGACAACCATAAGCATGGGGCATTGGGGTTTTTCTGTGTGACGTCAGACTTTTCGCTACATGAATACGTTGGGAACTTGAGTTTTATGCCAGTCCACTTACAGGTGGGAATTCGAGATAAATACTTGTATCTAATAAGCCGTGGAGGGATGATACCATCCCTTGGGTTTTACCATTCGTGTCGAATGAGAATTCTAAATCTACAATTAAAATTTCAGAAGCTTGTTTGAACATAAGGTAAAGATGTGTGCTAAAGAGAATATCACTTCTCATCAAAGATTCTTCTCTCGTTGTCAAAAATACGCAGAATGCCGTGTGAATTTACGAGGGGGGGGAGGAGCGAGATGTGTCTCAATGGCTGGAAAGAGTTGTGTTAAGGGCAGAATACAGTGTACCGTTAACATCCAAAGAATTTCAACGAGGAATACAGATTATCAATAGAATCTTCCAATATGAAAAAGGAAAAAAAAATTGCTCTGTTGGCAACTGCAGCCTTTACATCTATTCAAAATGATTTGTTTACCTTTTCAGTGATCATTATCTAAATGGAAATGCAGCAAATAAAAATAGCTCAAATGATAACATACAGGCCTACGATCTGGTAATGGAGTGTGCAGTCTGGCAAATAGAAAGCTAGTGCTGACATATAAAGTACCGGGCATGGCTAAAACAGTCGATAAAAATATTCTCGTGACTATCAATATGGTCAGACACAAAAACAGTTTGTATTTACAAATTTAGACAAAGCCGACACATATGTGAAAATATAAAAGTGTACCTGCACATTAAAATTCTGTCCAGAGGGAAAGAAATTCACAGGGCCACCCAAATTATTCAAAACAAAATATCTTTGAACTGCACACATACCAGGTACCAAAAATCTGATGAGTACATCATGAAATATCATAACAAAAGATAAGAATGTGAAATTAAGGCCAGTAACTTCTGCATATTGTATAGGAGTGCAGAATCCATAAAATGGCCAGGCTTTAAATGAAATGTTAAAACAACTGCATGGTTGGAAAAATGTTACAGTACACCTTGAAACTGCAAGGGACTTATAATACATATTACTCTTGAATTTCTAAATATGATATGAGAGGGCTAGCCAAAATACAGCTTACTTTTAACTGAATTAGTTATGAAATTATTTATCCTGGGATGTGACGAGCATTTGAGTTACATCGCCATATACCAAAGCTCTGAAAAGGCTATAGTTATTGGGTTAGGTTAGGTTAGGTTAGCCATTGATGAATCCTCGTCTCCTATGCCATACGCTCAAGCTACGGCCACAAAAGCATTCTTAATCGGAAAAGCACATCTCTGATGAAGATATAAAATGATGAAATAAAACCTTAATCATTGGCAATTAAAAGAAATATAAAATATCAGAACTCTCTAGATCTATTACTAGCTGCAGGGTAAACTAAAGTCAAATTAAATCAAACTACAGAATAGGCATACAACAATCAGCATACCAAACAGTTAAGACAGTACATTCCTAGCTTGTTAGTACATGAAATCTCAACAATAATTGCGCTAATTCAAGATTCACAGTGTTCACATGGTGAATCGCATCTTGGCATGAACGTCTGGCAATGCTTAAGAATACGCACTGAGCGCATTAATTCTTATACACATAGTATATAGTATACACAATTGAGAAAATTATTTCCCTTTTAATTGATGTGAAATACAAAATATATATCTGTACCAGTTTTACTCCAATTTCATGCCTTGATGCATCAAACGGAAAAGGGGAAAGTGGAGAAAATTAAAATAAAAAGCTGCGAAAATTGTTCAGTACACAAAAGGAAAACATACAGAGATTAATGGGTGTCAGACTTTAGCACTGGGAACAAAATCCACTACAAAAAAATGTATTTACATTACTACATCAAGGGTGTTAACGAGAATTGCACGCATGTGCTACTAGCGCATATATCTCCACCCGGAATTTCTACGCTCGAGATTCACAATATCAGCTGAACCTGACTTCTAAATTAACTCCGTATCAGCTATAACAAAATCTGAGATCTACGGAGAGAATACGAAAAGAGTCTAAGCCATTCTAAAGTGATATTTTAGCTATACATCTGTAGTTGTGAGATACTGTGGTGTATGTCTCTGCTGATCTGCTCCAAATACTTTACCCAACAGATGATGACTGAGGTTTCCACTGCTTCAGAAAAAAAGGAGTAATGTTTATGTGGGGGAAATGAGTCGTTAACTACCAGTGTAGTATGATAAAGCATGCTCTTAAACGGCAGCAGGTGTTAATCACTCGCTAGCATGTTACCAATGTTCCAATCTGCCCAGAGACAGGAAACAAACAAAGGAAAACAAAAAGCATCTTCCTACGAACAAAGGTTAATGTATTATAGAAATGTGAAGCTGTGATTTCTGGAGGACTCTTTTAGGGTAGATTTTTATTCAGCGTAAGAAGCGAGATAAAATGGCTCTCTCTATCGCATATCATAGATTAAGCATAGAGTATATATATATATCTATATGACTGACACCTAAAAGAAACATCCAGTCACCACATAACATGAAAAATCTATCAACAAAACCATGCTAGATTTAAGAGTGAAGTGTGCAATGAAGAAATCTCTTTCTCTTTATTTTTTTTCCCCCTGAATGGTAGGGATGACACATCCATACTCACCAAAAGTATTCAAGTTGGAAGCAGTGGGTAGACAGGAGAAAACAAAGAGAAAAATAATGTAAATAAGATGCTCAATACCAAATTGCGTAAAGGTTTTATTTAAGTTTTTTTTTTTTTATTTTCATTCTTGAATTGAAAAAATTTTTCCCCCAAGAATAAAAAAAAAATTTCTTGAATGAAACTCCTTGATGAGGACATTTTATATATAGGCGCATAAAAAGTCCTTAGGATATGACGAACTTTACGTTAAGGAATTCCCGTGCCGTACGTCTACAAAATGGCTGGTAGATAGCCTAAAATCAAAGAGGTTATCTAAAAGAAGAGGTATTGGCTACAAAATTTAGTTAAACTCCACTACTCTGTACATTATACGATAATCCGTGGTCAAATAGGCCTTTTGTCATATCAAAGGACATATCACGTTAGACTGGTATCAAGTGCGGCCTTTTCTGGCCGCTTGATGTGCAACCGTAACATAACAAAATTGAAAAATAAATGGCAAAAGTGTGGAAAATGCAAAAGGCACAAATACAAAATGAAAAGAACTCTAGTCAAAGAATAAAAAATAATCGACAGTTGAAACAAATAAAAGGTGAATTCTTAATGAAATAAAGTTTGTAAAAACTGAAAAACAGAGAGGTGAATTTGTTACGAAATAAAATCGAAACGAAATAAAAAAAAAAAAGGATTATAAATTAAAGGAAAGTCCACACCACTTCTTTCCAAGGCTAGTTTTGACTGCGACAATTTGCGGAAATTTATCTTCCATGTGTCACGGAATCTCAGTGACAAGCCGCTAGCCGCTAGCCTGTCTTGGCAGGCAGGCAGGCAGGCAGTTGACGCGCACACGCACACACACACTCGAATGAGAAAGCATTGTTATGATCAAATCAAACTTCTTTTTTTTAAATACTTCTCAAGTATCTAGATGTGCCTTAAAACTCAAAAAAGATACAGTAGAAAGGTAAAACAAAGGTCTAAAAAACACACAGTTTCATCACAAACAAAAAAACAACCAGGATACAACAGAAACAAAATGAAATGTTCATAACATCCAAGAACTAAATAAGTGGTAGTAGTAATTGTAATAATAAAAAAGTTTTACACATGACTATACAAAACATACAGTAACTAAAGCACCATCTAATTCACTTTTATTTTTAACATGCCACTTTTTTTCCCTCCTACGCTGGTCAAGTCTGTGCCCATCTCTAGGTACGAGAGTACTTGGAACGACATTTCTGTACAGTGCTGAATATCTTACAGTTCTGAATGTACAAAACACAACCATACTTCAGAGAGATCTCTGACTATTTTAATATTTTACGTCTGAATGTACAAAACACAACCATACTTCAGTAAGATCTCTGTAACTGTTTTTATATTTTACGTCTGAATGTACAAAACACAACCATACTTCAGAAAGATCTCTGTAACGGTTTCAACATTTTACGTCTGAATGTACAAAACACAACCATACTTCAGTAAGATCTCTGTAACTGTTTTAATATTTTACGTCTGAATGTACAAAACACAATCATACTTCAGTAAGATCTCTGAAACTGTTTTTATATTTTACGTCTGAATGTACAAAACACAACCATACTTCAGTAAGATCTCAGTAACTGTTTTTATATTTTACGTCTGAATGTACAAAACACAACCATACTTCAGAAAGATCTCTAACTATTTTAATATTTTACGTCTGAATGCACAAAACACAACCATACTTCAGTAAGATCTCTGTAATGTACAAAACACAACCATACTTCAGTAAGATCTCTAACTATTTTAATATTTTACGTCTGAATGTACAAAACACAACCATACTTCAGAAAGATCTCTAACTATTTTAATATTTTACGTCTGAATTTACAAAACACAACCATACTTCAGTAAGATCTCAGTAACTGTTTTTATATTTTACATCTGAATGTACAAAACACAACCATACTTCAGTAAGATCTCAGTAACTGTTTTTATATTTTACGTCTGAATGTACAAAACACAACCATACTTCAGAAAGATCTCTAACTATTTTAATATTTTACGTCTGAATGCACAAAACACAACCATACTTCAGTACGATCTCTGTAACGGTTTCAATATTTTACGTCTGAATGTACAAAACACAACCATACTTCAGTAAGATCTCTAACTATTTTAATATTTTACGTCTGAATGTACAAAACACAACCATACTTCCGTAAGATCTCTGTAACGGTTTCAATATTTTACGTCTGAATGTGAAAAACACAACCATACTTCCGTAAGATCTCTGTAACGGTTTCAATATTTTACGTCTGAATGTGAAAAACACAACCATACTTCCGTAAGATCTCTGTAACGGTTTCAATATTTTACGTCTGAATGTGAAAAACACAACCATACTTCAGTAAGATCTCTGTAACGGTTTCAATATTTTACGTCTGAATGTGAAAAACACAACCATACTTCAGTAAGATCTCTGTAACGGTTTCAATATTTTACGTCTGAATGTGAAAAACACAACCATACTTCAGTAAGATCTCTGTAACGGTTTCAATATTTTACGTCTGAATGTGAAAAACACAACCATACTTCAGTAAGATCTCTGTAACGGTTTCAATATTTTACGTCTGAATGTGAAAAACACAACCATACTTCAGTAAGATCTCTGTAACGGTTTCAATATTTTACGTCTGAATGTGAAAAACACAACCATACTTCAGTAAGATCTCTGTAACGGTTTCAATATTTTACGTCTGAATGTGAAAAACACAACCATACTTCAGTAAGATCTCTGTAACGGTTTCAATATTTTACGTCTGAATGTGAAAAACACAACCATACTTCAGTAAGATTTCTGTAACTGTTTTAGTATTTTACGTCTGAATGTACAAAACACAACCATACTTCAGTAAGATCTCTGTAACGGTTTCAATATTTTACGTCTGAAAGTACAAAACTCAACCATACTTCAGTAAGATCTCTGTACATTTTCTATTATTTTACAAATCACAGAACATACAAAATACTGTACAACCATAATTTAGTAAGATTCCCATAAAAGACTCATACATATACACAGTTCCATACAAATATGACATCTCTAGATAATAAATACATAAGGTACTAACCACTGATTATGTATTTTGAGTTACAGTATTTCTTGTTCTTTTACATAAAATTTCTCTGTTTGTTTCCCGAAACAATTTTTTTTTTGGGGGGGGGATTAACAGCAGCCAATTATTCTCTTTTTTTCATAATTTACTGGTAAATTTTCACAACTAAATAATCTTCTCTCTCTCTCTCTCTCTCTCTCTCTCTCTCTCTCTCTCTCTCTCTCTCTCTCTCTCTCTCTCTCTCTCTCTCTCTCTCTCCACAAGGCTCATGATGGCTCTTAAGTGACTAATGATGGCCACAAAATGAAATACGACTAAATAATAAAAACAAATTTCCTGTTGGCTGAATATAAATACGCAAATGTTTCATAGCATAACGAAGACTGTCCCCCGTAGTCCATTTCTGTTCTTAATACTTTTCGTACCTATCAACACATGACCCTAACATTTAACATTTATTCCCGCACATATTCGGCTGGCATGGTTAAAGCTGACTAATCATTCCTTGACGTTCCGAGGCTTTCCTATCTCTATATGGGCCACAGCACATCTACACTCCGGTGCTCTGATCTACCAAGTCATCGTGAGTCGGCCGATCGCGGCCCTCTACGACTAAAACTCTCGTTGGATAAGGAGTGTATATAAAACCTTGTAAATCCTGAGACAAAGCAAATGTTATGCCAAAGAACTTACCTATTCAAAGGAGAACTGACTATGAATATCCCAGAGGAATTTCAGTTTTTAAAAAAAAATGTTTTATATCAAATATTTCTACTTATTTCAAGCAACTTGAAAGATCTGTCATGGTTACAGTAATCTATCAAAAAGGACTTCGACTTCAAATCTAAAATTGGAAAAAAAAGGATACATCAAATTGAGTATAAAAAGAGTACATGCTACTAGGTGTGTATATTTTGTGTATAAATATATGTAGCATATATATAAACAAAATATATCATTATACTGTATAATCACAGACATACTGTAAACATATTTCATATATAAACACATGCATATATATCTAATATAAAAACACAGAGTGCATATATATACTGTACAGTACAGTATGTTTATACAGCATATGCATAGTCATTATATACATATATACATTTGTATATACATATATATCTAAAGAAATAACTTATAACATATTTTACATGCAAAAATCTGGAGATGATTAATCCAATATTCTCTACAATACTGTACAAATGACAACCTGCAATCGATAATTAATCCTGACATTCAAACCAACTACAGTATATATCTTGTCAAAACAGCTAATGTATAAGGGACATTCCATACAAAAAGACAGCTAATACACAGTCCCATTCCCTTACACCGTACTGAAAGTTCTGATTGTGTAAATTGCACGACGGCAGCACTTCTGTAACCAAATCCAGCCGTCCGAGAAATCTGGACTTTCAATGCAAAATCCAATTTATGGAAAACTGACTTGCGTTTCTTTTAAGACTATCGTGCTGCTAACGACTGAAATGAGAATGTTGGAACCGAGCAAATTCAGGGTTTCTTTATCGTTCTTTATGGAGCAGCGTTACCAGACCACAGGTTCAAACTTCTCCGAGACTCGCATTGGCCAGGGCTCTCTGAATGTTCTTAAATGCGGGGTGAGTATTCTGGCTGGAGAGGTCGGAGAAAATCAAAAGATATGAAAAATAGAATAAATGTTGATTCACACTATCAGTCCGGTCATGCTCCACTCTTTCTCCAGTCACAATTTTAAATGGAAGCATTCACACGCGCTCCGGTCATGATAAAATATAATAAATATGTACAATAACAGGCTAAAGTTCACTGCGTAAATACATTTCCTAGTACCACTGAACAATATTCCTATACAATTATGCTTTTCCCTTATATCTATAATTTTGCCAAGGCATTGATCGGACTGAGAGTGTGAAACCCCCAGTACCTAGACCGAACTGAGAGCGAACCGAGACTGGAGCGTGGCCGGACCGATAGTGTAAATCAAGCCTAAAAGGTCAGAGAACAACAGGAATTTTGGTATCCAATGTGATAAAATAGAATTAAGAGACATTCAGACTTCACTCCTATCATAAATCTAAAATAATCTGGCCAAAATATACATCCCATACAATATCACAATGGACAATGGCTAGTACTGTATATCTACATATCCAACCAGCTCTTTTTTATAAATAAAATACCCATCTAATACCCTTCCTGTACCTTAGTTAATTTGTCAAACAAAATGTCTACACTGTGATATAAAAAACAAGATATCTATATTTCAGCAATATAGAGTTATTGTTATGTATATGATAAATTTAACCCTTGACATAAGCTTAGATTGTCTTAAGTACAACATCCACCAATATGTCACACTACAGAAAATTTAAATAGTCTATAACCTATAGCAAGGAGTACTTTTCATTCTTAATACAGTACCCCGAAGATGAAGCCATTTTCAACTCTTCAAAAAAATTAGCAGAGGTAAGGTTTCTTTTCGTTTTTTTCCCAAAACGGCATCTACTGTACATCATACATTAGATCCTTAAATTTTTGTGGGATATTCCAATAGCTGTATTTGTATCAACCCATAAACCTATGTGTTTTGTGAAAATAAAATATAAGAGGGTTCTCAATTAAATGTAAAAGTGGTTTTACAACAATAACTGCCCTGTCTTGGGTTAAAGTTCTCTTGCTTGATGGTACACTCGGGCACGCTATTTCTATTTTGTTTATCTTCCTCTTGTTTTTATGAAGTTTTTATAGTTTATATATGATAGATCGAATTTAATGTTGCTAATGATATTAAAATGTTTTATTTTGATTGATATTACTTCTCTTCTAGTTTATTTATTTCCCTGTTTCCTTTCCTCGCTAGGCTATTTTTCTCTGTTGGAGCCCTTGGGCTTATAGCATCATGTTTTTCCAACTAGGGTTATAGCTTAGCTAGTAATAATAATAATAATAATATTAATAATAATATTAATAATAATAATAATAATGCCAAGCTAAAATACCAAGTACCAAAACAGTTACAATAGAAAATTCTAAAAATAACAATCTTCCAATGAGCAAAAGGTTTAGTCTTTTTCCCATTTACCAGATGTTTGATCTAGAATAAAAACATTAAACACTGAGATTTGGATTTGTTCATTGAACATCTGTTATGGTAGACATCATAAAACTAAGAAACTGACCATCTGAATTGCTTTTACAACAAGGAATACAGTAATTTATTTCTTTACTATACAGTAGAAGAATAATGTACTTTGGAAGGATAAAGTCCATAGGAGGGAAAACAAGACTGCAGAACCAAAGTAATGAATGAGGTATTAACCAAAAAGATATTTTTCTCAAAACAAAATGTGGTTTTCTGGGTCGACCTGTGACGCCCGGTGAAAAGGGTCCTTCTTTACACTTTTCTAATATAAACCTTCCAAATATACCAGAGAAATATAAAAGCATGGAATGCAGAGGTTACTACCCTCGCGCGAGCACCTCGTGGGTGTCGTGTATACATCAGGGTCGTGTGAAAGCCACTATTCACAGGCTGGCTTCCATTTAGATAATTCCTTCATCAAAGGGAAGGGCCGTAACAGAGGCCCTAGATACCACACTTGAACCACGCCACCGACTTTTATAAAACCATGTCATCGTCCTAGTTGAGAATTTTTGATGCTTTATTGACTGATCAACTAGAATCCACTGACTTCGTACATAAAAGTCTCTTCTTTTACAGGGTTCAATTCTCCAATGCAGCAAGGGGCCCTAACCAGGTACGAGCAGGACCTCGTAAGGAAAACATACTGAACCAAACTCTTAGGCACCACTTAAAAACAGCGCCTCAGTGGCGTGGTCGATATGGTGTTTGCGTCCCACCTCGGTGGTCGCAGATTCGATTCTCGGCCATTCCATTGAGGAGTGAGAGAAGAGTATTTCTGGAGATAGAAGTTCACTCTCGACGTGGTTCGGAAGACACGTAAAGCCGTTGGTCCTGTTGCTGAATAACCACTGGTTCCATGCAACGTAAAAACACCGTACAAACAAAACCACTTAAAAACAAATATTGTCAAAAATGTTCTGCTGAAAATAATGAAAATACTGTACGTAATAATAAATTCTTAAAAATCCACCAGTCAACTAGGAATTGAAGGCATCTGAAATTATCGTATCTGATATGGAAAGTTGAATTTGGTGGACTAACACAGAATCCGTACACAGTTATGCAGAAAAATATGTTGGATAATACCCAGCAAATTAAAAACATAGCAGGCCATTTTAGTTAGAGTTTCACTACGGTAGTACCAAAGCTATCAAACAATTAAATTTATTCATCCTCTAAATTATTCCCTGGAGACGACGGCTGCAAAACGCGACTCGGATACAATTTGCTTTTGGTCGATATTCCCAACGTAAGTGACATTTGTCTCGGCATGTTCTCGCTACTTCAGCCACGGGGAGCAGCTAAGCTCCTCCTCAATATCGTCCTACAAAAATAGTAAAAAAAAAATTAGTGGAACATGATCACCAAGTTACATTTCTAGGCTTCAATCTATAGAGTTATTGAAGCCGGAGAGCTTTTTAGGAAGGTGCCGAAGAGAAAAGGTCTTCAACTTACGAACGCAAATTCAATTGAAATCATAAACCTCAGACGTTATATCAAAAGTTCATAATGAAACATATAATCTAATACAGTAAGCAAGATGACATTTACAATATAGAACAGGACTAATGATTGACTTTTGCAGCTGAAAATCGTAGGAATGCGAGTTGTGTGAAGCCTACCTGGGCCAAAATTTAACAAAATTTGACTTACAAACAGCTTCTTGGAACTTAATGAGTTTGAAAATTAAGGACTTTCTATAATGCAAAAGGCAGAAAAAATAATGTCACCCTAAAGATGAGGGACTATGTATAACACATTCAGTAGAGCTTTCAGTAAGCTGCCTGGGGAACACCGCAAGCGACGTCTCTCAGCAGGGAGTTCAGTTACCGGCATTTCACCGTGCTGACAAATCAACCCTTTAAATTTTCAACCATTTAATCGTTCTTTCTCTTCCTGACCACCGAGAATTGGATGACGTAATTTTAAACTGAGAGAATATGTAAGGATAAAAAACTGATATACTTGAATTTATTTCCTCAAAATTTAAAAATCAAACACAGATTTGTTCAGTGTATAAGTGACCAATATCTTCACCAGAATAAATAGATATGAATCACCAAGCTTCACTAAAAGAATAATATGCCAATTCACAATTCTCATCTCCAATAAAAATACTTAAAACTAAATAGAAAATAGTGGCAGGGTAGCAGAGCTAAAATGTTTTAAAACTGAATATAATAATAATCATTATCATTATTATTACTACTAGCTAAGCTACAACCTTAGTTTGAAAAATAGGATGCTATAAGACCAAGGGCCCCAACAAGTAAAACAGCCCAATGAGGAAAAGGAAATAAGTAAACAGATAGATCAGTTTGCTTGAGTGTACCCTCAAGCAAGAGAACTGTAACCAAAGACAGTGGAAGACCATGGTACAGAGGCTATGGCTCTACCCAAGACTAGAGAACAATATTTTGATTTTGGAGTGTCCATCTCTTAGAAGAGCTGATTACCACAGTTGAAGAGTCTCTTCTATCATTACCAAGTGGAAAGTAGCCACTGAACAATTGCAGTGCATTAGTTAAGCAGTTTTAGAAGTTATAAGGCTTTACTACCACAAAAGTGAGGTTTATCATCCAACTATTCCTCACATGCGCTCAAAACATTTCCACCTTTTTTACCTAATCCAACAACTATCCTACTGTCCTCACTTACATTGTGACTGGAGGCTTTGTAGTTAGGTATGCTGTCTTCTTTCCTTATCTTTCCATCTCTTTTTGACTGTATATGACAATTCCATAATTGATACCTTCTGGATTGTAGTAATACCTAAGAATGAATACATTTATTGACCCTTTACAGTGACACTCTGCTATTCTTTCCACGAACTAAAGTCTTAAGCCCCTCACAAACAACAACCAAGCAAGAAAGGGATATGTAACCCTAATTGAATCTGTTGGCCTAAGGACTATGTAACACACGATATCAGTTTCTTGAAAGCGCAAGCGATTAACAGAAGAATTTGTTTACACGGAATAATCACCACAAGTAAACAGAAATGCAACAAGACATAAGGATGTGCATCGGTAATCATCTTCAACTACAGCGGACGTCACGAGAGATCGGAGCCAAGATGGCCGTTCAAGGTGAGGCAGCGGTAAAGCATTACGAAAACAAGAGCTATTAACAAACAATTACATGCACAAGTTAACAAATGTAAGTCCACTCGGGTATCAGACAATGACAACAAACAAACTTTTCGTAAACAAACATCACCAAACTAAGGATAATATCTTCAGGGAAAAAATTAAAGGGATGAAAAATAACCTGCAGGTAACCGGGCCGATGCAAAATGCTTCGTAGTTTCTTGCGACAGAAAAATAAAATTGAAAAAATACCTTAATTAAGTCAGCAGTAGATGAAATCCATAGACTTCAGAATTGAAAATCTAAAAGAACACTAAAAAAAATATATAAATCAGATATCAAGACATAACAGCCAAAAATCCATGATGCTCTCATAAACCAAAAAAAAAAGCAGATAAATCTTGATTGCGAAGCTTGCACATTATTCAACATAAATGGTTAGCAAAGTCCGTATGCACTGATGTTAAAAAAACAGAATGTACACACAGACTCGTGCAAGGAGAAACATACAGGTAGGACATAAATTGGCAAAACAATAGGAGGTTGGACGAGGAATAAATGTTGGATATTAGGAATAACAAAACAAATAGAGAAATCTATTCTATATCTAAGTAGTGTACAGTTTTGACAACGTGAATATGAAGTACTTTATCACGCATTAGCGTCGTTTCATAGCTCTGAGGCCCTCAACACAAACAGGGTAATGTTCCGGTAAATTACGTCTTTTAGTGGAAAATTATCATTGAAAATGATAGACGGCCCCTTCTCCCCACCAGCGCGACACGAGCACACTGAATCTAATTTCTGTGAAGGATACCTTATTACCAAGTTTCCTGTACAATAGGTCCAGTCTCAGCTATATCTTATACTGTACCAGTGAACCCTCGTTTATCGCGGTAAATAGGTTCCAGTCGCGGCCGCAATAGGTGAAAATCCGCGAAGTAGTGACACCATATTTACCTATTTATTCAACATGTATATTCAGAGTTTTAAAACCTTCCCTTGTACGTAGTACTGTTAACAAACTACCCTTTAATGTACAGAACATTTAATGCATGTACTACAGTACCCTAAACTAAAACAGGCACAAATAGTAAAGGTGATTTTATATCATGCATTTCCTAAACATGCTAAAAAGCACGATAAAAAATGGCAACCAATGTTTTGTTTACATTTATCTCTGATCATAATGTAGAAACAAACTGGAGGTAGAGCTTTGCTTATTACCCAGACATATTTCCCATGCTCTTCCCTTAGAACTACATCACATCTTCCTACTTTAGATATATAGATATATATATATATATATATATGTGTGTGTGTGTGTGTATATATATATTTATATGTATACACATATACATACTGTACCTACATATATACATAAATACATGCATACATATATATATATATATATATATTACTGTATATATATGGGTTATGGAAAAAAATCCGCGAAGTGGTGAATCCGCGATGGTCGAACCGCGAAGTAGCGAGGGTTCACTGTATATCTGATATAGTTTTAAATGATTTTATTTCAGTGAGACTGAAAACAATGAATAAGAAAAATTACTATTTTTGATAGCAATTTCCACCAGGATTTATTGCAAGAATTTTGTACTGTATAATATTCATTTTCTTTTAAGCACTATAAGAAAATTGGGTACAGTATTTGATCTTTTTAACATAAAATGGGACAGAGAAATAGAGCGTGATTCCTGCACTAAAACTAAAGTACTTTAGTCTTGGCATAAACATTATAATCACATTATAATTAACAATGATTTTCAATCCTACCTCAATTGGCCCATTAAACTAGTGTAAAAAAAAATCTAATATTACTGTTGAATTTTAAAAAACATTCTATATAATTAAATACAAATGAAATAACTCAGTAACTATAACAAACAGTATCGTTATTTTGCATAAAATAACTGTACCCTTTTATGGTGCAATAAGAGTAAGGAGTACTTCATGTAGGACTTTCTTTGCCGAGATCCTAAGCAAAGCTGTAGGTCCAAAATGTTTCTCTTTAACCCCAAAGAAATGACCTTTCTGCATCTTGCTTTACTCCCCATTCCTTTGTCATTCCTTTAGCACAGTGGTTCCCAACCTTTTTTCTGTCATTTCTCCCCTGCACCCAGTTCAATCATCCAGATTTCCCCCTTCATGCCCCGCCCAGCCCTCATGCCCACTCACCTGCCTCAGAAATGGGCATGATATTCCAATTCTCCCCCTTGAATATCATGTCAGTGAGAAATGATATGATCATATCACAATTGAATGGCTAACAACAAAATGCCGCACGTACTATGTGGACATTTTCCGCTTGTTTTAGTTAGTAGGTAGTGTAATTATTTCCCCCAGGTTGGGAACCATTGCTTTAGCACGTAATCGTTCATCCATTTTAACTTCTTCAGCCTCCATTCCTAACCTTTTGACAACGAGTCCATCAGATCAGCCCTACGAGAGACTACGAATTTGAGTGTGGTCTGGTTCCAATACTTTATAACATTGTGAAAAATAGCTTTTAACAATACAAATTCCAACTCCTCATCCCAGTTCTTTTATCGATATCCTGCAGCACGGACACAGCTATCTTAGACTAAAATTTTGTATTGATTAACTTGATTACAGAATGGCTTTTCCTTCTAGATAATCCCAATAGTTTATTCTTGGAAGAAACATAAACTCTGTACCCCTTAAATCATGTATGTGGAGGCAAGGTCCTGGCAGTAAAAGGATAATAGAATTTTATAGAATGGCCAGTACCAATCTGTTAAGTATTCAGTATTCGCACAAAACTCAATGTACTGCACTACAGTTCCCTTAATTTCAAGACCAGTACCTTATAAAAAACAAACATTTTTCATACCACAATTTATTTGTAGAGGCAACAATTGGTAACAGTGTCAAAAGCTGGCATAAATTAAAAGTCCTTGCAGATAAAAATGCAAGACACCCTCCAGTGCCCAACTCGCTCAAAGAATGTGCCGCAAAATAATTCAGTCCCTCTGATGTGCATCTTGAATTGAATAAGTGCAAGCGTTGGACCTTACAAAGTGCCGTGATGTGGTGGCAATATGGCAAGCTATGGAATTTCTTATATTTTAAAGTAGTGTACCTGCAAATATAATCTGAAAGCTCAAATCTTTACTCCTATAATAAAAATATTGCTTGACTTGTCGCAGTCCGACTCGCGAGATCTAGACGACAAATGTAACGTCTTCGGGGTAGGAAGTGTTAATGTATAAAATGTGCACCTAAAGGTATCCATGTACGGTATTCTTCCTGTCTAATAATTAATCCTGACTTATTGTATATACTAGACAAAATTCTGTCTAATAACGCTTATCCATACAATCTACACAGTGCTACTAACAATCAAGTCTAGGAAAAAAAAGGCTAAGAAAATACAACCAGCCATTGCCGAGCATTCAAGTACTTACGTTCAATGCCTGGTTGATGGGGATGAAGAAGGTGTTCTTCCCAGTCATTGCAAAGGTATGCAGGAGACTCAAGTCATTGACGCGCTTCTCAAAATCACTAGATGGGAAGAACAAAGGCATGTGTGAGAATCTATACTCTTGTTTATTACTTTGGGACATAAGCATCACTAAATATTTTCTATGTATGAAAATAATCTAACCAAGCAAATTATACACATCCAATAATAAATTATTAATTTATTTCTTCCTGCAATATATCTATTTCAATTCAATAACTTTCTGGTAGTTTATTTTTACCCAAAATAGGAAAAAAATGCACATATACAGAACAGGAATACTTGTCTAAGAGTTAAACTTACTTAAAATGGAAGAATATTTCACCCCAGCAGAACTGATTAATCTTACGTTATTGGCTATTCAATGTTTTAGTCAAGACAGATATAAAGACCAAAAGAATACATTTGTCCTTGTGTGCATTACATTCAAGGAAATCTCAAATATATAAGTAATGATCTAGAGCATTTGACAAATTCAACTTGTCAAACTTATCTGTCTTATTCTCTTTAAGATATCAAAAACAATTTTTCAATGAATGGATAAAAAGGCAACCTATTACAAAATAAGACTTGAGTACTGATTCTTAACTGATATCTTTGTATATAATGGATTATATTTATTTTTTTATTATTTCTTATCACACAAGTCTTGTCTTAAAAAGGAGGGTAGCTTATTTACCCATTTTAGGTGAAACTACATACAAATGAACTTAAATACCTTGTCAATGCTAAAAAGTACTGTAGTCTTAATGATCGTTCAGCAGCTATAGTCCATTTCTTTTATCGAGGCAGATTTGCACCGACTCGCAGCGGTGCCCTTTTAGCTCGGAAAAAGTTTCCTGATCGCTGATTGGTTAGAATTAGAAAGTTTCCTGATCGCTGATTGGTTAGAATTATCTCGTCCAACCAATCAGCGATCAGGAAACTTTTCCGAGCTAAAAGGGCACCGCTGCGAGTTGGTGCAAATCTGCATCGCTAAAAGAAATGGACTATAGTCTTTGACCGGCCCCTCCATAAACAAGTTAGAATTATTACAAATTTCAGCCAATACAGGGAAGTGATACTTTAATCATGCCTTGCGTTGAACACAATTAATAGCAGTGCAGTCTTTCTTTATATCATCCCTTATCAGTAATCAGCAGAACTTGCCTTACCAAAGTTGAAATTTAGCTAGAGGAGTGTATCAATACAGTGTGTAACATACTGTAGTGTCTCCAGAGACCTACGAGTCTAACGCAGTGTATCATTACAACGAGTAACAGAATCTTACGTAATGGAGAATTCATCCACTAGTCCGTAGAAGTTTGGCTTCTCCAGGAGCTTCCTTGCATCGGGATTCAAGTAGGCCGGGGGTACCGAGCCCTCGGCCACAGGCTTTGCGATGGTTGGAGCTATCACCTGATCTATCACGTGGAAAACCTGTAATGATTATAACCGTATATTTTAATTGTTTATTAATACTTATACAGTTTGTTTCCCTATTTTCTCTCCTCACTAGACTATTTTTCCCTGTTGGAGCCCTTGGGCTTATAGAATCCTGCTTTTCCAACTAGGGTTGCAGCTTAGCTAATAATAATAATAATAATAATGATAATAATATAATATTTGATAATACTAAATGCAGGATAAAAAATATAAATTTGCATTTCACTTATAAGAAAATATTGTTTTTCTATCAAAAACAATTTAAATTTAAATTTTCTTATCTATTTATTGTAATCTTGAATAGTTTTCTTTTAAATAAATTATGTTATTTCAGGTATATAAACTAAACAAAACTGGAATTATGTAAATAGATGTGAAAAAATAAATAGTTTCTCACTTTTTTCCTTTTCAATACATTTAGACTACATTGAAATACATTAATACACATATTACATAAATTTACTGTACTGTACTCTCAATGCTTGCCTCTTAAGAAAACATCAGGGAATTACCTCATATCTATTTATATAAAAACGAGACTATATTTTCAATTGCAAACACCTTACGCAACTAATCACTATGTGCCTATGGTCTCGTAGATCTACAAAAACATCAAATTATCTAACATGCTTTCCCAATATAGAATACCTACTTGGGGAAGTAAATACGTACAGCCCAAAGAGATAATTACGACAAATTATACAACAGGATACTGTGCTCTCTCTTTCTCTCTTACACAGTACTGTACACCATCAAGCTCCCTAATCCCACAGACATTAACCCTTTTACCCCCCAGGCTCTTTAGAAATTTCCAACCCTTAACCCCCAAGGGGTTATTTTTTTCCCCAGCACATTTTGCATTATATTTTTTTCAAATTGCTCTAACAGCCTTAATTTTTGTCATAGAGAGGTCAGGTTGGTCTCATTCTCTTGGAAAATGCCTGAATTTTCTCAAAAAATTATCAAAAATATGAAAAAAAAATTTTATAGCAATTTTTTTTGCAAGGACGTACCGGTACGTCCATGGGGGTAAAGGGATGAGTTTTGTGAAACGTACCAGTACGTCCTTTGGGGGTAAAAGGGTTAAGTCAAAGCTATGAACATCAGGGTCAACCATTTTACTCATTCCATTCAATTAACTCTTAATTTTGTGTACAATAGTCACAAAGGCGGGACTTTTATCCATTCTGTATTTTACGTACAAAACCGCGGGCCTCATTTTATGCCCATTCACACACTTTATTCAATAGAATTTGAGCAGCCATACATACTGACTGAAATCTCTTCAATCATAATGCTACCTTTTATACTTTTACAGCCATTACTTTACGATGCAGTTATCAAACATCAATCAAATTTTGTTTTATCCACTACAGTACTGTATTTCCCTTTTTCATATCATATGCAATATGGAAATCTGATTCTGACTGAGACCATAAACCATGTTTTTCAATACAGAATACACATGAATACAGTACTGCTAATACTTGTGAAACTACACCCCGAGATACAAATCACCCACCTGCTCGTGTCCGTCTTCCGACTGAGCGATGTGATTGGCTGATGTAATCTTGGCGTTGTTGATGTAGAAGTCGAAGTTCTCCCATCCCGAGATCGACGGTTTTCCGTTGGCGATACGAGTGACGTAGAGCCTTGGGTTTCCTGTCAGCTGGGTGTTTAGGTCGTCCGGGAGATCCTGGGCTTTGTAAGGGATGTTGGCTGGAAAATGAAGCGTAGCAGTTAGCGTACAGTTATTGAAGGTCCTCAACTAGCGAAGATTTGACTTAACAAACATTCGGAGGTACAAACATAAATCCAACTAAAATCATAAATTTCAGATATATTAACCCTTTTACCCCCAGGCTATTTGGAAATTTCCAACCCTTAACCCCCAGGGGGTTATTTTTTTCCAAGCACATTTTGCAGTATATTTTTTTTTTAAATTGCTCTAACAGCCTTAATTTTTGTCATAGAGAGGTCAGGTTGGTCTCAAAAAATTATCAAAAAATAAAAAAAGATAAAAATTTTATTGCATTTTTTTGCAAGGACGAACCGGTACGTCCATGGGGGTAAAGGGATGGCTTTTGTGAAACGTACCAGTGCGTCCTTTGGGGGTAAAAGGGTTAAATGTTCATAATGAAATACTGTAATACAATTTAATGCAGTAAGCAAGACGACATTTGCAATACGAAACGAGACTATTTGTTGACATTTGCAGATGAAAATCATAGGCATGCGAGTTATGTGAAACTTTTCCCAGGCCAAAATTGAACAAAATTTTACTTGCTAACAGCTTCTTGGAAACTATTAACCCTTTTTACCCCCAAGCTATTTGAAGCTTTCCAACCCTTAACCCCCAAGCGTTTGCTTTTTCAAGCACATTTTGCAATATATATTTTTTTAAATTGCTCTAACAGCCTTAATTTTCGTCATAGAGAAGTCAGGTTAGTCTCATTCTTTTAGAAAATGCCTGAAGTTTCTCAAAAAGTTATAAAAAATATGCAAAAAAATGTAAATAGCAGTTTTTTGCAAGGACGCACCGGTACGTCCATGGGGGTAAAGGGATGAGTTTTGTGAAACGTACCAATACGTCCAATGGGGGTAAAAGGGTTAAGTTTTTAATTTGGGGACTTTCTGTATGCGGTCCACGACTGACGGAGATGGCATCACGATAAGGTTGATTTGGGATGGTGGATTGATCACTAGGGGCCAATTCCAAACTAGCAATGGATTACCGAGATGAACGTCAATACGATGTTAATGCAAGACTATAAACAATAATCGTCGCGTCTGAAGAGAAAGATTGTCGTATTGCAAGACTGACATTGATTTGAAGCTGTGAACTTAGAGTTCATTTAAAAAATCTTCCCTCATTCTCTTTCTTGTTTTTATCCTACCTTAAGTAGACAAAACACACCAGCCTGAATGATAGATTAATTATGGATACAATAGGTTACCAAAACCGATGGTAGCAAGGTGTTATCCTAGGTGATTTTAGGATAGAATGGCATAAAAGGAAAGATTGAGAATTTCACCATTAATTTATCAAGGGTACAGGTAAAAACAAGCTTAATTCAGGTTTAGGGGTGAGGCATAGCCTTTGCAACGGCTAAATTACAATAATAAGAATAATCTAAGAAGATTTACACTTATTCTAAACTAGATAAGAGTGCCCGGAAACATATTTTGCGGAGTGAGCAATTAGGAAAAAGGGACCTCTGCTTACCTATATGATATAAGAATAGCTTCTCTGTTGATCCATCGTACTGCTTTATGGCATCATTCGTCGGGATGAAAGCAGTTACGCTTTGGGTCTTCATCAAATGCGGCAGAAGCTTTTCTTGCTTGATGATGGCGACGGCCTGCGGGTACCGGCAAGAAGAAGAAGAGGGAGAAGAATGTAAACAAAACGCTAGTCTGGGTATACATCTTTTGTATATTTTTCCTTATATTTGCATATATCATCTTTATTTTCTTCTAAATATATTTAAATAATTTAATTATGTTTGCTTATAATTTGGTTAGTAGAAAAAATGGCAAATAAATCTGAATTTTTGATAAATATTTTTATTATAGAATATTGCAAAAAATACCATTAATTTTGATAAATATTTTGATTCCTGTATAACACTTGAATAAATTAAATTTTAATTTTGTTACAAACTTTGATTATAGAATATTGCAAAAATATAATTTTATTGATGCTCAATATTTTCATTATCGATTATTGATATATATATATATTCAAATAAGCCATATATATTTTTTGATACATTAATGTCTGGATTCTCTTAACGACCTCGGGACCAGAGCCCCATGCGAAATCACATGTCTAAATGTGCAAAATTTATCATATATATATTTTATATATATATATATATATATATATATACATATATATATAATATATATATATATAATATATATATATATATATATATATATACAGTATGTGTGTGGCAGTGACCTGCATAACACATTAAGGCATACTTCATATGAAAAACCGATATAACCAAGTTATAATATATTTCAACCAAACACAAATTCATTGATTTTCTTTGGACCATATCAAATATTTCACAAGACGAACGCGAGCCTTCGATAAGGCATATCAATCTATAAATCGATTTATTACTACTATGGATTCATTAACATTTTCATTATAAAAATTATAATGATACTTATGTCAAACAATATATATGGTCTCTTTAACTGTACTAATCAGAGTAATTACTTTGTAGGACATTAATTTAGATGCCAGTGGCACACTCTTAATATCCTTCAAACTTACTTGACAGAGAAGGAATTTGAAGGAGTGGAAAGGGAGAAAGAGAGAGATTGAAGAGAAGTGAATTGAGGAAGGAAATAAATGAAGAAAAGAAGATCAAAGAGGAGTATTAGGAGATAAAGAAAATTATTTTCTTATAGTTTTTGTTAAGGATTTCTCAATGTCATCTGAATCATAATCTACTTTTTTATTATTATTATTATTATTATTATTATTATTTATTATTATTATTATTATTATTATTATTATCATTATTATTATTATTATAAGATCTTTTTATCCTTAATATATGATAACTAATCTTTCCAACATTTGGAGAAATTATTATTATAAGGATTCAATCTTCCAATATCTAGCCTTCCCATCCAAAGGTCTTTCCTCAACATCTGAGAGCTAATCTTCCCAGCATAACTTCCTCTTCTCGACATCTGAGAGCCAGCCTACAACATCCACCAAGATTTTTCATTCCCAACATCCCTCTGAGAACTATTCTTCCCAGTATCTTGTCCCAGTTTTCCTTCTGGCATTTTCTGAGATCTACTCTTCCCAGTATCTTGTCCCAGTTTACCTTCCTAACATCTGAGAGAGATCTATTCTTCCCAGTATCTTGTCCCAGTTTTCCTTCCTAACATCTGAGAGAGATCTATCTTCCCAGTATCTTGTCCCAGTTTTCCTTCCTAACATCTGAGAGAGTTCTATTCTTCCCAATATCTTGTCCCAGTTTTCCTTCCTAACATCTGAGAGAGTTCTATTCTTCCCAGTATCTTGTCCCAGTTTTCCTTCCTAACATCTGAGAGAGTTCTATTCTTCCAATATCTTGTCCCAGTTTTCCTTCCTAACATCTGAGAGAGATCTATTCTTCCCAGTATCTTGTCCCAGTTTTCCTTCCAAACATCTGAGAGAGATCTACTCTTCCCAGTATCATGTCCCAGTTTTCCTCCCTAACATCTGAGAGAGATCTAATTCTTCCCAGTATCTTGTCCAGTTTTCCTTCCTGCCATTTTCTGAGAACTGTTCTTCCCAGTATCTTGTCCCAGTTTTCCTTCCTGCCATTTTCTGAGAACTATTCTTCCCAGTATCTTGTCCCAGTTTTCCTTCCTAACATCTGAGAGAGATCTATTCTTCCCAGTATCTGTCCCAGTTTTCCTTCCTACCATCTGAGAGAGATCTATTCTTCCCAGTATCTTCTCCCAAGTTTCCCTTCCTGCCATTTTCTGAGATCTATTCTTCCCAGTATCCTGTCCCAGTTTTCCTTCCTAACATCTGAGAGAAATCTATTCTTCCCAGTATCTTGTCCCAGTTTCCTTCCTGCCATTTTCTGGGATCTATTATTCCCAGTATCTTGTCCCAGTTTTCCTTCCTGCCAATTTCTGAGATCTATTATTCCCAGTATCTTGTCCCAGTTTTCCTTCCTGCCATTTTCTGAGATCTATTATTCCCAGTATCTTGTCCCAGTTTTTCCTTCCTGCCATTTTCTGAGATCTACTCTTCCCAGTATCTTGTCCCAGTTTTCCTTCCTAACATCTGATAGAGATCTATTCTTCCCAGTATCTTGTCCCAGTTTTCCTTCCTGCCATTTTCTGAGATCTACTCTTCCCAGTATCTTGTCCCAGTTTTCCTTCCTAACATCTGAGAGAGATCTATTCTTCCCAGTATCTTGTCCCAGTTTTCCTTCCTAACATCTGGGAGAGATCTATTCTTCCCAGTATCTTGTCCCAGTTTCCTTCCTGACATTTTCTGAGATCTACTCTTCCCAGTAA